>NC_141941.1:9794436-10102401 GCF_057802395.1 Ceratotherium simum simum
ACTTTTGTAAATCAATCAATGTGATAGACCATATTAACAAAATGAGGACTAAAAATGTCATGATCCTCTCAGTAGATGCAGAGAAAGCATTTGACAAGATCCAACATACATTTATGATAAAAACTCTCAATAAAATGTTTATAGAAGGAAAGTACCTCAACATAATAAAGGCCATATATGACAAACTCACAGCCAACATCATATCTTACAGTGAAAAACTGAAAACTATCCCTCTGAGAACAAGAACTAGGCAAGGGTGCCAATTCTCACCACTCTTATTCAACAGAGTACAGGAGTTTTTGGCTAGAGAAATTAGCAACAAGAAAAAGAAATGAAAGGAATCAAAATTGGAAAGGAAGAAATGAAACTCTCTCTGTTTGAAGATGACATGATTCTATATATAGAAAACCCTAAAGAATCCATCATAAAACTGTTACAAATAATCAACTACAGCAAAGTTGAAGAACTTATAAAAATCAGTTGCATTTACGTACACTAATAATGAACTAGCAGAAAGAGAAGTCAAGAATACAATCTCATTTACCATTGCAGCAAAAAAATAAAATATCTAGGAAAAAATGTAACCAAAGAGGTGAAAGACCTACAGATTGAAAAGTGTAAGACATCATTGAAAGAAACTGAAGAAGACGTAAAGAAATTGAAAGATATATCGTGCTCATGGATTACGAGAGGAAAAGTTTAAAATATTGATCTACAGATTCTACAGCAATCTACAGATTCAATGCAACCTCAATCAAAATTCAAATGACATTCTTCATGGAAATAGTACAAAGAATCCTAAAATTTATATGGAACAACAAAAGACCCCCAAAAGCCAAAGCAATCTTGAGGAAAAAAAACAAAGCTGGAGGCATCACAACCCATTACATCAAAATATACTACAAAGCTATAGTAATCAAAGCAGCATAGTACAGGCACAAAAACAGACACACACATCAATGGAACAGAATTGAAAGCCCCCACAAATAAACCCACAAATATATGGGCAGTTATCTTTGACAAAGGGGCCAAGGACATAGAGTAGAGAAAGAAAAGTCTCTTCAAAAAATGTTGTTGGAAAAACTGGACAACCACATGCAAAAGAATGAAAGTAGACCATTATCTTACTCCATAAACAAAAGTTAACTCAAATGGATTAAAGACTTGAATGTGAGACCTGAAACCATAAAACTCTTAGAAGAACATATAGGCAGCACACTTTCTGGCATTAGTCTTAGCTGCATCTTTTCAAATCCCAAGTCTACTCAAGCAAGGGAAATAAAAGCAATAATAAACAAATGGGACTTCACCAGACTCAAAAGCTTCTGTAAGGTAAAGGAAATCATAAACAAAAGTAAAAGACAACCCATCAACTGGGAGAAAATAATTGCAAATCAATATCTGACAAAGGATTAATTTCCAAAATATATAAAGAACCCATACAACTCAACATCAATGAAACAAACAGCTAGATCAAAAACTTGGCAGAAGATATGAACAGACATTTTTCTAAGAAAGTGTACAGATGTTCAACATGCACATGAGAAGATATTCAATATCACTAATTATTAGGGAAATGCAAATCAAACTACAATGTGTTATTTCCTTCTACCTGTCAAAATGACTATAATTACCCAGACAGAAATTACAAATGTTGGAGAGGATGTGGAGAAAATGGAACCCTCATTTGCTGCTGGTGGGTATGGAAAGTAGAGCAGCCACTATGGAGAACAGTATGGAATGTTCTCAAAACATTAAAAATAGAAATACTGTATGATCCTGCTATTCCACTACTGGGTATTTATCCAAAGAAGAAGAAATCAATAATTTAAGAGGGTATGTGCACCCTTATATTCACATAATATAATAAGATTAAACTTTTTGGTATCCAAAATTTTTATTGGAGGTTGTAACATACTGCCAATGTGGCTGAACTTTGGTTTCTACTTCCTTCTTTTATTTAGAATTTATAAAGTAATCTTGCCACTCAAAACTTCTGTGGATGAGATATTTGGAATACTGAGTAGCTCACACTCATATCAAGGAAAGCTAAAATTGTCATTTTTTTCTTTTTGCATACAGTTATGTGAACTTTACAATATGTGGATTTGTGTAACCACCACCACAATTAGGATACAGCATAGTTCTATCCTTCAAAAAACTCCCTCAAGTTATTTCTTGATAGCCTTACGCTGTACCCACTGGCAATCACTATGTTATCCATTACTATACTTTAACATTTTGAGAATGCCATATAAATGAAATCATATAGCATGTAACTTTTTTAGACTGACTTCTTTAAATCATCATAATGCCTTCCCATTCATCCAAGTTGCATTTATCCACAGTTTGTTTTTCTAATTGCTATGTAGTATCCCGTGATGTGGATACATGACAATTTATTTATCTATTTATGCATGAAATGTTATTGAGTTTTTTCTAGTTTTGGCAATTTTGAGCTGCTCTATTTGTGTATAGGTTTTATGTGAATGTAAGCTTTTTCTTTCTGTAGAGTAAATTTCATGGAGTGGGAATTCTGGGTCATATTGTGAAAATGTGTTTACCTGTACGAGAAAATGTCAAACCATTTTCCAGGGTGGGTGCATTATTTTGCATTTCCACCAGCAATATCTGAGATTTCCAATTGCTTTGTATGCTTGTCAGCATTTGGGATTGTCAGTAGTTGTTACCTTACCTATCTAACAGTTTTGTTCAGGCAACCATGATGGTCTAGTAGTTAAATTTTGGTGATCTCACTGCCAAGGCCTGGGTTTGTGTACTAGAATCACCTCAACCATCTGTCAGTTGTCATATTGTGGTGACTGAGTGTTGCTGTGATACTGAAAGCTATGCAACCAGCAAGGTCACCCATGGTAGGCAGGTTTCACAAAGCTTCCAGACTAAGACTATGTAGAAAGATGTGGCCACTTGCTTCTGAAAAAAAACTGGCCATAAAAACCTTATGAATAGCAACAGAACATTGTCTCATATACCACTGAAAGGAGAGAGGTGGTTAAAAAAGACCAGGCAGAATTCTGCTGTACTGTACACAGTGTCACTAGGAGGTAGAATCTACTCAACAATACTAACAACAGTAGTTTTGCAGTGGTATCTAATTCTGGTTTTAATTTGCATTTCCCTAATGTCTAAAGATTGTTGCTCATATTTTTACATGCTTGCCATCCATATATCTTCTTGATAATGTGTCTGTTCAAGACTTTTGCCCATTTTTACACTGAGTAGATTTAGTTTGTAATTAGTAGTTCTTACTAGGTTTCTTTAAGAAGAAATTTAATAAAGGCACTCATGTCTGGCAAGAGTGAAGACAGAGATATATAGTTTTAGAGGACAGCAATGGCAGCAAAATTAAGTTCCTGATAAGATTGGCATCTGTCTGCTGATGATGCAGCTGCAGAAAAGTTCAGGTATTGGAGACAACACAAATTACATAGTTAGGAGGTGTAGATCCAGTTTACTCACCAGGTCAGTTCCTTAATGTGGATTTGGGAAGGTGTGCTAAAAGCTTGAATTTAAGCTTTGTCATGATTCTTTCAGCTGCTGCAAGAGTGATGGATCTGAGAAGTTGAGAAGGAATTGTTCTCAGAAGACTAACTTTATTTCTGAAATAATTGAAAGTTTAGGGGGTGGGAGAAAAGACCCAAAACTCAACTCAGATTTTGTTATTTTCTAGAAGGACTAAAGAACTCACCAAAGGCCATTATACTCACATTTACAAAAGAAGTTCATGGGTAGAGAGTTCCAATCACAAGGATTCTGTTGTTCTTTTCTAGTGAAATCAGAATACATTATTTTCTCAGTATCTATGTCTTGGAAACACACACAGAATATTTCCAACCAGAGAAGCACACCTAAGCTTTTGTTGTTTGAAGTTTATTTGGAATTCAATCACATATTGCTGTTGATGAATTTTGGTCTTTATTTTCTGATAGAGACAAAACTAATAACATATGGCCCTAAACCACCATCATAAATCACAATTTTAGAATCTCCAGTGGCCAAAACCCCTAGGAAAATGAAGATTTTTGTATCAGGCAGAACATTCACGTGCCTAAAGACAACCTCTTAATAGCAGATAGCAAGGCCAGACCTTTATTTTGGCACAGTTGTATCTTCACTACATAGGCTTCCACTTGGCCTTCAGCCAAGGCATTTTTACAGCACAACCATCATATTTGTCTGGGCATCTACATCTAGCATATCATTTATTTGACAAATATAGCAATAGTAAAAACACACCCATCCTAAAAGCTATTTATGAATTTTTATATGTTTGTACTAATTTTATTACTCTTTTCCTCACTTGATCTACTATTGTTTGAATCTTATGATATACTCTTACAGAAATACTTAGCATAGAAAGTACTTTATGGTTAGAAAATTCAACTCTTCCTCAGGCCAATCATTTTATTAAATCCTAAGGAGGATTTCACTTAATCTCCCAATATATATTATTGTCAAGATCAGTATATTGTAAGAACTGTTTACATAAGTTAGTTGACATCAGAAAAAGCCAATATTTAACCATATTGCAGTATTAAAAGGATTTAAAAGATATTTCCATATTACCAGAGTTTCAATACTGGCAATAAGTCCAGTTCATCATATCTTATGACTAAAATATCTCCTAGACCAATGCCACTCAAGTTTTCAGGCTTCTAATACTGACTTTTTCAGGTTCCACAGCAGGAATAGTCTGGACAACATATGGCTTTATACTTTTAGGCCTGTTGGTTAATTGAGCCTAAGCTTCTCTTGAAGCACTAGTGAAATATTGGATTTTTGTGTGTGTTTGTGTGCGTGTGTGAGGAATATTAACCCTGAGGTAACACCCGTTGCCAATCCTCCTCTCTTTTGCTGAGGAAGATCGACCCTGGGCTAACATCCATGCCCGTGTTCCTCACCTTTATGTGGGACCCCCTGCCACAGCATGGCTTGATAAGCAGTGCATAAGTCTGTACCTGGGATCCAAACCTGCAAACCCCAGGTGGCCAGAAGCAGAGCACATGAATTTAACCACAATACCACTAGGCTGGCCCCAATACTGCATTTCTTTTATTGTATAATCCATTTTTTCATTTGTTTACTCTCAGTTACTGTTTCTTCTTTTCTCCATTTATCATTATTTTATACTTTTTTTTTCAACTTTCAAATAAATATGTCTCTGGAACACCATTCAAATCAAAGATACATTCCATTTAAAAGAAGTACTTTTCTTACAAAAGAAACAACTGCCATGTGAAAACAGACATAGAGTCTAATCTTATACAAGTCAATGAAAATTCTCCCACAATTATTAATAGCATCCTGATTTACCCATTTTTCCCTCAGAGTTACATAAACTGAAAAGCCAGCTTCACACGTAAAACACAGAAGCCATCAAAGTATCAAAATAATTCTGTTTCTTCCTTCTATTCATTTGTACGTCCTTGAGGTAGTTCCAAGGGAGTTTCGTCTCTTCGATTTGTTTTTTTTTTTTTTTTTAATTGAGGTTACGTGAGTTTATAACATAAATTTCAGGTATATATCCTTATATTTTGGCTTCTGTACAGATTAAATTGTGTTCCCTCTTAAAGGTCTAGTTTTAGTCTATCATTGTATAGTTGCGTCCCTTTACTCCTTTTGACCCTCTCTGATTCCCTGTCCCCCTGGGTAATCACCAATTTGTTCTCTGTATCTATTTTTTGTTTGCTTGTTTATCTTTCACATATAAGTGAAATTATGTGATATTTCTTACAGTTAACTTTAGCTTAATACCCCCAGGGTCCATTTGTGCTATTGCAAATGGTTCATCTTGTTTTGGTTGAGTAGTATTCCATTTCATATAAATCCCACATCTTCTTTATCCATTTATCCATTGGTGGGCTCTATGTTGTTTCTGACTCTTGGCTATTGTGAATAATGCTGCAATGAACATAGGGGTGCATGTATCTTTTTGAATTAGTGGTTTTGTGTTGTTTGGGTAAATAAACAGAAGTAGAATAGCTAGATCATTTGGTAGTTCTATTTTTATTCTTTTCAGGCACGTCCATGATGTTTTCCGTAGTGGCTGTACCGATTTACATTCCCATCAGTACAAGTGTACAAGTGTTCCCTTTTCTCCCCATCCTCTCCAATACTTGTTATTTCTTGTCTTTAATTAATTATTTTTTGTCCCATCTGCCCAAACAGCTTTTCTCACTTTCTCCTGGTTTTCTGGAGGAAAGATATCTTCACTCTGGTGCTCCTCTGTGGTGAGCAGAAACTGCAAGTGCAGACCATGTTCAAGGGGAAACTGTAGGAGGAGCTGTTGCTCTTTGAACAAAAAGGTTATTTGAGCCGTCAATTTGCAAAGCAAGTCACGTCCCAGGAGAGGTATAGGACGATCAGGCACATACAGAAAACTATGTTTCAACGTGTGTTCCCTGAATTGGCATTCTAGCGATTGTAGAAAGAATCTCATTTGGGGCTGCCCTGTTATCCCTACCACAGCCTCTGAGTCCTTGCTCAGTGAGGCCAACTTTGAATTTAAAGCTGAATAGGTGGCTCCCACATTAATAAGAAAATCAATTAATTTTAGTCTCATCCAGGGTTCCCACATGGAGATCAGAATGGGAGCCTTCAATTTCGACTGGATAGCCAGGCCCCGTCACCCATCATCTGAGTCTGGGGTTCTAGCTGCCATTTGCTTTCTTTGAGGGACCTTCATCTCTTGGGTCCTTTGTAGCTTTGGGCATTCCTTCTTCTAATGGCCTTCCTCTCGACAATAAGAACCTTGATTCACTCTGGGTTGGGTTGGTCCCCTTTTCTCCTGACCCTTGTGGGGCTTATGTTAACCTAGAGGTTGTGAGGACAATAGGATGGATGTTGGCTTTAATTTTCTTTCCTCTCTGGCATTATAAACCCTAAAGGCAACATCAACCAACTGGGAAGAATTCATGCCAATTGCCCCTTCCACTTGCTGTAGTTTTCCACAAATGTCAGACACTCTTTGGCCAATAAAGATCATATTGACCATATGCAAGCTTTCAGGGGCTTCAGGATCTGCATCAGTATATTTTCTATAAGCTTGGTACACACATTCTAGAAACTCTGAGGAGTCCTCACCCGATTTTTGAAGAACCTCTTGTATCTTATTCAAACATTTCTGCTTGGAGATTCCCTTCTAGAGGCTGGCCAGAATGCGGCTCTTATAATGTTTTAGGAGAGCTATTCTAGCCTCTGTATTGGGGTCCCAATCAGGCTGTATAATGTGGATGGCTACCATCAGACCCGGAGTCTGGTTTGGATCCTCATCATGCAGGTGCTGGGCCTCCTCCTTTGCCTTGTCTATAACGAGCAGTTAACAGTACGTTAAGTAGTGCCTGCATGTCTGACCAGGTGGAGTGAACGAGTAGCGAAAATTGCAGTGAAAAGTTTGTCCTTTTTCTGGGGTCCTTTCTACAGGTTGGATTGGAATTTTTCCAATCAACAAATCTGACGTAGAGAATGGATTTTAAGTCCAATAATACTCTACTGGCTGTCCTGTCTGACTTAATCCTTCTATTGAGTATTGCCATAAAGGAAATTGCCCTGCCTCAGAAGTAGGGGCTCTCTGGCCTAATGGGGTGCCCTGCTGGGTCTTAAAGGGAGAGACTGTCTCTGCACCAGAGTCATAGTTGGGTGGCTGTGGGGCCGCAGCTGTTGCCTCTCCTCCGACAGGGGCTACCTCCACTGGCAGAGGTGGATATAGGGGCTGTGGAGGGTATACTGGGATTGAGTATTGAGGCCTGAATGAACTGGGATTAAAGGTATTCTTAAGATTTATGTCAATAAGTTCCTCATCAACCTTTTCCTCTGATGTTTTAGTATCCTCACACATCAGTGCCTTCTCTTTTCTTTGCACCATCAATTTAGAGCCTGTTTTTGTAGCATTTTTATTGTGTAACTTTATAAAAGCCTGCATATAGGAGATTTCATCACATTATCCAGACTTTAGACAAAATAATTCCAATTGCAGAATCGTATAATAATTCAAAGTCCCATTCAGGGGCCACCTTTCTTCAAATTCAAGTACATACATTGGCCAGGCTATATTGAAATAGAAAATCAACTTTTTCTCAGTCATTTGCTTATAGCTGTAATTTGACCATTCAGCTAGAATTTGTCCCACAGGACTTTCAGATGGTTTAGATGCAACAACCCCAATTCTTTAACCAAAAAAAAAAAAAAAAAAAACACCACAACAAATGACACAGACAACTAAATTACACCCAGCAAGGACAAACCAACTGTTTTCTGGGAAATGGCTCACAGTAACACAGACAGACAATCAAGGAAAAGAAAATGACGAATGCCAAGGCAATTCACCACCATATGTGGAACCAAAAACCAAAGCCAACAAACCAAAAGGGAACCAACATCCCTAAATGCAAACAGGGAATTGAACGATTCAAAAACTCCTCTGGCCCACTTAACTGTGTCTTTCATGCTGATGGGAGCCACAAATGTTCTACATGGAACCCAAAAGGAGGAGATGTCCCCAAAAGTACAGAATCTAGTCTTAGCATGAACACCAGGGACCCTACCATACTGACCAAGGTCCTGCAGTGTTTCCAATAAAAACCATTTCTTTTCCTCAAGAACGCAGAGCAGCAGTGGCTGTGTCCCCACGATGAGAGAAAAAGAGTTTCCCTAGAGGGAAAAGAGCTCTGGCAGCTACTGGGACAGTCCTGTTCGCCCATGGGGAGGTGGCTCACTGCTGGCAGGGACTCAAGCACTTCCCAGTTCCAGCCCATAGTATGAATGGGTCAGCCCTGGGACACTGCCATGGCCAATTGCCCTGTGCATTGGAAGAAGGCAGGAGAGGGAAACTGTATTCCACTGGAACATAAACCCCTCCTGGCTGGCTTGCCCAATTTCTGTAGGCAGAAAAACCTGGCATCCATCACCATAACAAAAATCAATGAACACAATGACCAGGGATAGAGGAAAAGAAAAATGGTTTAATTTTGCCAGCAAAATGAGGCTTCAGTGGGCTCGTGTCCCAACACCCACTGTCTCCCTGAGGCATTAGGAGTTTGGGTTTTTAAAGGAAAATTTGTGGGAAAGAATGTACTCTTGGTGACTGTGATTATTTGTTGCAGGAGAATATTGTTGTGTGGATCCCGGACCTCTGGTGCTGAGCCAGCTGTTATTTCTATCTACATCTACAGTAAGAGATTTAGGGCTCTATCAATCAATCTTCCCACCTGTCACCAGAATTGGACTCTGGGGAGTGAAAGGAAACTGCTGCCAATTAATGATTACAAAGTTTACAAGGTTTTAAATAGGAGAAGGGTAGCTGTGGCTTTGTAGTCTGTTGTCCTCACATTAGCTGGTGTTTAGCTGAGTTAGGGAAGCTGCAGGGGTCCTCCATTTGTCTGTCCCTGTGATGAACAGTGGATTCAGTGCCAGGAACCAGGAGCTGGTGAGCTTCAGCTTCTTGATAATATCAGGATATCAGGCTCCCTGTAACAAACTTCAAGAACTGGTAATTAATCATAACTTCAGTTTGTAGCTACCTGAACTTTTAACAATTAATTACCTCTGCTTGTCTTGTGGAATTCAGGGACACAAAGGATAAAACAACCAATATCTACATGTGAATGTAACTTAGGGAAGCAGGGAAAAGGAAAGGGAATGAGTGCTTTTGGTTTTAACCCAATATATGCTGGGGTTAATGTAGGGGAACTGATATCAGGGCCAGTACGAAGAAAGGCTACAAGGCTTTTTAATTTTTTCCCATGTTATACATTTTGCTGTTTTTCCTGTTTAACTTGAGGGGTGACTGAGGCCTCAAGGATACATGAGCTTGTTTTGCAGAAGACAGAGAATGCCTTCAGGGAGGTTGTGATCACCAGATGGCTGATCACCAGGTAGATGGCTGGGTCTCAGCAGCTTTTGAAGTCCAGAAGTCAGCTTTTTCAGAAAGTTATCAGGAGTGACCCCTTTGTTTCCCTGAAGCCCCTACTGCCAAGTGCCTTAGCTCTATAAACACCCCCTGCTTTTTGTTCTAGGGGTGGTGGATTTGAGTGAACCCAGGCTTCCACCTACTCATTTTGGCCCATTAGAATAAGTTTTTCTCATCTCCAATCACTGATGTCTCAATGTTTGGCTTACTGGGTATTGGGCACACACACTTTAGATTAAGACGTTCAGTATCAGATACATTTACTGGATGGATTGAAGCCTTTCTTTGTAGGTTAGAAAGGGTGAATGAGGTAACAAAAGTATTGTTAAAAGAAATATTTCCTGTCTATATTACCTAAAGCAATCTACAGATTCAATGCAATCCCAATCAGAATCCCAATGACATTCTTCACAGAAATAGAAAAAAGAATACTAAAATTTATATGGGGCAACAAAAGACCCCGAATAGCTAAAGAAATCCTAAAGAGAAAGAACAAAGCAGGAGGCATCACAATTCCTGACTTCAAAACATACTACAAAGCAATAGTAATCAAAACAGCATGGTACTGGTACAAAAACAGACACACAGATCAATGGAACAGAATTGAAAGCCCAGAAATAAAACCACACATATACGGACAGCTAATTTTCAACAAAGGTGCTAAGAACATGCAATGGAGAAAGGAAAGTCTCTTCAATAAATGGTGTTGGGAAAACTGGATGGCCACATGCAAAAGAATGAAAGTGGACCATGTGCTATCGCCATTCACAAAAATTAACTCAAAATGGATCAAAGACCTGAAGGTGAGACCTGAAACTATAAAACTCATAGAAGAAAATATAGGCAACACACTATTTGACATTGGTTTTAAAGGAATCTTTTCGGATGACATGCCTACCCAGACTAGGGAAACTAAAGAAAAAATAAACAAGTGGGACTTTATCAGATTAAAGAGCTTTTATAAGACAAATGAAACCAGAATCAAGATGAACAAACAACCAACCAGCTGGGAGAGAATATTTGCAAAACTTACACCTGACAAGGGGTTGATCTCCATAATATATAAAGAACTCACACAACTAAACAACAAAAAAACAAACAACCCGATCAAAAAATGGGCAGAGGAAATGAACAGACACTTCTCCAAGGAAGATATACAGATGGCCAATAGGCACATGAAAAGATGCTCAACATCACTAATCATCAGGAAAATGCAAATCAAAGCAACACTAAGATACCACCTCACGCCCGTTAGAATGGCTATAATCACCAAGACAAAAAACAACAAATGTTGGAGAGGATGTGGAGAAACAGGAACCCTCATACACAGCTGGTGGGAATGCAAATTGGTGCAGCCTCTATGGAAAACAGTATGGAGATTCCTCAAAGAATTAAAAATAGAGATGCCCTATGATCCAGCCATCCCACTACTGGGAATCTATCCAACGCACCTGAAATCAACAATCCAAAGAGGCTCATGCACCCCTATGTTCATTGCAGCATTATTCACCATAGCCAAGAAGTGGAAGCAATCTAAGTGTCCCTCGACTGACGATTGGATTAAGAAAATGTGGTATATATATATACAATGGTATACTACTCAGCCATAAAAAAAGACAAAATCGTCCCATTTGCAACAACATGGATGGGCCTGGAGCGTATTATGTTAAGTGAAATAAGCCAGAAAGAGAAAGACAAACACTGCATGCTCTCACTCATATGTGGAATATAAACCAACACATGGACAGAGAAACCTGGACTGTGGTTACCAGGGCAGTGGGGGTGGGGGGTGGGCACAAGGGGTGAAGGGAGTCATATATGTGGTGATGGACAAACAAAAATGTACAACCCAAAATTTCACAATGTTATAAACCATTAAAACATCAATTAAAAAAACGAAAAAAAAAAAAAAAGAAATATTTCCCTGTTTGGGGTTTGCTAGATCAATTCAGAGTGACAATGGGCCATCCTTTATATTGAAGATAACATCTGAAGTAGCCAGAATTTTAAAAATTAAATGGAGGCTGCACACCACACGGAGATGACAATTGTCTGGAAAAACCGAGCTGGGCAATCAAACCTTAAAGAAAACCTTGGCTAAACTGTGCCAAGAGACACAGGAAAATTGGCTAAAACTACTGCCAATAGCCCTCACTCAGATAAGGGCAGCTCCAAAAATCAAACTGAAGCTTAGCCTTTTTGAAATGTGCTATGGGATGTTGTTCCCTAAAGACTCAGATTCATTCACAAACCCAGACCCAGAGGTTTCCATGGAAATCAAACACATAATCAATCTGAAGCAGGTGGTAGATGCACTCAATAAATATGGAAATTTCTGTCTTCCTTTGCCTGCAGAGGTCAAAATCCACCCATATGGACCTGGAGATTTGGTCTATCTTAAAACATGGAAAAGCAGTTTGCTCAAGATCAGAAAAATCCTATTTGGGTAGGGCCTTACTTGGGGTTACTAATCACTCACTCCTCCCTAAAATTAGAAGAAGTCACCCTTCTGATACACCACACATGCGTAAAAAAGGCACGCATGTCAGAACACCAAGAGAGATCATCATAGAAAGTTGATGATGCCAAGTGTTCCTGCAGACCAAGCTCTGATTTGAAACTCTTGTTTCAACAACACTAAAAAGATAAGTAAATCCAAATGACATGTAAACATTTGAATGACTGGTTATCCACCTCAGGTCTTGCTCTGGATCCTAACCAACCCCAAATCCTTTGAGAATGGTATGCTTCCAAGGAGTTTGCATGTTCCTGGGCAGCAAGACTAAGTCAATCAGAGAAGGATGGAAACTCAATGTGTAGATTATAAAAGAGCTGGTGGAATCTGGAGTAGGGGGCATATATGCCCAGATCCCAAACATATACTAAATACATTGAGGCTGTAAAAGTACAGATGATTGTTACAAACAGCTTGGGGCTATGCCTCTGGTGACGCACAAACCTATTTGAGATTAGCTGGAAATTGTGCTCCACTACTGGTCCCTATGACAACACTCATTCTCAGCATGAAGCAGTTACACAAGACAGACATTTGACCTATGCCCCTCAAAAATGAGAAGCAAAATAAAACTGGAGGAGGGATTTGTCACTCACAAGGTGCCCTGAGGAAATAGAGTGTGGGTTTGGAAGCATTTAACTCTTTCTGCAAATTGTTTTTTTCCCTTTTGTTATGTCAAGGAGATGCAACCACCAACCACCCTGAACTCATCACAAGAGCTAGACCCATGACATTTGCCTTATTTTTAATCAAAGATTTCTCAAGGAGGAGTTTAGGCTTTATCATCATAACCTACGGTGTTGACGAAAACATGTGTTCCAACTGAGCCTGCACAAGTGAATACCCACTTCTTCCTTTTGAATATTCATTGCCCACCTGAAATAAAAGGTCTTTGCTTCCCTTTGTTCTGGGATGCCATGACTTTGGAAATGATTCCACTTGGCCTCCTATTTGCTGCAAATATAGTTTACTCTGTGAGAAAACTACCACTGGTGGAGAGTCTTATTTAACTCACCATGAGGTGAACCCCCTCATTTCAACAACACTCGCAAGCCAGGAAAATAGAATGATCAAAGACAAGGTGATGTGAAACCTTGACGATTGTCTCACGAGCTAGATTGCCTGGTCTTCAAGATAAGTGTAGGTCAGGAGAACAGAAAATTAGGAAGAGGCCAAGTTTGAACACCCTCCAATTTGTTGCCTACATATTTAAAACTTGCTTTTCGCATATTCTACCAGGGCTTCTTCTGTCTTCTCTGGCATCCTTGTTCTAGGTATTGTGCACCTTGGCTCCTGGGTGCTTTCATTCCCCACCTTTGTCTCTTTTTGGGAGGACCAATCCTGATCTGTATGTCCCACCACTTAGCTGGCACTCAAAGAACCATAAGTTCCAGGTTTACTCCTCCTGGCAGGTGGGCATGGTATGGCAGGTACAGTCAATGACTGATTGATGTTGTGGTGCTCTGTGTGTGTGTGTGTGTGTGATGATGTAAACATTTCAGCTTCCTGATCGCATGACTGATAGGGGACTCACACTGTCTTTCCAATTCCCCTACCCCTATGGTTTGAGCCATAGTTAAGTTTCCTGGATTTGTTACCTGATACCACATCTTTGCTAGGCATCGTACCTTCTTGGTTTCACTTTCCCAAAGTGCTTCTGTTTTTTCCCAGAAATTGTTTTCATGAATCATTTTTACACATATCTTCATTTGGGGAATCAAATGTAAGAAATTGCCCATATACAAAATTTAAAAATTATTAAAAAGTGTAAAAAAAGAACAAGAAATAAGTCACACATCATTCCTCCACCCCAAGTCACCCACCATCAGTCTTTGCCTATGAATTTTAAAAAATTTTATTGAGGCATATTTTGCGTAACATATTTTGCACACACTCTTTCAAGTGTATATTTTGATTAGTTTTTAATCATTCTGCTATGTTGTTCATCCATCACTACAAATCAGTAAGAACATTCATATTATCTCAAGAAAACCCATCATGCTCATTTAAATGATATTAATCCTCATTTTCCTCCACCACAGACCCTGGAAACCACTAGTCTACTTTCTGCCTCAATGGATTTGCCCATTAAGAATTTTTTTTCTAAATGGTATCATAAAATAAGGCAGTCTTTTGTCTGCCTTAATTTAGCATATTGTTTTCAAGGTTCAGCCATATTGCAGCACGTATCAGTTTTTCACTCTTTTTTACTGCCAAATAATATTCCATTGTATGTATATATCACCTTTTGTTTATCTATTCATCTGTTATAGGACATTTGGATTGTTTCCACTTTTTGAACTATTATGGATAAGCCTGTTATGAACACATAACTACAAGTCTTGGGCTGTATGTTTTCAGTTCTTCTTGGTATACACCTAGGAGTGGAATTGCAGCGTTATATGGTAACTCTATGTTTAATTTTTTGAGTAACTGCCTAATTGTTTTTTCATGCAACTGCACCATTTTACAATCCATCAATATCTAAATGTTCCCGTTTCTTCACATCCTTACCAATACTTGTTATTTTCTGTCTTTGATTATAGCCATCTAGGTATGAAGTGATATCTGAGTGTGACTTGTATTTGCACTCCACTGATGACTAATGATGCTGAGCATCTTTTCATGTGCTTCTATGAATTTTAACGTAATTGAGATATTAGTATAAGTATGACTTTGTCTTTTTCTTCTTTCACTAAGACAAAAGTGTCCTCCTGTTATAAAGCTATTTATAAACATATTAAATTATAGTTCAGTATTCTCATATATACATTTGTCACATTTTACATAACGTCTCCTTAGTATTTGTTTTCAAACATTTCCACAATTTCTTAAATTGAATTTTTGCCCTGTCTTTAAGTTATTTGCATTCATTTATGCAATGACTCAATACATGTTTTCTAGGTATTGTGCCAGGCATTATCTTTGGTGCAATATGTATGTATTGTATCTACATATGTATGATACATATGTATCATATGTAGAAATATATGATCTTAACTTTTAAACTAACAATCAGGGCATAATTTGACAGTTACATTATATTTATGGGGATGATAAACAGAATTTGGAAGTCAAGATTAGCCAAAAATAAGGTAGCTCATTTTAAGGGAGAATACAAAGAATTATAGTACAGTAATTGAATTTTGAGGAAACTCCGTAGATTTATGATCTAAATTTTTCCGTAATCTAAATGGATTTTTTAAAACCTCTTTATTATCATTGTAGTATATTTTAAAAATATCTGATCCTCATTCAGGACCATAGAGACTTCAACACAGAAATCTAGTATAATTTATGTATTCTTTTATTCTGTCTTCCCTCTGCCCTCCTCTCCTCTCTCTCAACTCCTTTGTTTATTCAAATATCAAACTGATTCTGAAAAGCGTGCTTAATTGGTCTTTTCTTTTTTCTTAACGGTGGCTGACTCGTAATGTTTTCAATTTTAATGGGAGCATTTTAAGTGTCTCATTACTGAGTTTCAGGCTGATGTACTGGGTTCCCATAAACTAACAGTAAGCTTACAGCTCACACAAATCAAAGGAATTGAGGGCAAAAGTTTCTGCAATTAAGTAAATTTTCTTCAGCTAGTCTCTAAATAAGACATGACCACATGAGTGGGATGGCCTGAATTTTGTCACTCTCATGTATCATCCTTTCCCCTGCAAACCAGACTATCAGTTTCCTCATTAGAAAATTTTGTTCAGATTGAGTATTTCTGCAGATAGTAACTAAATACCATCTTTCCTTCACTCAGAAAAGCTACTTGTTTTTATATAAAACAGGAATAGCTTCCTGAAATACTTCTCAAAAGGAAGCTTTCCAAGTGAGTGTATTTTCCCAGGTTTTTTGGAGTTTAATCTACTCAAAAACTTTTCGAAACATAGTATGTCAATTTCTATACAGTCTTCTTCCTGATATCTTGGTATGAGAAGCTGAAAAATAATTGTAGTATTTCTTCATTATTTAAAAATGTAGTAGAACAAACCAATACAAATTTGGTGCAGCAGATGACAATATCTTATTTTCCTACATCCAGATATTGACAGTAGGATTATAGACAAACAGAGTACAGGACTATTTTTTAATAACAGATTTATTGAAATATAAATTGCCCACCAAAAATTTATCTTTTAAGGTGTCCAATTCATGTTTTTTTAATATATTGACAAAGTTGTGTAACTATCTTTACCTTCTAATTTTGGAACATTTTCAACACCCCAAAAAGAAACCTTATGCATTTTGGCAGTCATTCCTCATTCTTCTCATAATCACTAGCCCTATGAAAGCAATCTACTTTCTGTCTTTATGGATTTGCCTACTCTGGACATTTGATATAAATGGAATCATATAATATATGGTCTTTTATAATTGAGTTCTTTCAGTTACCATGTTTTCAAGATTCATCCATGTTTTATCATGTGTCAGTACCTCTTTTCTCTTTGTTGAATAATCTTCCACTCTATGGATATAAAACATTTTGTCTATCCATTCATCCTTTGACAGACAATTGAGTTTTTCTATTATTTTGGCCTTTACAAGTAATGCAGCTGTGAACATTTGTGTACAAGTTTTTGTATGGACATATGTTTTAAGTTCACTTTGATGTCTACCTAGGAGTGGGATTGGTGGGTCTTATGGTAACTCTATTTACCTTTTTGAGCAACAGGCAAACAATTTTGCAAAATGGCTGTACCCTTTTAAACTCACAATAATCATGGGAAGTGATGATTATCTACATTTGTAGGTCAGGAAATGGTGGCCTAGAGAATTTTTAAAAATTGCCAAAACTAAAAAACCAAGACCATAATATTCAAAATATTGGATCATTCCAGAAGTGAGGCCCTCTTAGACTCCTTTAAGAATGTCCAGAGATAAAAATGGAAGGAAGGAGCTTGGGAACTGGGCAATGAGTATGTCTACCTCAAACTCCGACCCTCTCAAGGGCAATTCCATAAATGGCAACGTACATCTGTAAAAATCATATTTCTGTTTTTTGAATGATTTTTATTGTGATAATAAAAATTATCACAACATAATAATTCTTATAATTTAAAATTACCACATTAAAGTGTACAATTCAGTAGTTTTTAATACATTCACAATATTACACAACCATGACCACTTTCTAATTCCAGAACATTTAATCACTTCCCAAAAATCCCCATACCTATTGGCAGTCAGTCCACTTTCCCACTCACCCAGACACTACACCCAACACTTCTGTTTTTAACATTGAAAACTCTTAATTGTTTCTATAATGAACACATATCACTTTGAAATCAGGGAGAAGTGTTAAATTTTTAGAAAACATCATACCACTGAAGTGATGACACTACGGATTTATTCTGTTAAATAAAGTTAACTATTCCCCATTTGCTCTTTAGTGGGGATGAAGATTCCTGTGGTCTGTAGATTTTTAGACCGTTCTTCATCTAGCAGTGTATTAAGGAGTTAATCCTTTCAGGAACTCAATTTCTGCTGAAATATTCACTTTCTTTTAATTGAGATATAATTGACATACAGTATTCTGTCAGTTTCAGATGTACAACACAATGCTTTCATATTAGTATTTATTATGAAATGATCAACACAATAATTCTAGTTAACATTTGTCACATACATATTTACAAACTTTTTTCTTGTGACAATAACTTAGATTTACTCTTTTGCAACTTTCAGATATGCAAGAAAGTATTATCAAATATAGTAACTACGCTGTATTTACATTCCCATGAATTATTGATTTTATAACTGGAAGTTTGTACCTATTGACCACTTCTCCCACATCACGCACTCCTAATTCCTGGCCCTGCCAACCACCAATCTGTTTTCTATGAGATTTTGTTATTGTTGTTTTTTGAGTGTGTTTTTTTAGATTCCACTTATAACTGGGGTCAGTTATATGGCATAACTGGGATGAGTTATGTGGTATTTGTCTTTCTCCATCTGATTTAGTTCACTTACTATAAAGCCCTCAAGATCAGTCCATGTTGTCACAAATGGCAAGATTTTCTTATTTCTTATTTTTTAAGCCTAAATAACATTATATAATATTATATATATATAAAATATACATACTTCTATAGATATATACAAACACCACATTTTATTTATTCATCAATTGATGGATACTTAAGTTGTTTTCATATCTTGGCTATTATAAATAATGTTGCAAAAAATATGGAGTGTATGTATCTTTTTGAGTTAGTAGTGTCATTTATTTAGGATAAGTACCCAAAAGTGGAATTGCTGGATTATAAGGTAGTTTTATTTTATTTTTAACTCTTTAAGAAGCCTCCATACTGTTTTCCATAATGGTTGTACCAATTTACATTCCCACTAACAGTGCACAAGGTTTCCTTTTCTCCACATCCTCGCCAACACACATTTCATATCTTTTTGATAATAGCCATTCTAACAGGTGTAAGGTACCTCATTTTGGTTTTGATTTTCCTGTTGATTAACGATATCGAGCATCTTTTCATGACTCTCTGTTTGTCTTCTTTGGAAAAATATCTATTCCAATCCTCTGCCAATTTTTTAATTCATTGTTTTCTTTTCTAGTATTGAGTTGTAAGAGCTTTTCTTTTTAAATTTATTTTGAATATTAACCCTTATCAGATATATGATTTGCAAACATTTTCTTCCATGGTTGCATTTTCATTTTATTGATTGTTTCTTTTGCTGTGCAAAAGTTTTTTAGTTTGATGTAGTTCTACTACTTCCTCTATATTTTCACTTTTGTTGATTCTGCTTCTGGTGTCAAATACAAAAAATTCTCACCAAGTCATATGTCAAGGAGCTTACCACCTATGTATTCTTCTAGCAGTTTTATGTTTTCAGGTCTTATATTCAAATTTTTATTTCATTTTGAGTTCATTTTTGTGTATTATGAAAGATAGTGGTCCAGTTTCATTCTTTTTGAGTTACTCTTCAGTTTTCCCAACATCATTTATTGAAGAGACTATCATTTCCCCACTGCATATTTTTCTTGTCTTTGTCATAAATTAATTGATGGTATATACATGAGCTTATTTCTGGGCTCTCTATTCTGTCCCATTGACCCATATGTCTCTTTTTATGCCAATAAAATACTGTTTTGGTACTATAAATTTGTCATAAAGAGTGAAATCCAGACACCTTGGAAATCTATCTCATCAGATATCATCTACTTCAACTGAAATCCTTACATTTCAATCACCAGGTGAAGATCCAGTCAGAATTTGGTGCTTTGTTTAGATGCATCATATAAATCCAAGAGTCTATTCCCTAGAGTTTTGCAGTACCAGAGTTAGTTAACAATATTTGGTAAGGGTTTTTCCAGCAAGCTTGAAGAGAGTCTGGGGATGTCTTTTCCAGTAGACAAAATCTCCAGGTTGCAAGGTGTGGTGCTTAAGATTTTTGTCTCACTGGAGAGTACTAAAAAAGATTGCTCTATTGGGCCAGCCTGGTGGTGTATCAGCTAAGTGCACACACCCTGCTTCAGCAGCCTGGGGTTGACAGGTTCGGATCCCAGGTGCTCACCTATGCACCACTTGTCAAGCCATGCTGTGGTAGTGTCCCATATAAAATAGAAGAAGATGGGCACTGATGTTAGCCCAGAGCCAATCTTCCTTAGTAAAAAGAGGAGGATTGGCATCAGATGTTAGCTCAGGGCTGATATTCCTCAAAAAAAAAAAAAGTTTGTTCTATTAAAACATGGTTGTTTTTAATAGAAGTAATTAAGAGTATCACAATATGAGAGTATATCTCCTTTTATGAGCTTCGGGTCAAAAGAGGCAGAAGTAAAGTGCATTGGATGTTCTGTGAATGTCTCAAAGCATAAGAGTGTAAAAGTACCAAAAGAGTAAATCTGAGATTTTGGAAAGACCAATGGCCTAAGGTACTCAAATTTGTAACAATCTGTTTTTGACTCTGGGCTCTTTTTAAGGATAACAGAAACCAAGAGAATTTTTCTTTTGTTTAGGGGCCTTTAATTGCTGGAGTTGAAGATGAAGAATTTTAGTGGTCTTTTTTTTTTTGTTTTTATTTAATTTATTGAGGTCACATTGGTTTATAATATTGTGTAAATTTCAGATGTAGAACATTAAATTCATCTTCTGTAAAGATGCATTGTGTTCACTATCAAAAGTCTAGTTTCCATCCACCACAATACATATGTGCCTTTTTACTCCATTAGCCCTCTGCCACCTGCTTCCCTTCTGATAACCACCAATCTGCTCTCTGTACTTATGAATGAAGTTACATGGCACTTATCTTTCTCTGTCTGACTTATTTTGCTTATCATAATACCCTCAAGGTTCATCCATGTTGTCACAAATGGCACAATTTCATCTATTATATGGATGAGTACTATTCCATTGTATATATACACTATATCTTCCTTATTCCTTTGTCCATTTGTGGGCACTGAGGTTGCTTTCAAATCTTGGCTATTTTGAATAATGTTACAATGAACCTAGGGGAGCATATATCTTTTCAAATCAGTGTGTTTGTGTACTTTAGACATACATCCAGATGTGAAATAGCTAGATCATATGGTATTTCTATTTTTATTTTTTCGGGAAACCTCTCTACTGTTTTCCAGTGTGGCGGTACCAGTAGCATTCCCACCAGCAAAGGATGAGTGTTCCATTTTCTCCAGAGTCTTTTCAACACTTACTATTTCTTGTCTTTTTAATAATAGCCATTCCGGCAGGTGTAAGGTGACATCTCATTGTAGTTTTGATTTGCAATTCCCTAATAACTAGTGATGTTGAACATCTTCTTACATGCCTGTTGGCTATCTGTATATCTTTTTTAGAAAAATGCCTGTTCATATCTTCTGTCCGTTTTTCGATTGGTTGTTAACTTTTTTTTGTTGAGTTGTATAAATTCTTTATATATTTCAGAAATAAACACCTTATCAGATATATGATTTGCAAAAGTTTTCTCTCAGTTAGTGGGATGTCTTTTCATTTTGTTGATGGTTTCCTTGGCTGTCCTGAAGCTTTTCAGTTTTATATGGTCTCATTTGTTTATTTTTTCTTTTGATTCCCTTGCCTGAAGATACATGATATTCAAAAAGACACTGTTAAGACCGATGTCAAAAAATGTAGTGTCTATGTTTTCTTCTAGGAGTTTTTGGCATCAGGTCATACATTCACATCTTTAATCCTTTTTAAGTTAATTTTTTGTGTGATATATGATAACGGTCCACTTTCATTTTTTTGCCTGTGGCTGTCCAGTTTTCTATATATCACCTTTCTTCCTTCATTGTATGTTCTTGGCTCCTTTGTTGAAGATTAGCTGTCCATAGATGTGTGATATTATTTCTGATATTAATTCTGTTCCATTGATTTGTGTGCCTTTTTTTCGTGTGTGCAAATACGATGCTATTTTTCGTAACAATATGTTTGTAGTATATATTTTTTTATTGATGGTTTAATGGTTTTTAACATTGTGAAATTTTGGGTTGTGTACTTTTGTTTGTCCATCACCGTATATATGTATCCCTTCACCCCTTGTGCCCATCCCCCACCCCCACTGCCCCTGGTAACCACAGTACAGTTTTCTCTGTCCATGTGTTGGTTTATATTCCACATATGAGTGAGATCATACAGTGTTTGTCTTTCTCTTTCTGGCTTATTTCACTTAACATAATACCCTCCAGGCCCATCCATGTTGTTGCAAATGGGACGATTTTGTCTTTTTTTATGGCTGAGTAGTATTCCATTGTATATATATACCACATTTTCTTAATCCAATCGTCAGTCGAGGGACACTTAGGTTGCTTCCACTTCTTGGTTATAGTGAATAATGCTGCAGTGAACATAGGGGTGCATAAGCCTCTTTGGATTGTTGATTTCAGGTTCGTTGGATAGATTCCCTATAATGGGATAGCTGAGTCATAGGGCATCTCTATTTTTAAGTCTTTGAGGAATCTCCATACAGTTTTCCACAGAGGCTGCACCAGTTTGTATTCCCACCAGCTGTGTATGAGGGTTTCTATTTCTCCATATTCTCTCCAACATTTGTTGTTTTTTGTCTTGATGATTATAGCCATTCTAACAGGCGTGAGGTGATATCTTAGTGTTGTTTTGATCTGCATTTCCCCGATGATTAGTGATGTTGAACATCTTTTCATGTGCCTGTTGGTCATCTGTATATCTTCTTTGGAGAAGTGTCTGTTCATTTCCTCTGTCCATTTTTTGATTGGGTTGTTTGTTGTTTTGTTGTTCAGTTGTGTGAGTTCTTTCTATATTATGGATATTAACCCCTCGTCCAATATATGTTTTGCAAATATTTTCTCCCAGCTGGTGGGTTGTCTGTTTATCTCGATTCTGGTTTTGTTTGTCTTGTAAAAGCTCTTTAATCTGATAAAGTCCCACTTGTTTATTTTTTCTTTAGTTTCCCTAGTCTGGGTAGGCATGTCATCCGAAAAGATTCCTTTATAACCAATGTCAAATAGTGTGTTGCCTATATTTTCTTCTATGAGTTTTATAGTTTCAGGTCTCACCTTCAGGTCTTTGATCCATTTTGAGTTAATTTTTGTGAATGGCCATAGTAGATCGTCCACCTTCATTCTTTTGCATGTGGCTGTCCAGTTTTCCCAACACCATTTGTTGAAGAGACTTTCCATTCTCCATTGTATGTTCTTAGCACCTTTGTCGAATATTAGCTGTCCGTATATGTGTGGTTTTATTTCTGGGCTTTCAATTCTATTCCATTGATCTGTGTGTCTGTTTTTGTACCAGTACCATGCTGTTTTGATTACTATTGCTTTGTAGTATGTTTTGAAGTCAGGGATTGTGATGCCTCTTGCTTTGTTCTTTTTTCTTAGGATTTCTTTAGCTATTCAGGGTCTTTTGTTGCCCCATATAAATTTTAGTATTCTTTTTTCTATTTCTGTGAAGAATGTCATTGGGATTCTGATTGGGATTGCATTGAATCTGTAGATTGTTTTAGGTAATATAGACATTTTAACTATGTTTATTCTTCAAATCCACGTGCATGGGATATCGTTCCATTTCTTTATGTCATCATGGATTTCTTTCAATAATGTCTTGTAGTTCTCATTGTATAGGTCCTTCACCTCCTTGGTAAAATTTATTCCTAGGTATTTTGTTCTTTTTGATGCAATTGTAAATGGTATTATCTTTTTGAGCTCTTTTTCTGTTAGTTCATTATTAGCATACAGAAATGCAACTGATTTTTGTAGATTGATTTTGTACCCTGCAACTTTGCTGTAGTTGTTGATTGTTTCTAATAGTTTTCCAACAGATTCTTTAGGGTTTTCTATATATACAATCATGTCATCTGCAAATAGTGGGAGTTTCACTTCTTCATTACCTATTTAGATTCCTTTTATTCCTTTTTATTGCCTAATTGCTCTGGCCAAAACCTCCAGTACTATGTTGAACAGGAGTGGTGAGAGTGGGCAGCCCTGTGTTGTTCCTGTGAATTCAGTGAATTTGATCCCCCCAGCTTTGTTGTTTCTCCTAAACATTGCTTTGGCAATTTGAGATCTTTTGTTGTATCATATAAATCTTAGGATTCTTTGTTTTATTTCCATCAAAAATGTCATTGGAATTCTGATTGCACTGAATCTGTAGATTGCTTTAGGTAATAAGGACATTTTAATTGTTTATTCTTCCAATCCATGAGCATGGCATATCTTTTCCTTTCTTAATATCTTCGATTTCTTTCAATAGTGTCTTATTGTTTTCAGTCTATAAGGGTTTCAAGTTCTTCGTTAAATTCATTGTTATAGCTTTTATTCTTTTCTTCCAATTTTACATGGGATTGTATTCTTGATTTCTCTTTCTTCCAGTTTGTTGTTATTGACTGCAACTGAGTTTTGGGTGTTGATTTTTACCTTGCAACTTTACTATATTTGTTGATTATTTATAATAGTTTTTTCATGGGTTCTTTAGGGTTCTGTATATATAGAATCAGGTCATCTGCAAATGGTGACAGTTTTATTTCTTCCTTTACAATTTGAATCCCATTTATTTCTTTTTCTTTCCTAATTGCTTTGGCTTGGACTTTCAGTGGGCATTCTTGTTCCTGTTCTTAGAGGAATACCATTCAGTTTTTCACCATTGAGTATGATGTTGGCTATGACTTTGTTGTATATCGCCTTTATTGTGTTGAGGTACTTTCCTTCCATACCCATTTTAGTGACAACTTTTATCATATATGGATGTGGGATCTTGTCAAATGTTTTCTCTGCATATATTGAGATGAACATGTGATTTTTGTTCTTCATTTTGTTAATGTTGTGTATTAAGTTGATTGATTTTTGGATGTTGCACCATGTCCACATCCCTGGAATAAATCCCACTTGATCATGTGTGTGTGTGTTTTTTATAATGTATTGTGTTTGATTTGCTAATATTATGATAAGGATTTTTGCATCTGTGTTCATCGGCAATATTAGACTGTAGTTTTCCTTTCTTGTGTTATCTTTGTCTGATTTTAGGATCAAGGTAATGTTGGCCTCATAAAATCAGTGGAAAGCATCCCATCCTCTTCAAATTTGGCATAGTGTGAGAAGGACAAGTATTAAACCTTCTTTTAATTCTTGGTAGCATTCACCAGAGAAGCCATCTGGTCTGAACATTTGTTTGGGGGGAGGGTTTTGATTATTGTTTCAAACTCCCTACAAGTGATTTGCCTATTCAGCTTTTCTATTTCTTCTTCATTCAGTTTTGAAAAACTATATAATTCTAGAAATTTATCCATTTCTTCTAGATTACCCAATTTGTTGGCATACAACTTTTCATAGTATTCTCAAAAATCTTTGGATTTCTGTGGTATCCATTGTTATTTCTCCGCTTTCATTTTTGGTTTAATTTACTTGAGACTTTTCTCTTTTTTACTCAGCAAGTCTAGCTAAGGATTTGTCATTTTTTTTGCTTTTCAAAGAAGCATGTCTTAGTTTCATGGGTCCTTTTTCTTGTCCTTTTAGTCTCCACTTTATTTATTTTCACTGATTTTTATTATTTCCTTCCTTCTACTGATATTGGGCTTTGTTTCTTCTTGTTCTAGTTGATTTAGGCGTAGTGTAAGCTTATTTATCTAAGAGTTTTCTTGCTTTTTGAGGTAGGCCTGTATTGCTATAAATTTCTCTTTTACTGCTGATTTTGTTGCATACTATAAGTTTTGTGTTGTGTTTTCATTTGTCACCGGGTATTTTTTTAATTGTCCTTTAATTTCTTCATTGACTCAATAGTTGTTCAGTAGCATGTTTTTGTCTCCAAATATTTCTGACTTTTCCAGCTTTTTTCTTATAGTTGATTTCTATTGTCATAAAATTATGGTCAGAAAATATGCTTGATGTAATTTTAATTTCTTTTAAATTTACCGAGGCTTGTTTTTTTCCCAAAATATGGTCTAGCTTTGAGAATGTTCCATGTGCACTTGAGAAGGTATGTACTCTGCTGGTTTGAGATGGAATGTTGTATATATGTATATACACCCGTATAATTACTATATAATATTATATATTATACACATTACTATATAATAATAATATATATATATATATATTAAATACATCAGGTCTAATCTTTTATTTATGGCCAATGTTTTCTTGTTGAATTTCTTTCTGGATGATTTATCCATTGCTAACATCCCCCACTATTATTGTGTTTTCAGTTTCTCCCTTTAAGCTGTTAATTGTTATTTTGGTACTTCTATGTTAGGTGCATATATATTAACATACGTTATGTCTTCTTGCAGGATTGTCTCTTTTATCATTATACATTGTCCATCTTTGCCTCTCGTTATCCTTTTTGGCTTGAAGTCTATTTCGTCTGCTACAAGTATAGCTACACCCGCTTTCTTTTTGTTGCTTGGATTATCACCTTCTATCCCCTCATTTTGAGCCAATTTTGTCTTTATATTTGCGATGAGTATTCTGAAGGCAGCATATTGTTGGGTCTTGTTTTTAATCCATTCAGCCACTCTGTTTTTGATTGGTGAATTCGATCAATTTATATTTGGAGTGATTATTGACATATGAGGACTTGATACTGCCATTTCATCTTTGTTTCCTGGTTGTTCTATACTTTTGTTTCTTTTTCCTCTATTTCTACAATTTCAGTTTTGTGGTTTTCTCTGATGTTTTTCTCAGTTTCCTCTTTATTTTTGTTTTGTGGCTCTGTTCTGAGGTTTTTTTCTGTTTTCTTTTCTTTTTTTTTTTCTTTTGTAGTTACTGTGAGGTTTATGTAAAAGATCTTGTAGATGAGATAGTCCATTCTCTGCTGAAAACATCTTACCTCCATTAACCTAGGCAGGTTCCTTTTCTTCTTCCCTTCTACATTTTTATGATCACAAATTATCCTTTTTTCATGTTGTGAGTTTGTTATCAAATTGAAGTGTTTAATGTTACTTTTGATGCTTTATTTCCTTTTAGTCTTATGCCATAATTAAGTATTTACTAACTTATTCTAATATAGAGTTCCAATTTTCTGATTGCATCTGTCTATTCTTCACCTTGCTCAAAGCTTTGAAAAACTTCACCTTTTTGTTTCAAGTAGGAAGGCTATTATCAACATTTCTTGTAATGCAGGTTTTGTGGCAATGAACTCCCTCAGCTTTCACTTGTCTGGGAAAGTCTTTATTTCTCACTGGTATATAAAAGATAACTTTGCTGGTTACTGTATTCTTGGCTGCTAATTTCAGTCTCTCAATATTTTAAATATATCATTCCACTCTCTCCTAGCCTATGGAGTGTCTGCTGAGATATCCAATGAAAGCCTGAAGGGAGTTCCTTTGTAAGTTACTTTCTTCTCTCTGGCTGTCCTTAATATTCTTTCTTTGTCATTGAATTTTGACAATTTTAATATAATACTCCTTGGAGAAGGTCTTCTTGTGTTGAAATAGTTAGGAGTGCTATTAGCTTCCTGTACTTGTATATTCAGTTCCATCCCCATGTTTGGGAAGTTCTGCTATTATTTTGCTGAATAAAAGTTCTCTGCTCCCTTATCCCTCTCTGGGATACTCATTATCCTCATGTTGTTTTCTCTAATTGGGTAGGATACTTCTCAAGGAAATTCTATGTTTTTAAAAAATCTTAGTCCACTCTACTTTTCCTCCTGAATTGTTTCTAGATTTGTATCTTTGAGCTCGCTAATTCTCTCTTCCATGTGAGCTGCTCTGTTTCCACTATTTTCTACTTTATTTTTCATCTCACTAGTTTTCTTTATCTCCAGAATTCTCTCTCTCTCTTTTTTTTAGATTCTCAAGCTCTTTGGTGAAATACTCATCTTCCTTAATTTTATTACAGCTCAGTGAACTGTTGTTCTGAGTTTTTCTATAGCTCATTGAATTTCTTCATGAAAATTATTTTGAATTTTCCATCAGTTATATTGTAATCCTCTGTGATTTCAAGTTGGTTTCTAGAAAGTTTTTTTCTGTTTTTTTTTAGAACTTTTTATTTTTTTATTTTTATTTTATTTATTTATTTATTTATTTATTTATTTATTTTTGTAAGGAAGATCAGCCCTGAGCTAACATCCATGCTAATCCTCCTCTTTTTGCTGAGGAAGACCAGCTCTGAGTTAACATCTATTGCCAATCCTCCTCATTTTTTTTTTTTCCCCTAAAGCCCCAGTAGATAGTTGTATGTCATAGTTGCACATCCTTCTAGTTGCTGTATGTGGGATGCGGCCTCAGCATGACCGGAGAAGCGGTGTGTCGGTGTGCACCCAGGATCCAAACCCGGGTCACCAGTAGTGGAAAACGCACACTTAATCGCTAAGCCACGGAGCCGGCCCACTAGAAAGTTTTCATTTTCTTTCTGTTCTACCATGTTACTATAGTTCTTCATGAAGTTTGATGAGTTGATTCTTTGCCAGCTCGTTTGTTGTAGTAAATACCTTTCTTAGTTTGAGTTTGAGCTGCTTGTGATTTTATTTGAGAGTCTTCACTTTTCACCCTCCAATACCTCTACCAGAGGTGTTGTCAGTGCCTTCTTTGTGATGCTTGTGTCCCTGAGGTTGCTGGTGACTTGCTGCTTCCAATGTCACTGTAGTCTTTGGTGTTGCCAACAGGGTCACAGACTGAGAGCACCTCACATGATTCCAGGGTCTCCTGGGTCTTGTGTTCCCCCACTGGCTCTCTGTGATCTCTCCATGGGCTTGGATGATGTTGCCACAGGCCCTACCTGAACTGCTGCTCCTGGGTTATCTGGGGGTCCTGGCAGCATTGCTGCCCGGGGTGCTGGGTTCACAGGTGTCACTGTTGCTGTTGGGCCCATGGTCTTGTACACAGCTCCCACTACTGGAAGTGGCAGTGTCAGAGATGCCACCACTGGGATCTGGGTCATGTGTTCTGCTTTTGCTCCTGAAGCCTCTCACGGCAGTCGCCTCTTGCCACTGCTGGAGGAGGTGAAGAGGCTAAGCCAGGAGTGCTGTTGTTGTAGCTGTAGTGTCTGGCCACTGGTACACACAGCTGTGCTTTTTGAAACCTCAGGTCAGGGTACCACTGCCCCTGTCAGTGGTATCCACATTTTGGATGCAGCACTTGCTGCTGGAAAGATCAAGATTGAGTAGCTGCTCCCTGGGGAGAGGGAAGAAGCTGATTCACCTTCACTACTGTTTTTCCTGGATCCTTAGGTCATGGATGCCACCCACCACTGTTGGGGGGCAGGAACTAAGCTATGAGTGTCATTGTTGCTCCTGTAGCTTCTGGTAGCTGGTGCATGTTGATGTACTTTTTGAAAGCTCAGGTCAGGGCACTACTACTACTGCAGAGAGCATCTGTGTTTTTGACGGCTGTTACTGGGGGAGGGGAGGGAGCTACTCCCATAGTTCACTGCCTCCCAGAGTTTCATTCTACCCACCTTTAGATGTGTGGATACGTGGATCTCTCAGACATTCTGGTGTGCTGTGCAGAGGGTCCTTTGCTGGTCAATAGATGTTCCACTGGTTGTAACTTAGAGGGAAGAAACAAAGGGAACAACTCACTCCATCATGATGTTGATGTCATACATATGTTGGTCTTATATCTCATGACCTTATTGTTTTTGTATTAGTTATAATAAACATTAAATTAACACAGTTGGATTTGTAGATAAGAAATCAATTATCTGTTAATAACAATAGTTTGGCATAAAATTTTTTTTTTGTATTTAAGCCTCCTTTTTATCTTTTCTCCTTTTTTTTTTTTTTTTTGGCTGAGGAAGATTCACTCTGAGCTAACATCTGTGCCAATATTCCTCTATTTTGTATGGTGGTCACTGCCACAGCATCACCACTAAGGAGTGGTGTATGTCCACACCTGGGAACTGAACCTGGGCCCCCAAAGCAGAGCACACTGAACTTAACCACTAGGCCATGGGGCTGCTGCCTCATCATATATTTACTTTTGAATATTTCTGATATGATGTTGAATGTGGCCATCTTTGTATTGCTTCTGAGTATAATGAGACCACTTCTAACTTTCTACTGTTAAGCAAGAATAATTTCTATCAATTTATGATAGATATTTTTGACTGAGGTAAACAGTGTCTGTCTATTTTGACATTAATATTATAATTTTCATTTAATCTGGAAAGGCTTTGAAATTTTGTAAAATGTGTTTTAGCATCTGTAGATATAAAGATTTTTTTCCTCCTACTTTAATATAAATATATAGAGAAGCCATTAATAACTTTCCTAATATGGAACCTCCTTGAATTCCTGGCATAAGACCTACTTGATCATGATTTGTTACTATGGAGTTTTTATTTACTTAGCTTTGTAATAATTCTCCATAAAAATACTTATTTGCTGGGTATGCTAAAATATCTAATAAACCATGAATTTGTTTGAAATTATAATAGGAATATAAATAGACTAGTTGACAATACTATTTACATTTTTTTCTGAATAATTTCATGCCATGCATACATGAGCAATAGCATTTGATCATAAAGAGAGATGACTTCTTGGCTATGTAGACCATATTTTTCTTGGTAATTCATCTGGCATCCTTACATTGAGTAACCCGTATGGCTTATTTTGTGTGTTTAAACAACCTATTTAAGTTCACCTAAGTTGCAACAAAATTCACATTCTGACAAAACTCTTCTTTGAGACTGTGGAAATTATTGAAACTATGAAATTTCCTTGATTCCAACATGTCACATTAAATGTTTGCCCAGTAATCTCCAGTAGCAGAGGCTATAGCTTTTTCTTCCATTGACCATCAAGAAAGATTAGTAAGATGTAGCAGTGCAGATTATGAACTGTCTGGTTTTATACTCTAGCTCTGCCATTTATTGGCTATGAAAATCTTAATTATTCAGTTTAATCTTTTTAAAAATGGGACTATATTAAGTACCTTACAGGGTACTGTGAATACTAAATGTGGAAATTTGAAGCACATTGTAAGGAGTACTATACATAGTATTACATACGTGTTAGCTGTGATTTTAAATAATCAAGTTAGAGTTGTTAATTTGACAGGAGTTTTTTTACAGATACATGTCTTATGATCACACATGAAATTTTTTCTTATATAGCACTCATGAAAACATATCCTATGAGGAATTTGACTAGGCCTTTATTCATTCAAGGCATTTCTGACAATAAGTAGTTTTGTTTGACTAAGTCTTTTTCCAATAAAAAAGAGCTGGCTGATTTTTCCAAAATATTTTAAGTTTTCGAAAATTCAGAAGGATAAGATTGAAGCTGGTTATCAGAATAAGACAATATATTTACTGACATAATGAGAAAAATTATAAAACAATGGCCATCTTTAGTCAACCAGCACTAGGGCTTGGAGAATACCAGTTAAGAGTGGCATGGATAACTCTCACCTCTCATCACTCCTGTTGGGGCTCTTTTACCACCTACATGTTGATTAAGACAGTTAACAAACTGCCAAAGTATCTTATAGAAGGACTCCAGAAAGAGAGGAAGATTATTTCCTGGCTCTGCTCCCAGACCCCTGGGTTCAAATCCAACCTTCACCAATGCCCACCAGCCAGTTGACTTTGGGTAGATTTCCAATGTTTCAGCTTCCTCATCTGTAAAATGGTTATAATAATAGTAGTTAACTCCCAGGGCTATCGGGAGAATTTCAACGGAAAATTTTTGCAGGACCAACATAGGACCCTGCATATAGGAAGTGCCCAATCAGTGATGTGTTGTTTAGCACAAATCATTTGTTATCAGTTCTCTTTGTTCTAGTCTGCAGGACATCATATTTCCTGCTAGGCAGGAAATACATGAAAGTTTGGCAGCAGAGGAATTCACTGGTTTATTTTTTTTTTTTTGACAATTCAATGGTTTTTAGTATATTCACAATATTCACAGAATTTGTAGTCCCCAGCATCAATTTTAGAACATTTTGATCCCCTCAAGAAGAAACCTCATACTTCTTAGCTCTCACCTCCCTCCACAAACACACCCTATTTATCTAGCTATCCCGAAGCAACCACTAATCTAATTTCTAGAGTTTTGCCTATTCTGGATATTTTACATAAATTGAATCATACAATATTTGGTCATTTGTGTCTGGCTTCTTTCATGGAGTTTAATGTTTTCAAGTTTCAATCCCTGTTGTGGCATTCCTTTTTAAGGCTGAATAATATTCCATTTTACACATGACATATTTTTTATCAATTCATCCATTAATGGGCATTTGGGTTGTTTCTACCTTTTCACTGTTGGTAATAATGCTGTAATGAAATTTCATGTACAATTTTTCTGTGGACCTATGTTTTCATGTATATCAGATATGTACCTAGGAGTGGAATTATTGATTTGTATTCTATATGAGGAAATGTCAGACCATTTTCCAAAGTCTCTGTGCCATTTTACACTCCCACCAGCAATGTAAGAAGTTTCCATTTTCTACACATTCATTAACAATTATTATTTACATTTTTCATTACAGACATGCTAATAGGTATGAAGTGTGATCTCATTGTGGTTTTGACTTGCATTTACCTAGTGGCTAAAGATGTTAAACATCTTTTCGTATGCTTATCAGCCATTTGTCTATCTTCTTTGGGAAAATGTCTATTCAGATTTTTTGCCCATTTTGTTTTTCAGGGAAAGATTCACCCTGAGCTAACATCTGTTGCCACCTTACTCTTTTTTTCTCCCCAAAGCCCCAGTGCATGGTTGTATATCCCAGTTGTAAGTCTTTCTAATTCTTCTGTGTATACGGCAACCACTTCATAGCAACTGCCAGATGAGTGGTTTGGTTCTACTACCAGGAAATGAACCCAGGCTGCTGAAGCAGTGAGAATGCCAAACTTTAACCTCTAGGTCATCAGGGCTGGCTCTTTTGCCAATTTTTTAATTACCTTCTTTTCAACTATTGAGCTGCAACATTGATTATTTTTATTGAGCTCTTATTTTCTTGTAATTCAGTGCTGCTCACACATCTGTCCACCTAGATTCTTTGTGTCCCTGGTTAAAATGCAGATTCTGCTTTACTAGGTCCCATGTGGTGCCTGAGGGTTCTGCATTTCCCAGTAGTTGCCTAACAGTGCTGCTGATCCACGGACCGTACTCAAGTAGCAAATATACTCTGTTAAATTCTTAATGATTGCCGTATTATTTATTACTCTGAACAACCACATTAATAGAGAAACATTAAACCTACATTTTATTTATCCTTTTGTCTCTATAGTTCCCAACAGGGAAGAAGGGAAATGTAAAATGTAGGTAATTTTTTTTTAACCATTTTTAAAGAGACCTAACAACATTTTATTAATGTCCAAAACTGAAGATCTACTTACATAGTTTAGCTTTCTTCTCAAATAATTGTATTAAAATTTGAAGAACATAGAAAAAGTATTTGGTGATACCAGTTGAGTTTATTTTTGAATCTTTAGAAGTTTTGACTACAGACATAGCTGTAACTTTGGACTTTTTAGTACCTATTTATTAATTTTGCCTTATTTTAAGGTACAGTTTACTTTCAACAAAAGAGCATCCCTCTTCTGTCAAAGTTATTTTTGATGATGATAATTCAGGAGGTACCTGTATTGAAGTAGAACAGGGAGAAAGGAAAGGGACACACTAAGCCAGGAGACTCATAGCATCAATAGCAAACACATGTCTCATAGATGGATATGGCTATAGTCCTGGCAACATTCCAATAAAGCAAAATTATATGATTTCCAGGGGGTTAATTTCCTCCACAGTGTGAAAGAGCTATAGGAAACACAAGTCTGGAGAAGAAGTTGGAAATAAAAAGTGCAATTTCATGGGATAATTTTGAACAAGAAATTTATTCAATAGAGTTGCTATTTTTGGTAGCTGTCACCCTTATAGATTCTTCATTTATTTCACTTCTTATGGGATATTTTTGGCATTTAATGTCATAACAGTAGTTAAGGCTAGTTGCAGTGGCTGGTGGTGTAATTTGGATGTGCTTTCTAATTTGCTGTTGAGATATTAAAATGCAAAATATGAGACCAAAAATGATTACTCTGGGGATGCATATACATGATTAGAGCTCAAAATGGGCCTGCCAATATCTCCTCTGCCCCACCTTAGGGGAGACTTTTGTCTCTTGACAGTTTTAATGAGACTTTCACAAGTGCTGAGTCTCAGCACTTTTTTAAGGTAAAATATTTGCCCTTAATCATCTTCGGAATTTGAGATTTCTCTCTGAAAATACTTGCAAGCTGTAGAGAATCACCATAAGTTTAGAGATACTTTGTAGGTAGCTGGAAGCCATGGGAATTTTCTGGATTGTAGGTTTGGGGAAGTCAGGCAGGCCAAAGATTTCTGCCCCCAGATAAATGACCCTTAGGGAATTTGTCATATTCAAAAGTGAGAACGAATATGCAAATGAATTTATTTACAGTTACTTATCTTATTTCTGGGACCTTTTAATAATTAACATTTATTGTGAACACATTGATAAAATTGGAAATTATTTACTCTAGAGTAATGATTTTTTAAATATAGCTTAAATAATAAAGTTTTAATTTATAATGTTATACTACAGTAATGCTATAGTATTACTCTGTAAATAATACTATGAGGCTAAGGATTTGTAACCTTCTCTTTATATCTTAATTCAGAAGGCAACTAAGATGCTTCATAATCTGTCTTTGAAATTGTTTACTTTTTTCAAGTGGGCCCATGACTGTGAAATTGCCCTATCCTCCTTCCTTTCCTTCCCCTTCCTACCTCTCCTTCCCTTCTTTTTTAGTTCCTTTGAAATTTAGTGAGTACACTCATACCTGCTGGAGAGCACAGCAGGCATTAGGATATAGGGTTCCATTGAGAAGGTGACCATGATATGGTCCTTCAGATCATCATAGCCTGGAGACCATAAAGGAGGACATGCAGGCATGGCCTGAAGGGAGATGAATTCTATTTTGACTATGTTGAGTTTTAAGTGCTGGCACGCCCTTCAAATCAAGGTGCCTCGTAGTTAGCTGTAAAACAAAGAAGAGTGACTGAGAGCTAGAGATAAAGATTTGGGTTCCCTTGATCAGTGGGCTGAATCTATCAAAATAAACTGTGACAAGAATAACAAACAAATTTTAAAGATAAATGGAGAATCACCACTTGTATAAATCCTATAGAGAGGGGATACAACTTAAAAATATGTATATATGTGTTTTAACTAAGAATAAGTTGGAAATAGAAGCTAACTTGCTAAGACAGTTTCCAAAAAAGTAAAAGTTTTCTTGTATTGCATTAAAAAAGTATAAGATCTACAATTAAAGATGTGATAGTCCTGCTATATTTTAGGCTGGTCAAGACTACAACTAGAATAATGCATTTAGTTCTTAGCTCATCAGCCATACAAAAAGAGCTGGCAGGACAGATTTGGGTTGTAGTTTGCAAACCTATGCTCCATAGACCTCTGTTCCACCTAGCAGCCACTTATTGTATTAAGGGCTACTCCCAGGAGTGTGATTTTGGCTAAGATTGTTAGGACAATATTAATGCTTATGTCAAAGATTATGAAGACTAAATGTGGGAGCACGTGTCAAGCCCTCGATACAGTGCTTGACACATAAGAGACAGAGATACTAAGTGGAAGCCACTGTCAGTGTTCTTCTTTGGTCATGTGACCTTGGGTAATCCCTCCATCATTCTGGTCCTCTGCTCCTCTGAAAAGGGATATGGTCAGATAAGCTGATTCCAGAAGTTGTTTCTTGCTGATGGCAAATGCCTGAGAACAACACCTGAAGCTCTCTTCCTGGTGATTTCTCTCTGGTCATGGGAGAACACTGCCATAACAGGGCAACCCAGAAGTGTCACAGGTTTAAGACCATCAGAGATGCCCTCAAATGGTGATGGATGAGCAATTGGTATGCAATCACTCTGTCTTGTAGGGTCTTCCTGCAGGACTGAGCCCAGTTGCCCTTGGTGATCGCTACCTTGTTAACTCACATTTTATTGACTTCCTTCCATTTCTTATCTCACTTCTTCACTCCCGTGCCAGTGTTTTCTGCTGTCACTTTCTATGGTGGGCAGAATAATGGTCCCTGAGAGATGTCCATGTCCTACTCCCAGAATCTGTGAATATTGTACTTTACATGGCAAAAGGGACTTTGCATGTGTGGATTAAATTAAGGATCTTAAACTAGGGATTAGCCTGGATTATCCATGTGGGTCCCATATAATCACTAGGCTCATTATACGGGAAAGAGGGAGACAGGGAAGTCAGGTGCAGAAAACGAGAGATGATGATGGAAACAAAGCCACAGAGATATTTGAACATGCTATGCTGCTGCCTTTGAAAGTGGAGAAAGAGACCACAAACCAAGAAATTCAGGTGCTTTCTAGGACTTGGAAAAGGCAATAAAATGGATTCTCCCCTAGAGCTCCCCTAGAGCCCCTAATGTAATGCAGATCTGCCAACACCTTGATTTCAGCCCAGTGAGACCCATTTTGGACTGCTGATATCTAGAACTGTGAAATAATAAATTTGTATTGCATTAAACTGTGAGATTTGTGGTGATTTGTCACAGAAGCAACAGGAAATTAATACCTCTCCTAAATATACCATTTGCCAATGAATCTTCGCTTCAGCATCTGTTCCTGGGGGAACCCAAATTAAGACACTTCCCAATCTGACATTGTATCCTATTTCTATCTCACTTAAAATATCAATGCTTTTCAATTGTTCAAAAAATAGTTATTGTATACTTCTATATGCTTGATATTGCTCTAAGACTAGTCACAAAGATGAAATGAACTCAGCTCTTCTCTGTATGGAGCTTACAATCTAACAGTGGAAATAAGCCACAAATAACTGTAACCATAACCTCTAAAGTTAGTCAGCTAATGGAGGCCTGCACACACTAACAATCCAAGTCTTTCTCTATTTTATATTGTTGGCTATATTATATTTCTCCAACCTTTTAGGCTCAAATTCAAGAATCCCTGTTTCTTTCAATTCTGCCTGCAGAATTGAAATTTTCTCACTACCACCCCTTTCTCTTGAAATCTCTTGCTCTAAATGAAGTCAACAGCATCCACTTCTACTAAATTTTAATTCTAAAGGTTCTGTGTCTGCCTTCGAGTCATCACTAGTGAAAATTTTAGTAAATGTTTCACTGCTGCATAAAACGTCACCCATCTTTCCAGCTGCTAATATCTATTTCCTCTCTGCCTGTTACCTGATGATTAAACTTATTCTACATATACTAGATGTTGGTTACAGCAGCACCTCAAAATGAAGTTCAAATTATGCTAGGGTAGGCTAATTGCCACAACAAAAAGCTAATTGCTGGAAAAAAAATCTGAACATTTCTGCGGCTTAATAAAAATTTACTTTCTGTTGGCTTTGGGATTGAACAAGGTGTTTGAAGGGCAGACTTCCATGCAGACATTCAAGGACTCAGGCTTCTTCCATCTTGTCACACCATCATGTTTAATCTCTTTGCTCCACGGAATGACATGAGAGAAAAGGAGATCTCGTAAGCCTGATCTGGAGATGGCGTGCATCACTGATGCCTGAATTCCATTGACCATAACTTGATCATATGACTCTATCCTAGATGTAAGTTGGAAGGCAGGTATGTGGACCCTTGGCTTAGCACAAATCCTTAGTAATGAGCTTACTATCTCTGCCTTGTTATGCTTACCTCAAAATGTTGCTGTATCGATTAAAAATGCAACAAAGATATAAGTTCTTTTTAGAGAAAAAAGTGTCGTATAAAAGAGAAAGATTTTTATCCTCAAAAAGCTGTTACCTGTTGTGATTGGGTACTCCTGAAGACAGTTAAGCACCTAAAAAGTTAATGGGGTTTAGTAGTTTTGGCCATAATCATCACGTCTCAACATTGTTCTTAGGAGAAAATGCCTACCCAATTCCAAACCACTGGTCTAAAATCAGCTCTTGGAACTTCTTTCGTTAGTTAGTAGCTTTGTCTATAAGCTTTATAGAGTGCATGCTTATTTTGATTTAACTTTTGCTTTATAATACTTTAATTCAAACTTATATTTAGTTTGTGGTCTTATGCTAATTTCATATCCTGTCTGTGTTAAAGAGAGGGTGCAACTGACTCTTTATCTTGACTTTCAGAGTTATTATTGATACTTATTGACTGCCTACTCTAAGTCAGGTACACTAAAAGCATGTTAAGTATACTCTTTTTATTCCTCCAGGTAACTCTACAACGTATGTATTATTACCTCTGTTTGATTATTGAGAACACAAACTGAAAGAGGGTAACTATGTTAGGTTTCTATTGCTGTGTAACAAACTATCATAAACTTAGTGGCTGTGTTTTGTACTGGAGGATCTTGGTGTAGAATTGCATTTCATGGACAAATCTCTGTGAATTACCTTAACATTTCTTTAAATATATTGAATTTCCATGTTTGGAACATGCAGTCTCAGTTTGAGTTCCCCTCAAGTGGACCCTGTATAGCTTACTGATAGTTCAGGATATGTCCTATCTCTAGAAATTTTGTAAAGCTGTTTTATGAGTCTGGGGCACTCATAAAAGAGGATGTTAGTGCTCCAGAATTATAGAAGCTAAGAAAAACATTTCAAACCTGGGACAGGCTAATAGAAACAGGGGAGAAATATAACAAAGAGGGGCATAATGGCCCTCAAAATGAAAATTCTGTAATAGTTACTGAGGTAAAATAGGAAGACATTGGGACTTACAATTCAAGCCAAGTTACCAGGAAAATCAAACAACTCTATACTCTGTACCTACATCATTACTATTCTATCCTTCCTGACTATTCATAGTATAGTCATACTCTAAGACTTCCTTACCTTCTGGTAAAATATTTAGTGTACTTTAATTAGCTGTCTGAGTGTCTGTTCTATTTTTGTATGCCAAAGTCAGAGTCTTGGATAGTCTGCTCCCCCAGAGACAGGTCTTGGAAAAAGTCCCCAGGAGGTAATGGAAATTGGCCAGAGTTTCATCCTTAGTTGCTTTCTCTGTCAAACCAGTCCTACAGGGCATAGCACATTGCCAGGAGAGATAGAGCCACTGTTGGGGCTGTTTTCAGGGGCATATTCTACTTGTCATCTGAGTCACAACATTTGCTTCCAAAAGCTGTGCTTTTGTCCTGAGTACAAGACTGGAAGGCTGAAACATCTGTGAAATTGACAAAATGCTTTTTAAATATGCTAGTGCATTTTACAAATCATAAAGTGTGATTTATTCTTCATAGAATGCTAGTACTCTGTTTTCTTTTCATCATAATGTAAAATAATATTTGTATATTCATGATTTTTGTGAAAGAGTTTTATTCTGTTTAGATTAATAGTAAATATCAAGCAATGATGTATTTTTTTCTTAAGAACACATTATAAAACCAGAACTCTGTAAAATAAATTATTCTTTTGAATAAACCAAATAAAAGTTACTCTACGTAAGCACCTAGGGACTCAATTTAATCTAAATAAATTTTAATTTCAAATATTCTTAATACTTTTATAATTAATACTTATAATGTATTTCTTATAGAAAATTTATATTGGAATTATAATTAATATTATTTTGAAGATTTTTAAAATTTCTGGTTGGAAAATACTTCACAGAGATATATCTAATATTGAAATATTTTTTCTTTGATAATGATTAGTAAGCAAACAGAAAGGCCTAATAACTTAATAATGAAAATATTAAGTTTTAAGATTATTTTGCAAACCAGATACAGTCAATTAATTGGAAGATGTATTCTTTCACTTGTATATATATGATATATATACATAATAGAAATGTCTTTAGTTAGACTGAATACTGGTTTATTTTCTCTTCCAGTCATCTATCATTTTATTTTATTTTCTTTGAATAAAGGAAAAATTTTGTTGATAATGATAAGATAACATGTCAACAAGGTGTCTTATAAGAGAGTAGGTTTGGGGGCTATGTCTGACTTTTTAAGATCTTTAACATACATTGTTTTAGACCTCTAGAAGAACACAAAAATGACAAGTCAAAACTAAGAATTCTAGAGACATGTTATGGAAAATCAATTCTGCAAGAAATCATTCTAAGCTAATCAATAATAACATAAAAGGGTATTATGTTTCAGTTGTAGGAGAAACCATCAATACCTGTATTGGTTTCTGAATTTAACTTTACCTTGATTTAAAGTGTAAATACAAATGTCAGTTTTTGCCAATTCCTTCTAGACTTAAGTTGTGACATGAAATTAGGAACTGGTAGCTCTGATCAAGTTCCTAATTATTACAAATGTTGAATATATGCAAAGTATGTTTCCAATCTTTGTATAAACACATTATTGTTCCAGCTCAGGGGTATGTCTTTCTGATTAATCACTGGGTGTGTACTTATATTTGCATATATGTGTTACCACACAAAGGGCATGATCTGCTTACCACAAGACAAAAGCCAATTAATCAAGAAGCAAGACAGGGGTAGAGAAAGGACTTTTCTTAAGTAAAGCACTAGCTAAGTGGAAGACAGTGGACCAGTGTCCTAAAGAACTGTCTTAATGGGAATACTCTGTCTTAAGAATCTTGAAACAGTTACATAGGGTAGTTAGCTATAGATGTGGGGGTCAGGAATGTTGACTATCTGGGACTGTAGACTGAAGGATGCCACATAAAACATTTCAGCTGTCATTGATGATGGATGCCAGTACAAAATCTCTCTCCAGGGGTCCTTGGAGGAGAGAGTCAGAAATGTTGCTCATCTGATGCTATAGACTGGGGGTTGCTACATTTCCAAGGAACTCAAAAGAACAAAGTTACTATCTTACCACAGCTGGGAATTATAAAGTTACGCAGTGATCATAAGTCATATTGCATGCAGTTTTCTTTATGTTTCAGTTATTTATTGTCTAGCCTACATGCAAGCCAGAGTATGTCCAGCTGGGTTAATCACTTGAGGTTATTCATAGTTACAATACGCTTCCTTTTCTGCAAAATGGCTTCCCTAAGTCAGGCTTGTGTGGAGCTGGCATCACCTCCCCACTGTCAGTTTTCCACCCACAATCTTATGGGATCAGGAGCATTGTCTCAAATCTGGTTACTTCCTGCTGTATTGCGGCATTATCATGGTTTTATGGAATGGAGTAACTTGACTTGATCATGAAAGTAACCCTTAATTCTTCTTTTCACTGGAAGTTTAAGTACTGGCAATTGTCTCTTTGTTGCCCTTTTAAATCCTGAGTACCCTTGGTGTATACAACATAAAGTTAGTTTCACAATTATATAAATGCCTAAGATGGATATGAGTATGGTTAAACCCATATTAATGATGTCATCTAGTGTAGAATGGATGCCTGAGGATATCCAAGGAAACAAAATAGAAAACCAATCTGAAAGAGGAGTTCTTATGTTCTATGGTTTGTCCAAACCTTGTAGCCTGTTTCCTAATTTTGATAGTTCTACTTTCTATTTGTGAAGAAGTATTAATATAAGAATGGCAGGAGGAAGTGGCCACTACACAGACCCCCCCTTATTCTGCTAGTATATAATCTAGGGCAATTCTATTATCTAGCACTATTTTAGCTAAGGAATCAAGGGACCTCTGTAAATTTGTGAAAGATTTGGTGGTCTCATTAGCTATAATCATAAGAGTATGTGATAAATTTCACAATACATGCTGATGGGCCACCAGCTTACCTAGGAAAATAATTTAAGGGAACTCATCCATTCGTTGGTTTTGCTTGAGTTACATACAGAGAAAGGAGTAATAAATGTCCTAATAGATTGGTACCTCCTATACATCAGCTACTAAGGCAATTGTAGGCTCAGGACTTTAGATTGGCTCCACAGAAAAAGATATATCCTAAGGGGGCATATAGAATACCAGTCATATTGTTAAAATTCAGGACCTCATTTTTAGGTATTTTATATAGTATCTGGTCAACAAAGGGTCAGTGTGAGGCGGTGTCCAAGAGGAAAGATTCAATCTGCAAATTGACAGAGGAGAAGGGAATCCTTAAAAGTACACTTTATATTTTTGATTACAATCTCAACATAATTGAGTGGATCTATGCTTTGAAGACATTTTTGTACATCTTTGATTGATCAGAGGGTGAGACAGGAAGTGAGGGGTGAATGCTATCAATTAAACAGGTAAGTTCAGTTTGTCCATCATCATCTGTCAGATTCTGAGGGTTATATGACCACTCATCTTTACATCTTTTCCAAGAATGCATTATAGGCTGTTTTGTGGGTGATGTGATAAAGAAACAGGGGACAGGAGATACCCTGTCAACTAATCTGATCTTATAGGTTACATCTGGAGAATCTGTCACATGTTATAGTAAAATCAGGGTTATCTGAAAAATTGACTGCTGGCATCACCATAGGGTCACCATGATCACGTACTGAGTAGGGCTTTGGGTGACAAATCCAGCAGTCAGTTGCCTTGGTGGAAGAAGCTACAGCTTGGGAAATTCATACTAAGGAGCTATCTTCCCAGCCCATGGTGACGGGTAGAAAGACCAGTATGTATAGATTAAGCAGATTTGTGAAATACTTGTTTTAAATCCTTTACAGGCTTGCACAACCACATAGAGGTTTTGGGCAGCTCTGGTTCTTTGACTTGTGAGGCATGCTTTATTTGGGTGTGATGGATCAATGGCTTGACTCCCGTGAGTTTGATGGACAAGTGGGTGGTCAGTAGCACATCAAAGTGACCTCTCCATTTGGTGGTCAATTGATTTTCCAGTCCTTGTTCTCTCCAAGTTGTTTTTTTTTAATTTTTTAAATTTTTTGTTTATTGCAGTAACATTGGTTGATAACATTGTATAAATTTCAGGTGTACATCATTATTTAAAAGGACTTGGTCACCAGGATGGAAAGGGTGCAAGGGCATATCAGGAGGGTAGGCTGACCTGCTGGAAGCAAATTCATGAATAGAAGTTAGTATAGAACTTAAGGATTTAACATAAATTGTAATTGTGATACCTCTTACAGTGTCAAGAGATGTTCCTGTGAAAGACGAAGCCTGAAATAGTCTGCCATATAAATTTCAAAAGGGCTTACGTAAGCCTACTTCAGGGAGCAACCCTAATCTGTAACAGGGCAAGGAGTAAAGACTTATCCCAGGTTAACTGTGTTTCTTGACATATATTTGCAACGTTCTTTCTTAAGGTATGGTCCATTTTCTCTATGTTTCTTGTTAATTGGGGTCTCCATGTAAAATGTAGCTTCCATTCGAGGTGAAGCACCTTAGAAACCTGTTATGTTATTTGAGAAATAAAGGCAGGTCCATTGTCACTTTGTATATTGTTAGGCAGGCCAAATCTAGGGATGATTTCTTTTGATAAAATCTGGAGTACTTCTGATGCTCTTTCAATTCAGATAGGAAAGTCCTCTAGTCACCCACAGAAGGTGTCCACAAACACCAGTAGTACCAGAAGTTTCCACTTATTTGCAGCACTTGTGTAAAATTGATTTGCCAATCTTCAGTAGGCGAGTTGCCTTTATGTTGGGTTCCCATGTTTGGTGGTCCTGGAGTTGTCTCAGCATTGTTTTATGCACAAGTCATGTGATTTTTAGTCACTTGTACAATTTTCTGCCAATTAGGTCCCATGATGCACTTCTGGATCCAGTGTAAGGTAGCATCTCTCTCATAATGTGTACTGTCATGTACATGTTTTAAAGTTGGATACAGAAGGGCCTCTGGAATTAAAATTATTCCACGGGCATTACTTTTCCAACCTGTAGAATGTTAAGAGATGAAACCCCATTCTTTTGCCTGACTCATGTCCTTTTCTGAGTACATTTGCTGATAACACAATAAATCTACCTGGGGGAGCCAGGAGCCCGTCATAGCTGGGGATCCTGTTTTTGCTGCCCTTTTAGCTGTTTGGTCAGCCAGTCAATTTCTCTTCAGTATGGAGGTTTCACCCTTTTGTGGCTGGGGCAATGTATTACAGCCACCTGAAAAGATTCATAAATTGTCTCTAATAATTGTAATATCTCTGGAGCATGTTTAATTTCTTTTTTTGTCAGCAGCTAGAAATCTTTCCAGATTTCTCCATGGGAATGCATATTTGGAATCCATATAGATATTTACCCTTTTTCCTCATAGTAAAAGTAAGGCTTTAATGAGAGTGATGATTTCAGTCTTCTAGGCTAAAGTCCCTGGGGATAATTCGTTGGCTTCTAGGGCTTTCTGTAAGGTTACAAATGCATACCCCGCAAGCCTCTTACCTTGGCCCATGAAGCTGCTACCATCAGTGAAAAGTTCCAGTTTGAATTCTTCTAAGGGCTGGTCCTGCAGGTATGACTGGCTAGAATAAAGCACTTCCATAATCTGTAAGCAATCATACTCCAAAGCTTGTGAGGTTCCTCGGAAAGCAAGGTGGCTGGGTTTAGATTTTAAGTGGCTTTTAACCTCACATTTTGATTGTCCAGAAGGATGCTTGGTATTCACCCAAGGTGAGTGAGTATCCATCTTTTTGCTACAGTAATGTGAGGACATGGTGGTGTATGTATACCATGGTGGATTGACCTAGAGTAAACTTTTCAGCCATTTGAAGAATGGCATATGTGGCTGCTACTGCCCAGAGGCAAGGGGGCTATCCATTCACCAATTGATCCAATTGTTTAGAGAAATAGGTCACCAGCCTAGAGGCTATTCACAATTTTTGAGTTAATAATCCTACACTTATGCCTTGTCTCTCATACACATAGATACTAAAGGGCTTGTCCAGGTGTGGCAGTCCTAAGACCACGGCTGGGGTCAGCTTGGCCTTAAAAGTGTTAAATACTAGCTGGCGTGCTTTTATACAATCCAAAGGTTCAGAATCTAAACCTTTCAGAGCCCTACCCAGGGGTTTTACTATGAGTGCATAATTAGGAATAGAAATTCAACAGAAGCCTGCCATTGCTAAAAAGTTTCAAAATTTAGATGAGTTTTTGGAGGACTCAAGCAGGCTACTACCTTCTTCTGATCTGACAACTCTCTTTCTCCCTTGGATATAGTAAATACCAAGCATATGAACTTCTGTTTACAAATCTGGACTCTCTTTTGAGAGACCTTATGTCTGCATTCTGTTAAGCAGTTCAAAGTTTTAATTGTGTTGGCCAGATATTTTTCATAAGTGGGGCTTGCTATTAGTCATCCACATATTATAACAACTGACCTTCCTATAGTCTGAGATGATAAATCTATGGCCAATGCTTCCCCACATAAAGTGGGAGAGTTCTTAAACTCCTGGGGAAGGACAGTACAACAATATTGTTGAGTCATCTGTGTGTCTGGATCATGCCATTCAAAAGCAAACAGCTGTTGGGCCTCCTTTGCTCATGGCATGCAAAAAACCAAATCCTTTAAGTCCAACACTGAAAACCAACCATATTCTCCTGGTATATTTGTTAATATGTTATAAGCACTGGGCACCACAGAGTGCAAATCTTGAACCACCTAATTTATGGAACACAGACCTTGAATAAAGCAATATTCATTAGAACTTGGCTTTGTAACTGGAAGACTGGTGGTGTTATATGGAGACTAACAGGGTCTGATTAATCCTGCCTCCAAAAATCTTTTGAAAGTAGTCTATATGTCCTTTTGAATGTACTGTTTTAGCAGATATTATTTCAGATTGGGCTTTCTTTTGTTGTCTTTTAAGGGTATCTAAACTGGCTGGACATTCCTTTCTGTCCTCAGGGTCTTCTTTGCCAATGTTATCGAGACTTAATTTCTCAAATATTTCAAGTAATAATAGTTCCAGTTCAGACACCAAAATTTTCAGCAAGGCCATCTGCAAACTTAGAGACTGCTCTGGAATAACTCATATCAAGTTGTCCTGAAGCAAAGGTTACTTGCACATTCAATTTACAAAGAAGGTCTAGACACAGAAGTGAGATGGGCCATTCTGGCATGTACAGAAAAGAATGTTTCAGGGTTAAATCCCCCACCTGGCACTCTAAGCATTGTAAGAAGGAATGATCTCTGATATCACTAGATACTCCAGGGAATCGGGTTGATATTGATGTTTTCTGTGCAGATTTAGTGTTCAAGACTGAATAGGTGGTGCCAGCATCAACTAAGAAGTCAATCAGCTCATTCTCCACTGTCAGTTGCATCTGGGGCTTCTTTGGGGAAATCTGAAAGCAGTGTTTTACGTCCAGAGGAGCACCTGGGCCTCTTCAATCCTCATCAGAATAGCCCCTGCCTTGAGAATCTGGGCAGCTTCTTTTCTCATATCATTAGTATTTCCTTTATTTTCTCAGGGCATTCCATTTACTAATATCCTTCCTCTCTGCAATAAGCATATTGTTTTTTTCCAGGGGATGCTTACCTCTCTTTGATTGACCTGGTTTTCCTTTTGCATAGTTTGAATTTCACCCACTCAAAGTGGCAGCCAGGAAAGCAGCATTCCTTTTGGCATCTTCTTGCTTCATCTGATGTTCCATGTTGTATACCTTAAAGGCAATATCTGCAGCCTGGTAGGGACTCATCCTTAATGCTCGATCTAGTTTTGGTAACTTTTTCTTGATATCTGGAGCACTTTGTCCTATAAAGTTAACCGTTCTAAGATTTCCAGGGGCCTCCAAATCTGCATCCATATAGTATCTATAAGCTTGGATAATCCTCTCTAGGAACTCAGAGGGGTCTTCCTCTAGTTTTTGCAGAATTTCCTGAATTTTATTTAGGCTCTTTTTCATAGGAACTCTGGTTCTCAAGCCTGTTAAGATGCATCTCTTCTAACGTTCTAGTCTGACTCTTCCCATGGCATCATTAGGATCCCAGGCTGGTTCAACTATTGGGACAGCTGTGTTAGACGCAAGTGTACTGAAAGAGTCCTCTAGATGGAGCCAGTGAGCTTCTTCTCTGATTTTGTCTGTTATCAATCTCTTTTCATCTCCTGTTAAGAGTACACTCATTAAAATATGAATATCTGTCATGATGGGTGATAGGTGTCAAAGATGGAAGAGAACAATTCTGTCATCCACCGGGTATCTTCTTGATAAGGTGGATTACTATTTTTCCAATTAAATAAATCAGATGTAGAGAAGAGGATATGCATCCACACGAATCCTGCCGGTTGTCCTTGGGCATTAACCCCTACTGGATACTGTCTTAATTGATATTGCTCAGCTCTGGCTGGGGGTCTCTGGCAAAATTGGTTTCCTTGCCTAATGCAGGAGGGTGAAATCCAACCCAAGACTCCTGGGCCCATTTCAGTTCTCCCCTCATAGGAGGCTGGAGCATCTGCCTCAGGTACTGAGTGTGCCTCCAGCAGGGGTGACACTGGGGTGGCAGCTGCAAGGGCTGGTGCCTGTGCAATGGGGGTGTTAAGGGTTTGTAACACTGTTACATCATCATCATCTTCTCTAATGTTGTGTATAACAACTATCCCCAAGGAGGAAGAGGAAGTTTACATGACTTCACTCTAGAATTCTCCCTGGTGGGAAGCATTTTCCTGAAAGTAACAATTTTCCTTTTCAAACTCAAGCTAAAGCTCTTTGCCCTAGAAGAGCAACTAGAATTGATGTCTTCATAACTCTTTGCAGCCCAGTTCAAGTTAAAAGCAAGAGAAAAGAAAACAAGCAATTTAAGCCTATTCTTTTGGAAAGAAGTGTTATTTGATTTTTATTTGCATCCTGAATGTTCCTCAGAAAAGAACATGCCATTTGGCAATGTCCAAAGTCTTGATAACAATCCTTCAACATAATTTTCTGTTCCCATTGCCTCACAGTACAAGGGCTCTCATAAATTTTCCAGTCAATGACGAAATCCAGATGTTGTGGATAAACCACAGGCTTTGGGGGGAAATATGCAAATACAAATAATAAATAATGCCTTAAAGTCATGCTGTGTTCCCCTCTAAAGTGTTCTGATGGTCAGGCTTCATCAGTCCCCTGGCAAATTTCTTGGATTTTAATTTTGATGCAAATAATGTGGAGAATACAGACTTGGAAATGGTAGCTCCATCCCAATAATTCCTGCTGATGGTCTCATTCCAGCTTGCCTTAACTTGGTAATTTGAGTGTGCATTGTGATGAGTTAACAAACTATTTCTGTCTAGAGTGATTTAGAGAGTCTGCCCCTAGTCTGGGTCATTTCTCACCCATGCAAATCACTGGAAGCTATATTAGCCTTAAGTATAACTTGTGAGCTTAGATTTGCTCAAAAGCAAGTCTGGGTTTGATTAGCAAGTTGGAGGTTATAAACCTCCCTTATTGTGATTTGATTTCAAATTCCCAGTTTCTATTGTGGCACAGTGGCAGTGATGTCACAAAAGTGGAGTGATGTTATACAAAACAATGGGAGAGATGTCACACATATAAATGGTGTTATGTCACACATGACTATGATAGGGATTTCCCACAAACAATGACACTGATGACATAAAAGCAATGGGAATGATGTCCCATTGACACAATGGGAATGATGTAGCACAAACAATGGGAGTGATGTAACTCACAAAATTGTAGTGATCTCACACCAGTGGGAATGTTATCACAAATAACAATGGGAGTGATGTCACAGAATGGGAATGGTGTCATACATAACAATGGGAGAGGTGTGACACATAACAGTTGGTGTGATGTCACACACAATGTGAGCAGTCTCACACAAACACCAGGACAGTGATGTCACACACTATCAGAATGATGCCACAGAGAATTGGTGTGACATCATACATACCTTGGGAGTGATGTCACACATAACAATAGTTGATTCATATGCTAAATTGGAGTGATGTCATACAAAATTGGTGTGATATCACACACAATGTGAATGATGTCACACCCATGAAATGTGAGTCCTATCACACATAAACATGAGCGTCACACATAACAATGGGAGTGATGTCACACATAAAAATGTGTTATATCACAAAGAACATGTGACTGATATCACGCATAGTATGTCTGTGTCTGCCCATCTCTTGTGTCATAACGAGGAATGCACCATCTGTCCCCAAGGGGAGCCCATTGGGGCTGATTCTGAAAGATGGTCTAATTAAAGTTATGAGCCTATGTTTAAGAAAAAGATTATTTGCTACTGTAATACTACATGGCCACAGTATTCTTTAGAATCCAATGAGCATTGGCCATTTAACAGCCCACTGGATTATTATACTATCTTGTAGTTAGAATGGTTTTGTAAAAAACCTGGGAAATATGATGAACTTCCTTATGTACAAGACTTCATCTTGCTGCATTAAGATAAAGAAAGAATTCCCTCTGTGGGACTCAGAAAGTTATTTATTAAATAATCCCTTAATAATCTCTCATGGTACAGGGAGCAGAGAAGGTACATACTATCCCCCAAGTTACCAGAGGCAGAATGACAGGCCCAGTCAATTCCAAAGCAGTTAATCTGGAGGAAGAGGGAGAAGGTACAAAAGGGACCCCTGTTATACAGGATTTTAGAGCAGAGAAGAAACAAAAGAGTTCTGTTATGCACAATTTGGGGATAGTTTCATACTTTGAGGATAGTTTCATACCTCTGCATATATGCAGAAACCATTAAAATTCAAGAGATTATTGTGGCTATGGGCATAAAACTTGCAGTCTGTTGGTACCATCTATGACCCCTGCAAACTCTTAGAGTTTTACGCCTGTTATAGGCTTGGCATTGCTATCTTTCTCATCATAAGCAATCTAGCATTCATGCTGCATTCTATGCATAGCTGTCGTACAGTGTATGACAGCATAATTTCAAATCTTTTGACCTGCTTCCAGAAAGGACTTTTACATGAGTGATAGGATTTATAAAGGAAACTGTCAACTCAATAACAGGTATTAACTTCTTGGCAGGAGCAAAACATCAAACACATCTCCTTATCCTCTTATTTTTTCTCCCTTTCTATTACCCAAGTTTGGTAATATATTTCCTTTTATCACAGTATTTTTTTTCTAATTAAGGATGACTTGACAGTACCTACCACGGTGATGGATTTTTGGATAAAGTTCCTTGTATTCACAGATTTTTCCTTGATAATTAACACTGGGATGAATCACAATGCTCATATTTGAAAAAAGGCAGTGTCCCTTCTTTTTTTAAAGGACAATTCCTGAAATGATATGGTTCATGTTTTGACTCCTGTAATACCTCTATTCATTTCTTTCATGGAATTTCCTTTTTTTGCATCTTATTTCAAATACTTTTGTATTTCAGTAATGTAACATCTTTTTTTACTATTCAATAGCAGTGCTCTAGGGTAGAAAATGTGATTGCTGTTGTGGAGATAGTAGTAGGAAAAACAACTTACTTTGATGAAGATTTAATGAGCGCTTACTATGTGCCAGATAACATAGGAAGCAATCAACAGGATATACTAGAAGCACTAAAGACTCTGAAATCATTTTTATTTCTGGAGAAGATATTTGGTTCTGAAATTAAATTCCTGAAAATAAGGTCCACCCTAGAATCATACCACAGCTTAATTATCTATAGTTTTTTATCTTAACAGTAATTGATTTCCTGTCCTGGAGGAACTGCTTTGCTTTAGTCCTCAGTCTTTCCTTTAAGGGAGACCCAAAAAGAAACTGTAAGTCTGTGTGTGTGGGGGGGCGGGCAGGAGGCCAGAGTTTTTGAGAAACTCTATTATCTGCAAGGAATGGGTCAGTCACAAGAAGTTGCCCAATTGAGTATTGGCTAGTCAGATAGCAGCCTTGCTGTGGTATGGCACAGGTTGCATTGGAATGTGGCTTGGCCTTTTGAGTATTTCTCACAACTCAGATCACCTTGTGTGCCCTGGGAGCTACATGCAGGTCAGATGTACCTCTAACTATGACCTTCTTGAGCTAGCTCTCCTGTAAAGAAAGGTGTTGGATCTTACCCATTACTGGAAATATGTACTGAACACTGAATATGTAATAATTAATAGCATTTTGAGGAGGAGGTTGATGATGATGATGGTCGTGCTGATGTTAGCGATGTTGGTAAGGATGATGATGGTGAGTGTGGTAATGAGAGTACTATTGGTAATGCTGACCTTAAAAAGGTAGACAGTCAGTTATTTCTCCAGTAAAAATGGGTTTATTTGGAATTAGTGAAGAACTGCAATTTGGAGTCTGCAACCATGGCAAATCACATGCTAGTCCCATGCAACAAGAAGAAGAGAAACTCTTTCCATAGAGGAGAAGAGGAATTTGGTGTATAGTGGCTTTTCTTTGGCTGAGTTGTGACTGTCTCTCATTGGTTGAGCTCTTGCCAGGCAAGAAGAGGAAGTCTTTCTTCTCCCTTTTGGTCTCTGTAATTATCGTAAGGTATGAAAGCTCCTCCTCTGGCCTCTGGACTCAATTTTAAATGATATTTCTGTTTATTAATTGTCAGATTTCTCCCTTTTGATTGAAATCTTTCTCTGAAAGCAATGCTGATGGAGTCAGCCTCTTGCCCCTCAGGGCCAGGAAGGACCTTTCCTAGGCGTCATGTCCCACATTAGAAAGAAAATGCACAGATTGGAAACATATTGAGGTCACATTGAGTAACAAGGAGGTGTAGGAGGAAGAGCTCTCAGGTATTTTTCCTTTCAAAAGTCCATATGTTATCAGAATTATCAACATTGGAGATCATCTGAAGTCTTATGTCATCATCAAATGTTTGACAAATTTCCAACAGGCCTGGTCTGGACATCTTGTGAAGCTGTCTCATCAGGTGCAATCTACTCCAACAGGAAATCTTTACTTTTAAGTTAAACAGATGATGTGCAGACCTGGTCAGAGTTTGGTGCTTTCTTTAGACACATCAAGTAAGTCAAAAGATCTGTTCCCTGGATTTTGCAGTACAAGGTTTAGTTAATAGTGTCTGGTAGAGGCCTTTCCTGTGAGGTTGAAAAGAGTCTTTCTGGCGATGTATTTTCCAAAACACAAACTCTCCAGGTTGCAAGGTGTGTTTTTTTTGTTGTTGTTTGTTGGTTTTTGTTTTGTTTTTTATTTTTGTGAGGGAGATCAGCCCTGAGCTGATCTCCTCTTTTTTGCTGAGGAAAATTGGCCCTGAGCTAACTTCTGTGCCCATCTTCCTCTACTTTATATGGGACACCCTATAAAGCATGGCATGACAAACTGTGCATTGGTTTGCACCTGGGATCCAAAGCGGAGCCTGTGCATTTAACCTCTTGCGCTACCAGGCCAGCCCCAATGTATGGTGTTTAAGGTATTTGTCTCACTGCAGAACACTGTAAAAAAATTGTTCTACCAAAACATGGGTATTTTTAATAGAAAGAATTAAGTGTTCCTTACCACAATATTGGAATCTCCTTTTATGACCCACAATCTCCTTTTATGAGCTGTGGGTCAAAAGAGGCAGAAGCAAAGTCCATTGGACGTTCTGTGACCGTCTCAAAGGGTAAGAGTTTATGAGTTCCCAAAAGGGTAGATCTGAGATTTTAGAAAGACCAGTGGCCTAAAGTGCTTAAATTTGTAACAATTTCTTTTCCAACGTCCTGGATCTTTGCATTTATACCAGAAATTTAGAGAATTTTTATTTGTTTAGGGGCCTTCATTTGGTGGAGTTGAAGATGAATAATTGTAGTAATCTTTTTTTTAATTTATTTTTTGTGGCTACATTGGTTTACAATATTATGTAAATTTCAGGTGTACACCATTATATTCAGCTTCTACCTAGAATATATTGTGTTCACCACAAAAGTCTAGTTTTTATCGGTCACCATAAATATGTGCCTATTTACTCCTTTAGACCTCCCATACCCACTTTCCCTTTGGTAACCACCAATCTGTTCTCCATATCTGTTTGTTTATCTTCCACATATGAATAAAGTCATATAGTAATCGTCTTTCTCCATTTGATTCATTTTGCTTAGCGTAATACACTCAGGCTCCATCTATGATGTTATAAATAGCACAACTTCATCTTTTTATGGGTGAGTAGTAGTCCATTGAATATTACTTTAACCTTCACACATCTTCTTTATATATACCACATCTTCTTTAACCTTCATCCATTGATGGTCACTTAGGTTGCTTTCACATCTTGGCTATTGTGAATATTGCTGAAATGAACATATGAGTGCACGTATCTTTTTGAATTATTGATTTCATGTTCTTTGGATTAATACCCAGAAGTGAAATAGCTGGATCATATGGTATTTCTATTTTTAACTTTTTGAGAAATCTCCATACTGTTTTCCCTAGTGGCTGCACCAGTTTGCATTCCCACCAACAGTGTATGCGAGTTTCCTTTTTTCCTCATCTATTCCAACACTTATTATTTCTTGTCTTTCTAAGAATAGCCACTCTGATGGGTGTAAGATGATATCTCATTGTGGTTTTGATTTGCATATCCCTAATAATTAGTAATGTTGAACATCATTTCGTGTGCCTTTTACCCATTTGTTTGTCTTTTTTTTCAGTTTAAATAGATTTATTTTTATTTAAATTGCTATATACATAACAATAACCTTTTTTTCTTTTTTTTGAACTTACTGTCGAAAAATGTCTGTTCATATCCTCTGGCAATTTTTTGATCAGGATGTTAACTTTTTTGTTGTTGAATTGTATGAGTTCTTTACATATTTTGCTTGTTAGCTCCTTTTCAAATATAAGTTTTGTAAATATCTTCTTCCAGTTGGTGAGTTGTCTTTTCACTTTGTTTATGGTTTCCTTTGCTGTCCTGAAGCTTTTTAGTTTGATGTAGTCCTATTTGTTTATTTTTTCTTTTGTATTCCTTGCCTGAAGAGACATGATATTCAAAAAGATACTGCTAAGACTAATGTCAGTGATCTTTCTTTTAGGTGACTTATCTAGGGTATAAAAGAGTTGGTTGGCCAAATTAACTAAATCTGAAATGGACATAGTCTCCCATTCCATCCTGGACCTTTTTTTGTAGACAGGAAAGGTACCGTTTCAGCCCATTAAAAAATAGAGTTAAAAGCTACTCAAGTGGGACCAACATTTGAAGGAAGACCAGAATTTTCTTTAAAAATAATCTTAAGTTAATTGTTATTGTCATGAATACATTCATTGGAATTTTTTTCCCCAGAGGCTTAAATTTGCTTCATTCAACAGGTTTTGGGAATGCCCTAGCAATTGCCCATGTCTGATCCTACAATAGGTCAGCAGGTTTATCTTCTATTCTAGACATCTTTCAAGATTTCCCAATTAGCAGCTTTCATCCACTGCTGGTCCTGACCTTCACTGAAAAACATATGAACTAGCTGATATATGTCAGAGAAACAAGGTCAATAAGTTTTAATGACAATGTTAAATTCCTCAGCAAATATATGAGGATCTTTGGTTACTTTGGGAAAATCTTTGACTATGGATCATAGTTAAGCTTTAGCGCTGGGAGTATAATAAATTAAGAGCTGAGACTTTGGATCCTCAGTGGGCTTAATTTTAAAGAGACAGCTCTGATAGTTCAGAGGAAGATGGAATGGGAAGAGGTTCAGGGAAAAGGGGAAGTTGAGTGACCAAGTTAGTATGAGGAAATTGAGAGTATAGAGGAGGTAAAGGTAGTATAGAAAGAAAGGAGGAAGATGGTGCCAGAGGCAGGGCCTGGGCACAAGGATCCAGGAAAGAGGAACATAATGGTACCAGAGGTGGAGCCTGAGACAAAGAAGCTGAGGAAGAGATACATGGGGCTTCAGAATCCACTTTATCTTTCTTTAATCATTTGTTTGCCTCAGTTAATCTTAAAATTGTATTTGGGAAGATCCAATTTTAGACTCCTGATAATCTTTGAAAGTCTCAAAATACCAATCAAAATAGATGTTCCATTCAGTTTTGAATATTGCAGAGCTATAGTTGTCCAATTTAGTTTTTAGAAAAGCAAGTTTAGGGAGTTCAAAATGCCCCAAGGAGGCCATTGATGTTCTAAATTACCTTTGGTTAAATTAGTCCATTTAGTTAGAAATGTGCATCACTGCAGTTTTTAAACATAAAATTGGCTGTGTTCTCTGTTGGGGGGGCAACCCTCAAAATATTTAAATAATTGGGATCACATTCCCCAGGGTTTTTTCTCTAGAATAAACTAATGATTTTCAAATAGCCTAAACAGCACAAACAGCTTAAACAGATAGCAACTCAAACAGATAGAACAGCTCAAACAGCTTGTAGGCTTAACACCAGCACAGTTCTAAGGGAACTGCCTAATCCCAAAGGGGTGAGCGCGAAGGCAGAACAGTACAGTTCTAATAGAACAGCCTAATCCTGAAGGAGTTATACTGGGGGCTGAAACCACTGTTCTGCTAGAAGAGCTCAATTCCAAAGGATCTAGGCCAAATGCTAAACAGCTCAGTTCCAATAGAACAGTTTCTTTCCAAATGATTTGGACCAAAGATTGAGCAGTGCCATTCTATGAAACCATCTAATTCCCAGAGAAATTGGACAAAAGGTTGAGCAGCCAGTTCCAATGGAGCAAGAGTTCCATTCAATAGTTAGGACAAAGTGCCTACTGAGTACTGCAGATAAAATAAGGCCTGAACCAGAAAAGGATGAAGCCTTATAGTAAATCCTGAATAGATCCTGGAAAACTTCAAAATGAAAAGAGGATGGAAGCACAGTTCCAAGAGAAAGATTGACTTTCATCTAGGTCAGCAAGAAAAGCAGCAATCCCAATGGACTCTTTTGTGGGCACTGCACCTCTTTGCTTAGCAGCCACAGGGTCATCAGGTGTATTCTCTGGATCCTCATATGAGCCACCAAATATTGACATTAAGCAAATTTACAGCCAACTTTTTCTTCAGGAAAAAAATGGGTTTATTCAGGATCAACAAAGAATTGCAATTTAAGATTTGTAACAAGGGTGAGCCACATATAAGTGGCAAGAAACAAGGGGAGAAGAAACTCTTTCATAGAGGAGAAGAGGAAGTTGAGAAGGCTATTGTATAACAAAGAGTTCATTGGAGGAGACTGGGAGTTCAGCATATTTTGGCTTTTCCTTGGCTGAGTTGTGACCGTCTCTCACTGACTGACCGATTGCTGGGCAAGAAGAGAAAGATTTTCTTCTCCTTGTTGTGCTCTACTATCATTGTAGAGCATAAGAGCTCCCCCATCTTGCCTTCTGACTCCATTTTAAATGAAGTTTCTGTTTATTTTTACAATAATGATGGCGGTGGTGGTGATGATGATGATGATGATGATGATATTGACCATGGTGGTAATGATACTGATGTTGGTAATGATGATGATGGTGATCAGATGATGATAATGATGGTCATGATAATGTAGCTGCTTCGTGATCTTGATGATAAGGATATGTAATAACAATAATAACAAAAGTGCTGTTTCTCATTTATTCTTGTATGCCTATTTATTGGCACAGAGTATAAATTTCAAAAATATTGTTGAAGGATGGAGTGAACAGTTTGCCTCTCAAAAGCTGATACACAGCATACCACCTCGTTTGTTCAACACCCTCCAATGGACTTTCATTTCACTAGCATAACACCCACAATTCTCGCCTTGGTGTATTCGCTCTGACCCTCTTCTGTTATCAGTCTGACCTCTACTCTTATCACTCCTAAGACACACTGGCTTCTTTGTTTTTTTTAAAATATCTATACATGTTTCCATCTTAGGGTCTCAGCACATACTGTACCCTCTGCCTGGAATGTTTTTCCCCCAAATATCAACGTGGTTCACTCCTTTACTTTCTCAAATCTCTGCTCAAACGTCCCTTTCTCAGAGAGGTTTCCTCTGGCCTCCATGTATAAAAAGCACTACCCCGGCTCCTTTACCGTGTTCCTTTATTTGATGCTATGGACTGAATATGTCCCCCCTCCCTAATTCATATGTTGAACTCCTAATCCCCAATGTGATATTTGGAGGTAGGACATTTGGGGGGGTAATTAGATCATAAGGTTAGAGCTCTCATGAATGGGATAACTTCCCTTATAGGAAGAGATAAGGAAAAGATGATCTTTCTCTCCTCCATGTGAGGATACAGCAAGAAGACAGACGTCTGAACCCCAGGAAGAGGGCTCTCACAAGCTATCAAATCTGCCAGCATCTTGGTCTTAGACTTCTGGGGCTCTAGAATAGTAAGAAATAAATGTTTATTTTTTAAGTCACTCAGTCCATAGTATTTGTTATAGCAGTCCAAACTGACTAAGATATCTAGCTTTATTATTTTTTTGGTAACGTTTACATATTATGCATTATATATCTATTGCCTTCTTTCCTCTCCAGTGTCTCCACCGAATCTAAACTGTATGAAGGCAACTGTTTTGTTTCTTTAAAGCCATTTCCCCAGAGGCTTGAATAGTGCATGGTACACAGACACAACTCTGTAACTATCATTGAATTAATTTGAAATGAATTGATTAATTGTTTATACCATCTAAGGACACATTCCACAAACTGGTTTGTTTTTCTAGATATTTTTTTAGGTTTGTCCTTATCACCTCTCAGAAACTTTTGTTGTTTCAAATAGAGCCCAACACAGACTTACAGAATAGTTGCTCAGTGAAAGCTTATTCATCTGTGGAGTGTCTAAAAGACATAGCTTATGAGGATTGGTCTTTTGTCCTTGTTCTGTTTCACCACATTTTCCAATTCCATTGTTTTTCTGTCTGTGTTTTTGACATTTCTTCAAACTTTTTTTTTTTTTATTGTAGGTATCTATCGGTGGGGTGATTATAGAACAGCATTTCTATCTCAAACTTGGGTTTAATTTTATATTATTCATTTCACCACATCAAAGATTAACTACCAAGAAGGTTATGAAAGTCATAGATGGGGCTAGCCCAGTGCAGCAGTTAAGTGTGCTCACTCTGCTGAGGTGGCCCGGAGTTCTCAGATTCTGATCCTGGGAATGCACCAATGCACCTCTTGTCAAGCCATGCTGTGGCAGCATCCCAACTAAAGTAGAGGAAGATGGGCACGATGTTAGCTAAGGGCCAATCTTCCTTGGCAAAAAGAGGAGGATTGGCATTGGATGTTAGCTCAGGACTAGTCTTCCTCACCAAAAAAAATAAAAAAATAGTCATAGAGCATTTTTTCTATTTTTGATGAAATGCAGTTTTATATGTTAAAAAAAATCCTAATGACAAAAGACTAAATAGGATAATTTCACAAACTCAATGTCCTAAAAATGTCTTTCTGAAGTAGTTAAACCCATCTTGATAATCGCCCTGAACTCAGTATTACTGCAAAGCTGGCCTGGTACTTACTGACGCATTTGTCAAGAACTGGTTATGCACTATGTGTTGATATTCTCTGTTCTTCTTTCTTCCCTTATTCATCTATTTGGCTTCTTCCTCATTTTCCTACTCCCTATATTCCCTCCCATGTGGCTTTTTGGAATCTATTATCTGCTTTAGTAATGGCACATTGCTTCAAGGGTAAAACTGCTCTGCATTTCTAATCAGAAAGAACTGTTTTTCATATTTCTTTAGGATCTTTATATTATCCATCATAGATCTTTAAAAATTTCCAAGCAAGCCTTTTGTTCATTTGTTCATGACTGAATTTTCTACCCATTCTAGCATGATTTATCACAATCAAAGTTTTAAGAGAATACTTTCTCACATCTTTCCTCACAAAATGTGTTCTTAACTAATACTTATTATTTTAATTATAGCATTGTCTTAATTTGACAACAAATAAACTTCCCCGGGTATTGATTCTATCTATATTATCTTTTCTTATACTTCATTGTATCAGTTTGCTGGAGCTGCTGTAACAAAGTCACACAAACTGGATGGCTAAACCAAAAGGAGTTTACTGTCTCACTATTCTGGAGGCTAGAAGGCTCAGATCAAGATGTCACCAGAGTTGGTTCTTTCCAAGGGCTGTGAGGGAAAATTTGCTCCATGACTTGTTGCTAGTTTCTGGTGGTTTGTTAGCAATCTTTATCTTTTGGCTTGTAGATTCATCATCTTTACGTGGTGTTCTCCCTAATGTGTTTGCCTCTGTTCAAATATTGGATTAGGACCTACCCTAATGAACTAATTTTAACTTGATTAGCTCTGTAAAGACCTTGACTCCAAATTAAGTCACATTCTGAGGTCCTGGGGACAAGGCCTCCAACATATCTTCATACAATGAAGACTCATATTCATATTCTTCACCAGGATAGATTGAAAGGCTCTAATAGAAGAAATTTACAAATGTACTGAGAATTGGCCTATAGATGACATTGTGAGATGCCAACTCTGATTCTTCCAGGAGAATACACATAATTGAAATTTTCAGTAACAGTCTTACAAATTACTTCATAATTTCCATCCTGACCTTGTACCTTTTTTCCAGGCTGACATTCCATTTCCAAAAATCACCTGCCCATAATGGCAAAATCAAGATACCCTGATGTTCTCTGTGACTTTTGTCTCAGTACCTTCTGCCTTGTTATAACCACTCCTCCAGATCCTAAATCTTGCTTCTCTCTCCTCCTTTTGGGCATTTGTATTTGTTCTGGAAATTGAGATTTCTGAGATTCGGGGCAACATTTTGCCCATGTTTATGTCTCCAAAGTAAAGTGTAGAAGCTCTCAGCATATGTGTGAAACCAAATTAAATTTTAATGCACCCCCCCTAACTTTCCAGACTTTTTCTCTGCCTATGGAAGTGTACATATGATGAGGCCTATATCTTTTCAAATCTATCCCTAACATCCAACCAGATGGCCATCATTTTATTCACTCATTTCATTTACTCATTTAACCAACATATCCTAAGAGCCCTTTGTGGACAGGTACTGGGCATTCAGTGGTTAAAATGTGATTTCTGTGTTGGTTTATATTCATATGTGGAATATAAACCAACACATGGACAGAGAAAACTGTATTGTGGGTAGCAGCGGAAATGGGGGTAGGGGGTGGGCACAAGGGATGAAAGGAGACATATATATGGTGATGGACAAACAAAAATGTACGACGCCAAATTTCACAATGTTATAAACTATTAAAACATCAATTAAAAAAAATGTGATTTCTGCCCTCAAATTTGCATGTTAGTGGAAGGGATTATCCTCTAAGCTGGTGCTTTATCGATTTGCTCATGCAAAGAACATATGTTTTGCTCCAGTCTGTTCCAATCTGCTTTACTTTTGCAAAATACAAAATTAGGCCCTTAAAGTGTCTCAGCATTGTCAAATTGCTATAAAAGTTTGCAACTGAGTACTGTTAAATTCTCTATTTGTCATGTAATACAGACAAATAGTTTTCAGACTGCAGTGGTCCAAGGACCCTACTTTGAGTACTTTTGCTTTAGGACTTTGCCAGACAAAGTGAAGTCCACTTTCACCAGCAGCAGCAGCATCCCCAACAACCTCTTCTTAGAAATGCAGAAGCTTGAACCCCTCCACAGATCTGCTGGATCAAAGTCTTCATTTCAGCAAAATTCACAGGTAATTTATGAACACATTACAAATGAGAAGCATAGCTCCAGGGCAGTGTCTCCCAACCTCGGCTTCATATTATGTTCATCTGGGAGCTTTTAAAATTTCTGCTTCTCACACTGTATCCTAGACAAACTAAACTAAAATTGCTGCACGTGGCAGTTAAACATCAATCTTGTTTTACAGCTCCCCGGGTAACTCTAACATGCAACCCAGAGTAAGAATGAATGCTAAGTGAGTTTAGAATCCATGAAGCCCTGGAAAGTGGTCAACCCATTGCCCCAACCCTAAAATCAGTCTGAGTTCCTAGAGACCTCTTTGTCACTCCCTCTCTTCACTTAGGAAACTCAGGGTCAAATGCAGTATACTTATTGGTGGACAATTTTAGAAAGACTGTTTGCTTTAGTGGTTCTCCTCCTTTGCATGACAATTGGTGACATTGAGTGGTTGCATCTTTAAAGTATAGTTTCAAAGGCTGTGTCTTTTTAATTGGAGTGGAGCCCAGCAGTGTGCAGGAGACTGTCTGACTAACAGTCATTCCCTTTTCCATTCCCCTTAATGGCAGAATATGCTGACCAGGGAAGTGTCTGGGAAGACCAGATACTATCTTTTCCAGACTCCCTTGCACTTAAATACAGCCTTGTGACCTGGTTCTGGCCAATAAGACATAAGAGAATGGTGCTGAGGAGCTGTCTTCCTGATCAAAAGAGCAGCAAAAGGAGAAAAACTACTAGATTTTCACTCTGATGTCCACTTGTTTGGACTTTTTAGTGTCTCAATTTCTAGTCTTCTAATCTTATATTGTTCAGTGGGCCATTTTGTTAATTAAAGAGAAAGGACTGGAGAAGAAACTCCAGTGAGAAATACACCATTATTTTCCTCTAAGTGTGGGCTATGCACCAGCAGCATCAACACCAACTAGGAGATTATCAGAAATGCTGTTCTTCATGCTCTAGTTTGGACCAGCAGAATCAGCAAGATCCCCAGGTGATTCCCATGCACATTAAAGTTTGAGAAGTGGTGGTCTGTAAGAGACAGTGTTTTCTTTCTGTGACCTTTTGCAACTCTTTCTTCTGCTGTGGAAGATGGGCTTGCCACAAAGGGAAGACCTTCAGGAGTCTAGACACATTTTTCACTTGGGAATTTAAACACCCCTTTCTATACTGCACTAGGACTGTTGTGACATGTTCTACTGGAAAGTCACTACCTAAATGCTGTCATGTAGAGCCATAAGCTGTTTTTAGGTTTTTTGGATAGGCCAAAGATTCTGCTGCCCAGATAACTCCAAAGAATATGAAGCCAATATGTCTCAGAGTTCCTTGTTGCCCTTGATTTACAAAAATGTCTTGAGTATTTACTCTTGAGTTCAGCCCCATTTTACTAACTAAAGAAGCCCACATATTATTGTTTATTACTTAGTAGGTTGTCCTTTTATGCCTTCTTTATTTACCAAGACATGTCATATTTCCATTTTATCAGAAAAATAGAACCAGAAATTGATATCATGTGCATAACATTTTACCAGGTTCTCATCACCATATAAAATTTTCTCTTGGAGTTTGGGATGGGAAGGAACATTGGATGTAGACCTAAAAAAGAAAGGGATGGTGGAGGTTTGAGTTTCCTTAATTTTTGTTACAGGAATTTGGAAGCTGCTGGGGAGTGATTAACAAATAAGCAGGCAGCCGTCTGAGACAGTCCATGGAGACTGGAAGAGTGAGTATAAAAAACAAACAGCAACACATGGTCCTTCAAAGAAAGAAAAGGCCATGGGAGACTAAAATTATTAAGTCTAATAGAATTAATCAGAATTGGTTTCAAAATATGCATTGTTGCTCCTTGCTTTGTAATCCTCTGAACACCAATCAACACTGATGGAACTTGGGAAAGAATAGGTGTGAGTTTAGGCTTAAAATTCCCTAATCCTCATGTTACTATATTTTATAGTATTTTAAAGATGCACATTTTAAAGATTCTTGCTGCCATAATTAAATTATTCCCACTAAGATGATTTAAAAGTGTTTATTGGGTAGTGATGTCAGCAAAATAGTGGAGTGAGCTGTTCACTTTGTTTCTTCCTCTTTTGAACTACAATCAAATGGACATTCATTGAGCCATGCGGGAAGCCCACACAGCACAACAGTATGGATTGACTGACCCTCTGGGAAGTGGTGGAGATGGGTGAGCACTCCCTGCCTTCTCTCAGCAGCCGTGTGCATGCACACAAATGCTTTTTGGCCTGGCGTCAGCACGCTGAAAGTGGGGAGGTGCCCCAGGGCAACCGTAGGAAGACATGACTGCAACTCTTAGTCCACTCCTGATCACTTTGCTGGTTGAGAGGAACCCATAGTGCCATTGCAGCCCCAAGGAATGGACCTGGCTCCAACACCATGAAGTAGTCCCACCCACTAAGCACAGCAGCTGGCAGGGCCTCAAGCAGAGATTGCAGCAGATCTGCATGCCAGAGCAAGCACACTCCAGGCCCATGTGAGCACCCACCTATTCAGAAATTGATAAACAATAATGTACACTCAAAATTACACAATATTATAAACCATTATCGTCTCAATAAAGTTACTGAAAACATTTAAAAAAATAAAATAACATATTGGATGTGGAAAGACGTTTACATACAGTTAGTAATCTTTTATTTCAAACCCAAGGAGTGTCAGGCCATAGGGATATAAATAAAAATAAAATATAAACATGATGATGTCCCAGCACAAAAAGCAAAAGCAATATATAAACCAGGAGTTCCACAGAAGATAACAAAGTAACCCTTAGATCATAGTTTATTTTTCAAATCGCCCAGTAGGAGAAGGCTCATTTCTCATATTTTTCTTTGCTATTTTGAAGGCAGGTCTTGAAGAGAAATACAAACAGAAGGGAGACTGCAGAGGAAATCACAGTGGCTCCATTTTTGTATTTCCAGATGGGCACCACCCATGTTTACCTTCGTTTTTCCCAAAACATGATCTGTTTTTATTTTGTTCCACTTCACTCTTTCAAACTGGTAGCAAACACATGGTGCATGGTAAGATACTTTTTGAATATTAAAATTATTAATATTTCTGACTGCATTTGGAGGTGCTACCTTGAAACAAGATCAACTCATGCAACCTTCAGAGAAATTTTCTGAACTAAAGATTCATTTATTTCTATTATAAAGTTGTTGATACTCAGATTTAAGGTTCAATTTTCTTCAGAACTCAGCCAGAAAAAAGATAGTCAGGGTGTTCACCTGAAGTCCACGCTTAACCTTTAAATATTGGCTCATATACTGTTTTGTAATCTGGAAGTCATAGTTGATGGGCCATTTTGAAACTCAACTCTGTTTTTTAAAAAAGTCAGATAGCTTTAGCTGAGAAAATTAGTTTCTACTGGGCAAACATTTGAAAGAAATAAACTATATAGCTACCTGACTTTTAGTATTTTAAATATAAGGGTTATGGAAATTAACAGAGCTTTTTTCAATCTAATATTTACTAATAAGGAGTACCATATCTACTTGAAGTCAATGTTATTAAAAGACATTACTGTATGGAGAATTAAATATTGGTTTGCCAAATAGATTTTTTTTCCTTACTCCTGAGAAGTATATAATAGAATTATAGGCCTTTTTTAGTTTCCAAGAATCACTTCCTGTATCCCATTAAACACTTCCATACACTTTTGTTTTGTTTTGAATCAGAGAAGGAAAGCATTTGCTCCATGTCCTGCAGCTTGCTACTGTCTGAGATGAGCCAAACTTGAGAGATTGTCTAGTCCATACTGGGCTTAATATCCAGCTGAACACTGAAAGTAATATTAAGCTATCTACCTATTTTTTGCAGCAAATTTCAGAGTTATCAGATTGTTTCTTTAAAAGTTTTGCTTCTTTGTTTGAGATAATGTTTTAATTTCTGCCAACTTCAGCTTCATTGGAAAATTTGCATCATGTAAGTCTAGCATAAAATATTGATCATTTCCTCTATTTGCTGATATGTTTGATCTTCTTATCACTACATAAGAACAGGCTGCATTAAAAGAAGTGTGGTGGAGAATCAATTTAGTCACAAGAAGAAATCACATTTTTCAAATGACCAAGATGTCAGTGTGAAATTAAGTTCTACCAGAGTGATGACACTGGGATTGACCCTTGCTGGAAACTAATAAACAAGATGGACAATGCAGTGAACTCCATTCCAAACAGGACATCAACAAATATAGTAAAGACTTAAAAGGACACTTATTCTGAGCGCCACATTTTTCAACCTCAAAAATAAACTGGTCATGAAGCCAATTTCAAAATGACAGGCATGGTCCAGCCTTTAGGGTTAGTTGAAGTAGAAACTTGATCATATTCATATAGCCACTTAGGTTTTTGGTATGGTTTAAAATTTTTTCACCGGTGCCATATATGGTAAATTTGTGGCTTCTTCCTAAAGTCTGGCCAGTGGGACATTCCCCATGTGTGGATTTTAAGCTTTCAAATATTTTGTGTTCACCTAAATAAACATTAATTAGACTTAGAGGCACCTGCTGTTGATGTAGATCCTGAATTCACACATCAATTTTTTATCATTTTATTCATTATTTCTCTTTATCTCTTCCTAAGCATTATCCATTGCATGGACAATGCACTTTTCACATATTATATGCTTCACTTTGTATTCTTTATAATAATCCCAAATGCCTCAAAGTATTTAAATCAGCCTAGGTACAAGGAAAGGGATGTTGGGAACCCTAGGGCTGAAGGTAACTTGTAAATCATCAAAGACTGAATTACACATGATATGGTTTTAGCATTAAGGCAATTTGTTTGTATATTTATTCTTTGAAAATTGGCAATCCATCTCTGCACGTATAGCTTTGACTGAATTTTCTCCATTCCTTAAAGAATCTTGACTTCAACAAAGATTTCAAAAATTAAGCAAATTTAAAAAATGACATTAAAATTTAAAACTCTTTTCCTCAGTCTTCCTACACACACACTCAATTATTTACAGGGTTTCTGGGCCATGTATATAGCATACTGTCTAAGATTACAGGGTTTGGAGTTAGGCAGTTGGGTCTAGAGTGTAAAGTGTCAGCTTTGTAGTCACTTTTGACATTGGCAGGCTCCCATCCTCATGTAAGCAACAAAAGAGGGAGGATGATACTTATTTCTTGGAGCTATTAATATTTCATGAAATGATTTGAGCAAAATACTACTAAATTAGGAACTCAAACTCAGCACTATTAACATTTGTTGCTGGATAATTCTTTATTGTGGAGGCTGTCCTGTGCACTGTAGGATGTTTTGCAGCAGCCATAGTCTCCATCGCTAGATGTCAGTAGCATCTCTCCCCAGCCGGTTCTCCCTTTAGGAGCCCTGAGGGTCTCTTGTCTATATTTCCTGACCTCCTGAAGTTCTGTTAGTATCTGAAATGAATCATCCCTATATAAACTCTACCAGCTCCTTTTCTCAGGTCATTGTTCCATCTCTCATTTGAAACTCCAGGTAGTAAAAGCTATTCTTTTTGGTTACCCCCAAATACATATTTTGTTTCCTACCTGAAAGAGACCCTTCCCACCCCATATCCTAATGTGTTTGTTTGTTGACTTATGGTAAATAAGGTGGTTGTTACTAATATTAATTTGTGCCAGCTGATCCTTGGGTTTACCCTCCGGCAAGCCTAGAGATTTTCTAATTTTGTGTCTTAGACTCACAGACTCTTCAACCTCAAAGAGAGTCTTTCTACACCAGCCTTAAGGTTCATGATGTGAAAGATTGTGAATATTTGGGGTGGAAGTGAGAAGGGAGGGGAGAAAGCAAATTCATTTTCAGGAAATGGAGTCAGCTCTCAAGTCCTTCTATCACACCTTTCTAAAGACCAAATCCTAAACTCAGACTTGAAATTGGACAGATTGCTTATACTAGGGGATTGAGTTGGGGGGGTTGTTTTATCCACAAGCCATAGACAGTTTATTCCACCTCTCCCCTCATCTTTCCCCCAGTATCCCCTCTCTGATTCCATTGGCGTGAAGACTGGCTTCCAGGGAATGAGATGATAGGAATAGGATTTGTTTGACCAGAGCTGTCTTCTCTCTTTGGGAGAGAGAAAAAAAAAATAAAGTAGTGATTTGCCCAAGAATTATTTACAGCTCCAATAAACAAACACAGTCTAAATCTTAGTGGGAAAAAACACTAACACAACCTTAAAAGATAGAAGTCATTCATAAAAAGCTCATCATTCCCATTCCCTGCATAAAGTAGATAGGCCTTTAGTTCAACGTAACTGACATTTTGAAAACCAAAGACTTATATGGTGTTTGCAATGAATTTTATAAATATTAACTAATTCAATCCTCATATCAATCATATGTAGTTAGTATTATTATTATTTATTATTATTATCGTTATTCGACTGATTAGGCAACTGAGGCACAAAGAGGTTAAGTAACTTCCCAAAGGTCATGAAGCTAGTAAGTGGTGGCACCAGGAGTCAGATTTATTGAGCAACTACCAGAGGTGATAAGTCCTAGACAACAAAGATAAGTAAGAAGCCCGTAGTTTTGTGGGGGAGACCTCTGAACTGTGAACCCTATGATGACATGTGAAGTGCTATTAACCATGCCCTTTCATTTTCTTATTTCAGATGATTTGACATCCGAAGGCTTGCTGAGTCTAGAGGGAAATCATCTTCCCAAAGTTAGCTAATTCCTGAAGATATTTAACAACCCACCTTCAGGCATGCCTTTCATATGCAAACTAGCCAATCTAAAGCACATTCCCTAACCACCTCCTTTACTGGCCTTTCATACTCCAAACCACTATTCCCCTGCTCTAATCACCCTAAGGTAGGCACCAAACTCTAGAGACAGCCCTACATCCCTGACCCTGCTGAAATTATTCACACTAGCCAATTCTAAGCCTGCTTACACTGCCTTGGCCATTCCTTCCATTGGAAAACACAATAAAGACTCTTGCCAATGTCTTTCCTTTGCTTTCTCTGTCTCCTGATGGACCCTAGTATTTCTCCATGTGGCCCTGGGTGATATGGTGTGCCCCCTCCTCTTGGGAACTGTAGCAAGCTCTCTTTTCAATTGCATTCATCTCCTGATCTGATGGCCTCACCATAAATGAATAATTATCTGCTAAATTGGCAGCTTTACCCACACACATACATACTAGGTAAGCAATTTGTACTTTTCCATATTGAACTTTTATGTTTATTTGGGTGGTTTTTTTCATTCTAACAACTATTTCTCCTTGTGAAAACCAAGCTCTACAAAGGTGTTTTATAAACACTTCCTATGCAAGCATATTGGAGAGGATCCAGAAATGTGTTGAGTGAGTGGATACTGCTTTATTAGCAATGAAACTTCATTAAAGCTCCTAGGTGGTCTCTCTGCAGGTTCTGACAAAGGTTCTGCTTGATATCAAGGGCCTGAGCCTAAAGAAGGTTTTGTCAGTAGAGGCAGCTGCAGGGAGCCAGGACAAAGGGATCCAGACAAGGCTGACATTTGTCTAACTTTATTATTCTCATAAACACAAGAAGGTTCATGAACAAATATAGCAGAAAGGATATATATTTTTTGTCCAGATGATTTTGCAGCCACCACTATGGTAAAACTCTCTCCCTATACTTAATATACTTAATATTATAGTATACTTAATAGCAAAAACTTGGAGAAAGAAAGCGTAGCAATTGATAACGGAAACCTAAAGCCAGTGCCCAGGGCTGTTAGATCTCTGTTCTTCTTCCTACTAGCTGTGTGGTGTATGGCCAGTTGCCCAAACTCTCTCTGCCTCATTCATAAAATAGGGAAAATAATCACCTTTACCTCATAAGGTTATTATGCAGATTAAGAGAATTAATTTGTAAAATGCTTAGAACAGTGTCCAATATACAGCAAGCATTATCTCAGTGTTTGTTACATAAAACAAAATAAGTGTGGAGATATAAAATACATTCATCCATACAAAAAAGGTGTAAAAAAAGACCAAAGAAACAGTTGGAGTTTATGTGATACCTTATATACAGGATAAGAAAGATTCTGTGAAAACCTTGCTAGTCCTCCCACGAAGAAAGGAATGATGAGACCATGGGAGAAGCAAGGGAGAGGTATAGAGTAGGTGATATTTGAGTCTGGCTCTGTCACTGGATGCCCTTGAGCAAGCAAGTTACCTCCTGTCCCTGGGACCTGTTTTCTCATCTGTCTAGAAAGAATTGGACTAGATCTTTATAGAAGTTTAATTCAGGACTAGAAAAGAAAAATTCTTTGGTATTCCAACAGTACATTGGGCAATGCTATTGGAACTTAATGGTTATGGGTTAAAATAAAGGCTGTTATCTGAATGAAAGGCAAAGAATATATGATCTCAAATAGTTCAATAGGGAAGAAAAGTGAAAAATGAAAGAAAAGGTAAAGTAGTTTTAGTATCCAGAAGGTTAAGGTATTTTTTCAAGTTTGCTTTGGTGCTGATCACTGAGCGCAGAGAAATTTTTAAATCACTGAGATTTCTCTAACGGTGTCTTTGGTTGTTTTTGATAGAGAAATACTCCTAACTTGACTCTACGTAATCAAATATTTGAAGATTAAGGAAAAGGTAGAAACTCTATAGTGTAAAAGAATTTATCCTGAGAACGTTTTAGAAAATTATGGATTTAACATCCCTGTTCATTCCACATCTCCTCCTTTATATGGTGGTAAGTGTTGGCTGAGGGACCATACATTCTCAATACTTACTGAATATATGTGGGTATCATGTGACTCTGCAGGCTGTGGCTCCAGTAGAGTAATTTATCTTTTAAGCATAAAACTTCTTCTTCTTTTTAGAGAGTCACTGAGTCACAATCCTGCAGATGGTTTTCAGAAAGTCCTCTTCCCTTTTGAATGAAGCTTTCAACACTCAACTTTCTCTACTGCATAATCTGTAGGGATTCAGGAGTGTATTAAGAACATTTTTTTTTTTTTTTGCATTTTACAAGACTCTATGTTTTGTAAAAACAGGGGATAAAATAAAATGACTAAGACACATGGTGTTAGAGTAAGGAGAAAAAGCTCACACACAGACAACCATAACAAAAGAGCAAAAGAGAAAGGATAAAGAGAGGAACTGGATATTTCTGACAGAGAACTTAAGGGAAGGGAGAATCAGTGGAGACCAGTAAAGAGGCAGCACTGGAATTGAACTTTGTAGGTTAATTAGGATTACTGTAATTCTCACTCAAGCTCCTATGTATTCTAACACTCAATAATAGTGAAATACTTCAAGTTTATCATTTCATGCCATTTGCATATTTGAATTACCTAAATACAGTAGTCCTCCCTTATCTGCAGGGGCTATACTCCAAGACCCCCAGCGGATGACTGAAAGCATGGATCGTACCAAACCCTATATACGCTATGTTTTTTCTAATGCAGGAGCTAACAGGCAGGTAGCATATACAGTGTGGATACACTAGACAAAGGAATGATTCATATCCTGGGTGGGATGAAGTAGGGCACTGTGAGATTTCATCACACTACTCAGAGCAGCACACAATTTAAAACTTACAAATTGTTTATTTTTGGAATTTTCCACTTAATATTTCCAGACTGCTCAGGTAACTTAAACCATGGAACTGTGAATAAGAGGGAACTACTGTATAAACTGAGGGAAATATAACCTATTTGAGATACTTCAGAGATTAAAAAGAACTTGAAAATGTAATGCATTACACTGGTTGTCCATACTTATTGACTCTCTATTCATTTGCCTAGTTTTCACTCTATCATTTCTTTCTTCATGTATTGTACTTTGCAGGCAAACTTTTGAGGAAATATCCAAGTTCTTTCACAAACCCATCAAGAAATCTCATTCTCTTTCCACTCGGGAAAAAAAAAAATCTCAGAGCTTGAGGCTATGTCAATAGAGACGTCCAAAACTGGAAAGTAAAGAGAAAAAGAATAGAACAGAGTATCCAAAAGCTAGAGAACTACAAAAGGTGTAAAATACGTATAATGGGAATATGTGAAGGAGAAGGAAGAGAGAAAGTCAAGAAAGAAGAAATATCTAAGAGTAGGTGAGAATTTTCCACAAGTTAATATTAGACACCAAACCATAAATCTGATAAGCTCAGAGGACACCAAGCAGGATAAATGCTAAAGAAACCCACACCTAGGCATATTATATCCAAACTACAGAAAATCAAAGGTAAATAATAAATCTTGAAAGGTGTTGGAGGGAGGATTTAACTATAAAGGAGTAAAGGTAAGAATTACATATGACATCCCCACAAAAACCATATAAGCAAGAAGAGAACTGAATAATATACATAAAATGTTGAGGAAGAGAGAGAGACAGAGACAAAAGAAACCTAGAATTCTGCATCCTTGTGAAGTTATCCTTCAAAAGTGAAGAAAAAATAAAGATATTATGAGACAAGCAAAAATTGAGGGAATTTTTTGCCAGTAAACCGGGCTTATAAGAAATGTTAAAGTTAGTTTTTCAGAAAAAAGAAAAATAATATAGTAGAAATTCAGATTTACATAAGTAAAGGAAGAATTTAGAGAAGAAATAAATGAATGGAAAATAAAAATTTTGTTTTGTTTATTCTCAGTTATACAGATAAGATAGTTTGTTCAGAATAATAATAGCACCAATGTATTCAATGATTATAGTTTATGATAAGTAAAATAAATGACAGTAGTGATACAAGGGATGGAAGAAAGGAAATAGAAATATTTTGTCATTATAAGGTATTTTGACTACTCTTGAAGTGGTATAGTGTTATTTGAAAGTCTATCTGGGTAAATCAGATGTATATATCACTCTCTAGAACAATCACTAAAAAAAGAGTTTAAAAAAAGTATAATTTATATGCTAAGAAAAAAGAGAAAATAAAAATCTATTAAATGCTGAATTAAAACCACAAAAGGTGAAAAAAAAAAGTAGAGGAGAAACATAAAAATAAAGAACAAAGGCAACAATAGAGAGCAGTAACAAATATAATAGATATTAACCTACCTATATATATAATCACTCTAAATGTCAATAGTGTAAATACACCAATTAAAGGTATGAGTGGATCAAAAAAAGAGACAGAACTATATGTTGTTTACAAGAAACCCATTTTAATTATAAAGACACATATGGATAAAAATTAAACAGATGAAGAAAAATACACCTTCTAACAAGGTCACAAGAATGCTGGAGTCATATCAATTTTAGACAAAGCAGACTTCAGAAAAAGGAAATTCTCAAGAATGGGAGTACTATGCTGACCTGGGATATTTCCCTAGTTCCCTAAGTGTGTCTACACTGATCTGTGATATTTTTGGAATTTCCCATGTGTCTACCCTACCTGTGACATGTGACTAATTGTGAGGTTTTCTGTACACTCACCAGAATGTCTCTCTAATTCCAAGTTATGTCTAGTATGACATGGGATATCACTCTAATAGCCCAAGCATCTCTACTTTGACCTAGGTTTTATCTTTAATCCTCAGGTATGTATACCTTGATTTGGAGGTATCTTTAATAAGCAGGTATATTCAGTGTGACCTGAGATATTTCACTAATTTCCCAGGTGTATTTAGCCTGATCTGGGTTATCTCCCTATTTCCAAAGGATTCTCTCTTCTAACCAAGAATGTCACCTTAGTTCCCTAGGTATGTCTTTCTTAACATGGAAAGTATTCCTACTTCCCCAGCTGTATCTCTCTGCCTGGGATATCTCTCTAGTTCCTCAGATGTTTCTATCTGAATCAAGTTATCTTTGGTTCCCCAGGTGGTCTACCTTGACTTTGAATTTCTCACTAACTCCCCATATCTATCCAAACTAAACTGTGATGTCTCTTTAGATTATTATTAATATTTGCTTGTTAATTCTGCTATTAAGTTGTATGAGTTCCATGTATAATTTGGATAAAAACCTCTTATCAGACAGATGGTTTACAAATATGTTTTTTTCCTATTTTGTAGATTATCTTTTTAATTTGTTGATTGTTTCCTTTGCTGTAAGAAGCTTTTTAGTTTGATATACTTCCACTTATTGATTTTTGCTTTTGTCGCTTGTGCTTATGATGTCACATCTCAAACATCACTCCCAATACAGACATCAAGGAGCTTTTTTTCTGTTTTCTTCTAGAAACTTTACTGTTTAAGGTTTTATATTTAAGTCTTTAATCCATTTTGAGTTATTTTATTTTATTTTATTTGCATGTGGAGTAAGATAGGAGTCCAATTTTATTATATTGCATTTGGATATCCAGTTTTCCAAACATCATTTGTTGAAGAGACTATCTTTTCTCCATTGAGTATTCTTGGCTCCCTAGTCAAATATTAGTTTAGTATATACAAATGGGTTTGTTTCTGGACTCTCAAGTCTGTTTCACTGGTCTATGTGTCTACTTTTATGCCAATACATACTGTTTGGTTATTATAGATTTATAGGATAGTTTGAAATCAGAAAGTGTGATACCTCCAGCTTTGTACTTCTTTTTCAGGATTGCTTTAGCTATCCAGGGTCTTTCATGGCTCCATACGAATTTTTTAAATTTCTTTCTATTTCTGTGAAAAATGCCATTGGAATTTTGATAGAGATTGCCTTAAATCTGCAGAATGCTTTGTGTAACAGGCATTATGAAACAGTAATGTTTCATAATATTAGATTTTCCAATGCAAGAACACAGGATATATTTCCATTTATTTTTGTCTTCAATTTCTTTGATGAATGTTTTAGTTTGCAATAAATAGATGTTTCGCCTTTTTGATTGAATATATTTCTTAGTACTTTATTGTTTTAGATACTGTAGTAAATAGGATTGTTTTCTTCATTTCTCATTTAGATAGTTCATTTTTAAGTGCATACAATTACATCCTGAAGATTTACTTAATTCATTTATTAGGTCTAACAATTTTTTGGAAGAGTATTTAGGATTTTCTATACACACATTCATGTCATCAGCAAACAGAGACAATTTTACTTTTTCTGTTCCAATTCTGATGACTTTTCTTTCTTTTTCTTGCTTTGTTGCTCTGGGTAGGACTTCCAGTCTAACATTGAATAAGAGTAGTGAAAGAGGAAACTCTTGTTCCTAAATTAGAGGAAAACCTTTCAAACTTTCACTGTGGAGAGTATTGCTGGTTATGTATTTGTTATATATAATCTTTAGTATAATTACTGTATTGGATGCAAGGTGTTACCAGAAGCTAAGGGTTGAAAGTACAGAATTCTCTCATTTCAACTCTCCTAATTAAGAACAAAGATCGGAAACACCCATTGGTGACTACCAATCTGGGTTGAAAATTTCTGGCCAAACAGCATGTACAAAAATATGTCAAGATTTATATAAGGAGCAGTGTTTTGGAAAGAGAAATTGCCTGCTTATTAGAGATCATCTCCAATTTCTCTAGCAATATCCACATTCTCCAAATGTGGCAGTTTCTTTCTGTAAGCACTTTGGTTATATTATGCCTTTCTTTTTTTGCCTGCAAACTCTCTCCTCATAAAACCACTGATAGCTTTATGATGGTTACCTTGTACAAGATATTTATTTTTTTCTTTTCATGCTTTTTAATTCTCTTTGTCTTTTTCTTTAATCCACTTTTATTTTAATGTGTATCAGAGAACGTCTCTTTGATATTTTGGGGTGACTTATCAGTTTCATGAACTTGGATGTCAAAATCTGTCTTCAGGTTTGGGAAGTTCTCAGCCATTATTTCTTTAACTAAGCTTTCTGTCCTTTTCTCCTTCTCTTCTCCCTCTGGGACTCCAATGAGAAACACATTATTTTTCTAGATGATAACTCAGAAGTCCTGTAGTTTTTCTTCATTCCTTTTCATTCTTTTTGCTTCTCTGATTCAATAATTTTAATTGATCTTTCATGCTCATTGATTCTTTCTTCTGCCTGCTCACGTTTGTAGTTGAAGCTCTTTATTGAATTTTTCTGATCTTCGCCTTCAAATTTCTGCTTGGTTCTTTTTATGTTTTCTTTCTGTTGAATTTCGCATTTTGTTATTGTACTGTTTTCCTAATATCATTAAATTTTTTATATGTCTTCTCTTGTAGTTCTCTGAGAACGCTTACAACTCTTATTTTGAATTCTTTTTTGAGTAATTTATAAATCTCCATGTTTTGGAACTAGTTACTAGATGTTTACTATATTCCTTTGGCATGCCAGAGTCCCACTTCCTTGATTCTTTATGATCCTATTAGTCTTGCATAGATGTCTGTGCATCTGAAGAAGCAGTCACCTCTTCCAGACTTTATGGACTGACTTTGGTAAGTGAAATCATTCACCTACAAGTGAATAAATGCTGGAGCATGTTGTGACCCTGAGTCTAGAGTCTAGAGGTGCATGGGTGTGTGGTAGGATCAGGTCTTGTGGGGTGTGATGTCTCATTGGCTCAGGGTGCTGGGGTCCACAACATTGACAACAATGTGGTCCTTTGTGGGGACCAATGTAGGGGGTCTGCAGTGGCTGAAAGGGCTGTTGGAGTCCTCAGTGGCACTTTCAGATTCAGCAGAAGGAGACCAGGTCAGGCAGCAGTCGTGAGAGAGCCAATGGTGTGCGCATGCTCAGCTATGTAGGGGACTTCTGGAAAGGCTTTCTTTAAAAATAACAAACTTGTAAATGCCCTCTTTTATTAACTGAGTGTTCCCCATACCAGGCCAGCACCATTGCCCCCCAACCCCATGTAGATGGCTTCCTCATGCCACTTCTAAACTCCAGTAGCAGCCAATTTGAGCAAATACCCTATTCACTGCACTTGTGCTCTGATACACTCTGCTGGGTCACCACCGGTACTCCACCCTGTGCAGACACATACCCTGTGTGGCCCACATTATGGCTCTTAGATTGGATTATTTAGAAAGAAGGAAAGTAAGGAGGGGAGGAAGCTATTCATGCACTTCTCATCATATGAAATTATAAGTGATTTACTTTTTTATTGTCTGTTTCCTCCTCTGGACCTAGCTTATTCAGTGGTATCTGATCAAGATATAGAAAAGTGCCTCCCTTGTAATTATACACTGAATGAATTACACACTGAATGAATAAGTGAGTGAATGAGCGAACAATGAATACCTGGAGACCTAAAATTTTTCACACCCCCCAAAATAAATCCTTAACATCTTAAAATTTTCTTTTCTTTTGTCCCTTGAACTCATTTGGCTTTTGACATAGAATTCACCATAGTAACTCAATGACTGTTTTGGGTTTCCTATCTAATTTAGCATGGTATCTGGGCAATTTATTTTTAGGTCACTAAAACTCAGCCTTTTTTTCCTTCCAAAAGAATGGCCAAAACATCGTTTTCCTTTATTAGGATGTGGCTCACGTGTTTGCGTTGGGCTCACATTTCATACTTCCCTGATTTCTCCTGCTGCCACCTCCTGTGCAGGCTTAATAGTATGACTAATGGTGATTTCAGTGTATGAGATCTAATTCAACTACTGCTTCTATCTCAGAATCAAAATGTTATCAAATAACACATCTGCTCAGTAAATCTATTTCCATACGTAAAAATTAAGGGTTAAGGACCACTACCACTTCTGCATTTAATATAAATAATGAGTTGGAGAGAAAAGGCTGTTTGAATAAAATATGTGTAAGTGTAGATTTTTTGGCTCTATCCTCTTTGATTCTTTGAGCTTCCTAGATCTGTGGGTTTGTGTCTGACTAATTTGAGGAAATTCTCACTCATTATTTTTTCAAATGTTTCTTCTGGTACTTTCTTTCTTTCTTCTTCTTTCACCATTCCCATTATGTATTTGTTACACTTTTTATAGTTATCCCACAGTCTTTGGATATTCTGTTCTTTATTTTTTTGGTCTTTTTTCTCTCTCATTTTCAGATTTAAAAGTTTCTATTGAGATATCCTCAAGCTCATAATGTTTTTTCCTCAGCTGGGTCTGGTCAACTCATAAGCCCATTACAGTCATTGTTCATTTCTGTTAGAGTGTGTTTAATCTCTAATATATCTTTAGGTTCTTTCTTAGAATTTCTGTATCTTTGCTCACATTGACCATTTGTCCTTTCGTACTGTCTACTTTATCAATTAGAGCCCTTTAGCATGTTAATCACAGTTGTTTTAAAACCTGGTTTGACAACTCCAATTTCCCTTCCATGTCTGGTTCTGACACTTTCTTTGTCTCTTCTAATTGTGTTTTTTCTCTTTTTACATACCTTGTAATTTTTCTCTGATGGCCAGACATAATGTACTTGGTAAAAAAAACTGCTGTAAGTAGGGCCTTTCTAATGTGAAGAGTAATGTCATGTGAGGAGGGGAATCATTTTGTAGTCCTATAATTAGGTCTCAGTCTTTTAGCAAGCCTATGCCTCTGGACTATGAACTTCAAATATGTTTCTCAGGTTTTTTTTTCTCCCTCAGCAGGTGGGTGAGAATGTCTTGAGTGGGCTGGTGTTGGGTGTTTTCCTTCTTCTATATGAAACACTAGAGCTAACTGGAGTTGGATATTTATCTTCATCCGGTTCAGTTAGGCTCTGATAACGCCCCAGCAAATTAGGCTGTGGTTAACTAGTTTCTTCTAAGGGTAGGTCTTACTAAGAAGAACAGAGTGCTCTGATGTATTTCAAAATTATAAAACTCCTTCATTTTTGTTTATTCACAGATATTTGAACTTCTCTCTTAGTTTTGAGGGACTGTTTTGCCAAATATATAATTCTTACTTAATATGCTCTTGTTTTTGTTTTAGGACTTTAAACAATTTATTCCCCTACCTTCTGGCCTCCAAAGTTTCTGTTGAGAATGTGCTGATAATTTTGAGAATGTTTTAATGTTTCAAGTTGCTTTTCTTTTGCTTTTTTAAGATTACCTCCCTGTCTTTTGACAGTTTAATTATATAATGTGTCGTGTCGAGATTATAGAGTTTAACGTACTTGGAATTCATTGAGATACTTGGTGTGTAGATCCATATCTTTTATCAAATTTGGGAAGTTTTCAACCATGATTTCTTCAGATATTCTTTCTACACCTTCCACACTCTTCTCTTCTAGGAACTCCCGTAATTTGTGTGTTGGTTCACTTGATGATATCCAATAACTCTCTTAGACTCTATTCATGCTGAATTCTGGTGCATTCATCTTAGCTTTCCACCACCAAATTCTCACCTTGATAGATGATTATCTTGACTCCACTCACCAAATCCTTATGACTTATAACCTTGAAACAATACTATAGTCATCTGAACATTCCCATAGTCATCTGAACTTTCCTTTCTTCAGCTTTTGTGTCCTACCTCAAACTCATTATATGGATTTGAGCTTTAAGGTCTGGAGAGCTTGTGTATGAATGTGCATGTGTATGAGAAAAAAATTAGTATGAATCCTGAGAAAAGTTCATGGAAATGGAAGAAATGAGTAATACAGACACAAAGAAGCCTGGGGAAGAAATTTTTCCACATTGTTTAGGAGCCTCTGTTCTGAGAGGCTCCAGTCAGTGTACCCTTGAAATATTAGAAGAAAGAAAAAAATCCTTTCAAAGCAATAACATGATAGAGGAAAGCCTAATAGTTTGTATTTTTGCAGACTTGTTAAACTTTTATACATTGTGCATTTTTTAATATTATTATGGCTGAAAAGCAGCTGACTTTTGTGTTCATTGAATAAAATAAACAAAATCCAAAATGTTACTTTTCTTGCCTAGATTTGCTCACCTTGAATTAGAAAGGACAATGGTGATGTTTTGGTGGCTTAGAAAGCTACATCCAAGGACAAAGACACAATAGGCAGTATCGCGGGAATCCAAATACATTTGATAGACTAAGATAACATATATATGTTTATGGTGTGTCCCAGGAGAAAGTTGACTTGTTTTGTAGTGTTTGTATTGTGAATTCTTTCTTGATGTCTTGGGTCATTGAACTAAAAAAGATTGGGAAAAATTAGCTAGCTAGTGATTACTTAAGCATAAAAAATAAACCAGCTTTATTAAGATGGATTTCACATATAATACAATTTGCCCATTTAAAGTTTACAGTTCAGTCATTTTGTATATCCACAGAGATGTTCAACAGTCACCATAATCAGTTAGAACATTTTCAATCCAAAAAGAAACTCTGTACCCATTAGTAGTCTCCCCTTATTTCCCCTAATCTCTCATCCCAAGGTAGCCACTTATCTATTTTCTGTCTCTATGCATTTGACTGTTTTGGCACCCACCTTTTTTGAAAACTAATTGACTATGTATGTATTTATCTGTTTGAGGATTGTCTATTATGGTCCACTGATTTTTCTTTATGCAAATATCACCTATCTGGATTACTGTAGCTTTATAGTAAATTGTCAAATCTAGTAATACACATTCTCTAACTTCTTGTTTAAAACTGTTTTGTCTAATCTAGCTTCTTTGCATTTCCAAAAATTTTGCAATCAGTTTTTCATGTGTAGCAAGAACTCCTGCTGGAAGTTTGGTTGGATTTACATTGAGTCAATTAATTTATTTTTTTCTGTCCATAATTTTATTTTAGTTTTCAATTTTTGGGCTGTGCATATATTTGTTAAGTTTATCCCTTAGTGTTCTGTGTTAATGATGCAATTATAAATTGTATGATTTTTTAAAATTACATTTTCCACTTCTTAATTTTATATAGAAATATAACTGATTTTGTGTGTTGATTACTATCCTGAAAACTTTCTAAATCACTCATAGTTTTTGTAGCATTTTTGTTGTCACTTTCATAGCCTGTCTTTGATTTCAATATGTAAATCATTTATTTCCTCTACTTTCCTGCTTGCATTGTATCTTGATATCACTTTAATTTTCATTTTTTGAGCATCTCTTCATTTGAGTATTGACCCTTTGACCATCTTATTTGTGTTGACCATCACAATATTTTATATTGTGAGTTGCTTGTTTACAACTTTTTTCCATTTATTATTCTTTTTTCTTTTGTAATATATTCGTGGGAGTTTTAAAAATGTGCACATTTTTATTGTAAAATATATTAAATATAAATTACTTTAAAATATATTTTTGAATAGATGTCCTTTATTAAGTTTATTTATGGTAATTATTTTTTCTTCTGTTGTTTGCTTTTACACTTTAGTAATAGTGCCTTTTTATGAATTTTTTTTATTTTAATGATGTTAAATTTACCAAATTTTTTATTAATTTCATTAACAGTTAGTGCATTTTATGTTAGGAAATCTTAACCTACTCAAATCTCAAAAGTTATTCCTTTATGTTTCCCCCTATAAGTTTAACTTTTGTTTTTCTATTTAGATCTATGATTCATTATATATTTATAATATTAAAATTAACTCAATTAGCATTAAAATTAACTTAATATCAGTTAACACAATATTATATTAACATTAACATAGAGGAAAAATGTATAATACTTATTCTTGGTGAATGAGTAGGGAAAGAAGCACTAAGTTATTCTCTTGGAGGTACAAATGCCTACAGTCTTTTGTTGTGGGTGAGGGACAACACCCCATAAGACCACATCCTGTGAAAATAATCCAGGATGTATCTCAAAATCCATCTTCAAGGATGTGAATTACACCCTTGTTAATAAACTCAAAGAAAGAATGGAATCAGTCTATAACTATTATAGAATGCTTTTTAATTATTGAATTGTCCTATCATAGAATATAACACTGTCCTATTATAGAATTATTACACTGTAATTATAGAATTATAACTATCCTATTATAGAATTATAACACTGTATTATAATATGTATATAATATATACATATTATATATGTATATATAATATGTATATAATATGTATATAATGTATACATTATATGTATACATTATATGTATGTATATATATGTATACATAATATAATATGTAATATAATATGTATATAATATAGTATTATATATATATATATTATATATAATATAATATAATATGTATTATAATATAGTATTATAATACTATAGTGTAATGTTCATATATAGTTTTAAGTGACAAATTATAAAATTGAAATTGTATATTGATTACATTTTTTTGTGTGTGTATATATATATATATACAAATACCTACATACTTACCCCTTGATTATGTGCATACTTTTATTTCCTAAATTTTTAAAATACACGTGTAATCCTAGAAGGCAATATATATATATTTTTTATTTTGACTTTAGTTTTCAAGCTTTATTGAGGTATGATTGACAAATGAAAATTGTATATGTTTAGATTGTATGGCATGTTTTATTTTTAATTTTTATTTTTTGGGGGAGGAGGATGGTTCCTGAGCTAACATCTGTCATCCGAACCTCCAAACCTGGGCCGCTGAAGCAGAGGGCCTGAACTTAACCACTGCACCACTGGCCCAGCCCCAACATGTTTTGTTTTTTAAGGGATATAACATGATGATTTAATATAAGTACTGTTGGGAAATTATTATTACAGTCAAATTAATTAGCATATCTATCAAGTCATATAGTTACCATTTTGTGAGAACATTTAAGATTTACTTTCTCAATAAATTTCAAGTATAAAATTCTGTATTATAAACTATAGTCACCATGCTGTACATTAGATTCCCAGAACTTACTCATCTTATAATTAAAAATTTGTGTACTGTGACCAATATCTTTCCATATCTGCCACCCTCAACCCCTAGAAACCACCGCTTTGCCCTCTGTTATATCAGTTTGATGTTTTAGAATCCATAAATAAACGAGATCATACAGTATTTGTCATTCTCTTTCTGGTTTATTTCACTTAAAATAATGTCCTCCAGTTCATCCATGTTGTCACAAATACTTGAATTTCCCTCTTTTTTTATGGCTAGTATTCCACAGTATGAGTATATGAAATATCTATATACCACATTTTCTTTATCCATAAATCCATCAACAGACACATAGCTGTGTACGTGTCTCACCTATTGTGAATAATGCTTCAGTGCACAGGGAAGTTGAGGTATCTCCTCAAGTTATTGATTTCACTTTTTTTGAATATGTACCCAGAAGTGAAATTGCTGGTGACTATGGTAGTTCACTTTTTAATTTTTTTGAGGAATCTAATTCCTGTTTTCCATAATGCCTTCGTAAAATATATTCTCACCAACAGTGTAATTCTTTTTATCTCCACAACCATCTAACACTTATTTCTTGTCTTTTTGATGATAGTTATCCTAATAAGAGTGAGGTGATATTTAATTGTACATTTGATTCGTATTTTCCTAATCATTTAGTGATCTTAAATACTTTTTATATACCTGTTGGCCTTTTATATATCTTCTTGGGAAAAAATATCTGTTTAAATTATTTGCCAATTTTGTAGTTGTGTTTTTCTGTGGCTTTTTTTTTTTTTTTTTTTTGCTATTGAGTTGTATGAGTTTCTTATATATTTGTACATTAACCCCTTAACAGATAGGTGATTTAGAAATATTTTTCCCCATTCTGTTGCCTGCTTCTTCATTTTGTTGATTGTTTGCTTGGCTGTACAAAAGCCTTTTTATTTGATCTAGTCCCACTTGTTTATTTGTGCTTTTGTTGCCTATGGTTTTGGTGTTGTATCCAAAATCAATGACAAGACCACTGTTAGGGAGATTTTTCACATTTTAACAATATTAATTCTTCCAATCCATAAATGCTGGATAGCTTTCTATTTTTTTGTATTTTCTCAACTTTTTAAATCAATATCCTATACTGTTCAGTGTAAAGATCTTTCCCTTGCTTGGTTAAACTAATTCCTAAGTATTTTATTCCTCTTGATGTTATCTTTCTTAATTCCTTTTACAGAGAATTTGTGTTAGTGTACAGAAATACAACTGATTTTTGGTTATTGAATATGTATCTTTTTTATTATTGAATTTATTTACTAATTCTCAAAGTTTTTGGTTGTGTCTTTCAAGTTTTCTATATAGTATCATATAAAAATTTTATTTTGTCCTTTCTGATTTGGATGCCTTTTTTGTATTTTTCTTCCCTAATTGCTCTGGCTGTGACTTCCAGTACTATGTTGCATAGAAGTTGTGAGAGTATGCACCCTTGTCTTGTTTGTGATATTAGAGAAAAAGCTATCAGCTTTTTCATAATTGAGGATGATGTTAGCTGTGAGTTTGTCATGTTGTTATGTTGAGGGTACAGTTCTATTCCTAATTGGCTATAAATTTTTTTAATCATAAAAATATATTGAAATTGTTCAAATGCTTTTTCCATTATCTACATTAAGTGATCATATAATTTATATCCTCCATTCTCTTTATGTAGTGTATCAGGTTTGATTTTCATATATTGAACCATCTGTGCACCCCAAGGGTAAATCCCACTTTATCATGCTGTATGAGCATTTTACTGTACTGTCCTTGTCTGCCTTTGGTATGAGAGTAATTCTGACCTTGTAAAATTAGTTTAGAAGAATTCACTCCAAGTTTTTGGAAGAGTTTGAAAAGTATAATATCAATTCTTTTTTCAAAGTTTGATAGATTTCAACTGTGAAGTCATTTGATCCTGGGCTTTCTTTGTTTGGAGGTTTTTGATTACCGACAACCTCCTTATTCATTATTGAGTTGTTTTAAGATTTTATGTTTCATCATGATTCAGTATTGGTACATTTTGTGTTTCTGGGAATTTGTCCATTTCCTCTAGGATATTCATTTTGGGGGTATATAATTGTTGATAATGATCTATAGTATTTTGTATTTCTGTGATATGAGTTGTGATATCTCCGTTTTCATTAATGTTATTTGTATTCTCTATTATTTTGTCTGGTTATTCTAGCTAAGGGTTTGTCTATTTTTTTCTCCCAACAAAACAGCTAGTAGTTTTATTATTTTTTTCTATTGTCTTGCTAGTCATTATTTCATTTATTTCTTCTCTGTTGGTTTTTTTTTAATCTCCTCCCTTCTGCTAACCTTGGGATTAGCTTGTTTTTGTGTTTCTAATATTTGATGTGTAAGTTAGGTTCTTTATTTGAGATCTTTCTTTCCTTTTTTTTTGGCGTAGGCATTTGTTGGTATGAACTTCCCTCTTAGAACTGCTGTTGCTACATTCATAATTTGGTATTTTGTTTTTTTCATTTTTGTTTTATTTCAAGGTTTAAAAAAAATTATTTTTGACGTCTCTTTTCTCCCATTTGTTTTTCAGGTGTGTATTGTTCAATTTCCATATATTATTCACTTTCCAATTTACTTACAGTTATTTATTTCTAGTTTATGTCATTGTGGTTGGAAAAGATGCATGATTCAATCTTCTTAAATTTGTAAAAACTGCATTATAGTCCAACATATGTTCTTTCCTGGAGAATGTTCCTTTTCTATTTGAGAAGGAACATTCTGCTGCTGTTGGATGGAATGTTCTATATATGACGGTTAGGTCCGTTTGTCTATAGTGTTGTTCTTGTCTACTTTTTCCTTATTGATTTTCGGTCTAGATGATCTACCCATTGTTGAAAGTCAATGTCTCCCATTATTATTGTAATGTACATTTACAATTGTTATATCCACTTATTAATTGACCCTTTTGTCATTATGTAGTGATCATCTTTGACTCTTGTGACAGATTTTGACTGAAAAGACAAATAGAAAGTCTATGTGTTTGACAGTAGCATAGCCACCTCTGCTCTTTTTTGCTTTATAGTATACAGAATATCTTTTTTAATCCTTCATTTTCAGCCTATGAGTTTTCTTAAAGTTAAAGTGGGTCTGTTTTAGACAACCTATGGCTGCATTCTGGGTTTTTTAATGCATTCAGCCACTCTTCTTTCTTTTGGATTGAGAATTTAATACATTCACATAGAGCACAATCATTGATAGGTAAAAATCTTACTATTACCTTTGTATTAATTGTTTTCTGTTTTTTAGTTCTTTTGTTCCTTTCTTCTGTTTCTCATCATCTTTTTTTTGTAATTTGTTGATATTTGTATTAGTATACATTGATTCTTTTCTCTTTTTTTAATTTTTATTTATTTATTTATTTATTTTTTGTTTATTGCAGTAACATTGGTTTATAACATTGTATAAATTTCAGGTGATTCTTTTCTCTTTATCTTTTGTGTGTCATGTATAGGTTTTTATACGTGATTACCATGAGGTTTACATAAACTTATGTTATATTTAGAAAAATCTATTTTAAGCTCTTAAGATCTTTAGTTGTATACAAAAACTCTACACTTTTATACCCCCCCACACATTTTCTGCTATAGATGTCACACTTTACATTTTTTATATAGTACATCCATTAACAAATTATTGTAGCTATAATTGTAATACTTTTGTGTTTTAACTTTTACACTAGAATTAAAAGTGATTTTTGCACCATGATTGCAGTATTAGAATATTCTGCATTTGACTACATGTTTACTTTTACCATTGAGTTTTACACTGTTGTATATTTTCACGTTACTTATTGTCCTTTTCCTTCAACTTGAAGAACTCTCTTTAGTATTTTTTCAATGCCTAGGTGATGAATTCACTAGGATTCTGGATGTCTGGGATTGTCTTTATCTTTCCTTTATTTCTGAAGGTCATCTTTGCTAGGTAAAGTACTCTTGGTTGACAGTTTTTCTTTTGACACTTTGAATATATCATTACTGTCTCTTCTGGTCTGCAAGATTTTTTCTGACAAGTTCACTGATAACTTTATAGGGTTTCTTTTTATGTGATGAGCCTCTTTGATCTTGCTGTTTTCAGTATTATCCCATCTTTGACTTTTTGACAATTTCGTCATAATATGTCTTGTGATACTTTGGGTTGATCTGGCTTGATATTCTTCAAACTTCATATGTCTGAATGTCCATACCCCTCCCAAGATTTGGCAACTCTTCAGCAATTATATTTTAAAGAAGTTCTGCCACTTTCTTTGTCTCTCGTCATCTAGGAATCCTATTATAAGTATATTAATTTACTTGACATTTTCCAACATTCCACATGCTTTCTTAACAGTTTTAATCTTTTTCTTTTGTACCTCTAACTGACTAATCTCTAATATCTGTCTTCAAGTTCACTGATTCTTTTACCTGCATGTTCAAACTCTGTATTATTATTATTATTTTTTTTAGTTCTATCATTGTGTTCTTTAACTCCAGAATTTTTGTTAGTTTTTCTTTATGGTTTATATATATATATATATATATATATATATATATATATATATATATATATATATATATACATACACACACATATATATACACACACATTTTTCCCCCCTAAAGCCCCAGTAGATAATTGTATGTCATAGTTGCACATCCTTCTAGTTGCTGTATGCAGGATGCAGCCTCAGCATGGCCGGAGAAGCAGTGCATCAGTGCTCGCCCGGGATCCGACCCCTGGCTGCCAGCAGTGGAGTGTGCGCACTTAACCGCTAAGCCACGAGGCTGGCCCTGGTTTATATTTTTTTATTAGACTTTTCATTTTCTCTTTACATGATTTTCCTGATTTTGTTTTGTTTCTATCTGTATTCTCTTTTAACTCATTGAGCATATTTAAGACAGTTCTTTAAAAATCTTTGTCATGTAAGTTCAAGGCATGTGTTTCTTTAGGGTCAGTTTATGGATATTTACTTTATTCCATCAAATAGGCCATGTTTCACTGATTCTTTGTATGCTTTGTGATCTTTTGTTAAAAATTAGGCATTTGAAAAACAGATGCATCTTCCAGGCATTGCAGCCTGTTACCATGCAGGGGAAGACCATCACTAATCAGCCTGGCCTGAAGAGTCAAGGTCCTTCAAGTCATTTCTGGGGATGTGTCTTCCTTGTGCCTGTTTACATGTATTTTGTTTAGTTCCCTTGGACATATGATTGCTTTTATATGTCCTAATTTCCCTAAGACTGTCATCTATGCTGCTTCTTTGAGACTAGTTTTGTTCTATTTTATTTTTCTGCCTATAATATCTTGTCCCCACACTCTCTCTGATTCTGCAGTCTCTTGCAGCTCTCACATGCTGTGGTACTCACCACTGCTTTCAGTAATCTCTAGCTTGATACTCAAACTATACTACCATTTCCATCAGTGCTCTGTGTCAGACACCTTTCCCTGAGGTAGGCCTGATATAAGTCAGAATGCTGCAAACAATTTCTACTCTTTTCCTTCCATCTCATGGTAGGAACTGAGAACTGGGTGTCATTCTTGTGAAGACACCATGGTGAACTGAGAGGGAGTGGGGCATGAGTGAACAATAACACCACAAAATGTCCTACCATACTGCATGAAACTTCTTCTTGGTTAGACATTCACTTGGTGGCTACAGCTTCTTAACTGGTTTCTAGAGTTTTCATACAACTACATTGGGTCATGTTGTTTTATTTGGTGTTTTTTGGCTAAAGGAGTGCCTGGAGTTCTTTCAGGTCTCTCCTGGCCATGTGTCCTATTTGGGATCATATGTGTGCCATTTTTTCCCCCTAAGTTCCTCAACTCACTGTCTTGAAATATCTTAACTTTCCATAGTATCTCATCCTAGCTTCTTCTTGGATACTTAGGTGTTCTATTCTGTGTGACTGCAGTCCCTTGCAGTTTTCATGTGTCAAAGTGTGTTTCAGTGCCTTCCATGATTTCTGTCAACCAGAGAACCACACTGTGCTATTGTTTCCTCTCTGGGTTCCAAGTCAGGTGAGACAAAAATTACTTCCTTTGGCAGCCATAGATAGGCCAGAAAGTTTTAAAAATTTCCACTAATTTTAGTGAGAGCAAAGGAAAAGGAAATTGGGTGGCTGCCTCCTGACCTGGCCATGGTGTATCATGCTGTGAAGAGGATTGGGTGAAGGCAAGTAAAAACACTATGACAATTTCTTTTGTTTTGAATGTGGCTTTTTTGTTGTTGTTTGGGCAATTTCTTGGTTAGTGTAGTTTATTAACTGGTTTCTAAAGCTTCTATAAAGTTAGTTTATTCAATCTCTAGTTGTTTATTTAATATTTTCATGGGGCATTTGATGCATAGAACTTCTTATTTCTTCATCTTACTGACATGATTCTTTCCCTCTCTCTCACATTTTTTTCTTTTTGTATGCATTTACTGCCATAAATTTTCTTGGGATCACTACTTTTACTCTGTGATATGTTGTGTTTTTGTTTCATTTTTTAAAACTATTGTCTTGCAAATTCTTAGTAGACATAATGATTAAGAGCATGTTTTTATCTTATATTTATGAATTTTTCAGTTTTCCTTATGGTTATTGATTCTAGTTTCATTCCATATGGTTTGAAAAGATATTTTGTATGAATTCAATTTTATTACAGTGATTTTGCCCTAACATTGGGTTGAAGAATTTTTGAAGCTCACTTGGGAAGAATTTGTATTTAGCTATTTGTAGACAGAATATTCTATTTTTGCCTATTGGTTAGGATTGGTTTATAGTATTATTCAAGATCTCTATTTCCTTATTTGTCTCTGTCTACTTCTATCCTTTATCTTTAGAGTAATTATTAGGCAGATCTTTTGTAATTTTATACTTGTTTTCTTTATGTATTTCTCTCTTTTGTTGTACAATTCTTTCAATACTAGTTTATGTTTCTAGTGTACTGTTTTGATTTACTTTTGATTTTATATTCTATATATTTTTAAGCTTTTTCTTTAATGGTTACCGGTGCATTACCCTAAAAATTTTAATTTTATAACACTCAAGTTTGAATTAATGGCCATGCAGTTTCAATAGTATACAAACATTCTATTATTTTGCAACCACATACCTTTGTGTTGTTATTGTCACCTATTACTTCTTTATGCATAATGTGTCCATTATTAACCTAACTTTATAGTTATTGTTTATGTATTGTGTTACATATTACACAGGGAAGGAAAAACAGGAGTTACAAACATATGTAATACTAATGTCTTTTATATTTGTCTATGTACTTTTCCTATCATTATTTATTTCTTAATATAGTTTTCAGTTCCTATTTAGTAAAAATAGTGACTATTTATAGTTACTGTAGTAACTATCTATACTAGAAAGGCACTAGTATAAACAGTGCCTTTCACCTGAAAGACCACCTATAGCTTTCTTGTATGACAGAGTCTACTAGAGAAAACTTGCTTTGTTTATTGCAGAATTCTTAATTATTCCTTCATTTTTTAAGGATGGTTTCACAAGATATACAATTCTTTTGTGATGGGATTCTTCTCTTTTAGCACTTTCTTTCAGCACTTTAAATATGATATCTCATTTCCTTTTGGCTTCTATGATTTCTGAGGTGAAATTAGCTGTTGATCTTATTGACAATTTCCTTTATGTAATGAGTTGCTTCTGTCTTTCTTCGAAATTTTTTCCTTATTTTTTGCCTTCTATAGTTTGGTATTTCTTGGTGTAAATATCTTATGGTGTATTCTACTTGGAGTTTATTGAGGTTCTTGGATGTGAAGATTCATATAGTTCCTCAAGCTTGGATTGTTGTCAGCTATTATTCCCTTGAATATTCTTTCTGCAATTTCTCCCTCTTTTTTTAGTGGAACTCCCACTATCCAAATGTTAATGCACTTGATAGAGTCCCAAAGATCTCCAGGTTGTGTTTATTTATTTTTCTTTTACTGCTTCTTATACAGTAATGTCAATTGACCTATCTTCTGTTACTGATTCTTTCTTTTTCCTGCTCGAATCTGCTGTTGTCTCTTCAGTAAAATTTTCATTTTAGTTATAACACTTAGCTCCAGGATTTCTAATTGGTTCCTTTTATAATTTTTATTATCATGATTTTTACTAGTTTTTTCTACATCGTGAGACATCATTCTCCTGTTTCCTCTAATCTTTGCTGTTTGTTTCGTTTTGTTTGTTTTTGTGTATGATTTCCTTTAGCTTTTAGCATATTTAACCAATTGACTTAAATCTTTGTCTGATGTGTCTAATGCCTATCTTTCTCTAGGACCATTAATTATTTCTTTTGTTTTGTCTAAATGGTGTATTTTTTGTTCCTTTGCATGCATTATAAATTTTTCTTGAAAAATAGATATTTTGACTGTTATAATACAGTAAATCTGTAAATCAGATTCTTCTACTTCTCTAAAATTTGTTATTGTTTCCTGTTGTAAGGTGTTTTGGTTTGTGTGGTGATTTTTCCAAGCTTTTTTTTGAAGACTGTATTATGTTTTTTTGTATGTAGGCCCTGAAGTTTGTGTTTCATTTGCTTTTTTGTCATCTAGTGACTTGACAGAGTTATTTTAAATGCTTAGAGCCCAAAGTAAATAAATAGATTGATAGATGATATATAGATAGATAAATAGATAGAAAAAGATAGGAAAAAACACTGTTCCAGTATGCAGATTTTCATTGATTTACAGAATATTTTTAATACCTAGACTGTTTACCATCTTGCCTTAGCACTCATTTTCTAATTGTGTTTAACCTGAAGGTCAGACAGAGGAAAAGCTCAGGGTCTTCTCAGTTCTGTTATGAGTATGTACTCTGCTTTACTACTGTACATGTGACTGTGTACTTTGGTTTCTGCAGGAGCTTTTAAAAGACATAATTCTTGCACATATCTCATTTCCTAGTGTCTTTCTTTCCAGATTTTTTTGTCTGTCTATTGCTTGCCCCAAGTGTTGTCTGTGGCTTTAGGATGTATTAAAAAGTGACTCCAAAGTGGCCAATTATTTTAACTATAAATGAGTTTATTTGAGGAAAAAACAAAGAATTACAATTTGGGCCCTGCAGCCTATGAGAAAAGCCATACGGAAGTTCAACAATCAAAGGAAATAAATGTTACTTTATAGGAAAAAAGGAAGAAATTGGGAGTGATTGTTTTGAAGAAATGTCCCTTGGAGAAAAGCAAGAGTTCAGGGTGGTTATGGTTTTTCTGTGGCTGAGTTGCTGGAGTAGTCTATTTCTGTTTGGGATGCAATGTGCATTTCTTCCTGCTGTGGTCTGTAATTGATGATACTTTCTGTTAATGATTTCTTTCTGTTGGGGTCTGTAATTGCCTATCTTTCCTGCAAATGACTTTAAGTGAAACTGCGTGAGAGCTCCCCACTCTGGCTTCCTAACTTCTTTTAAATGAAGTTTCCCTTTACTCATTTTTACATTGCCCCTTTTGATCAAGATCTTTCTCCAAAATGTCATTGATCAAGAGCCAGGTTCTCAGCACATAGTAGTCTTGTCCCTTGATGCCAGGAAGGACCTCTCCTGGTTATCATTCCCCAGTTTGGAGAGAAAGCTCACAGCAGTTGAAAACTTTTTCGCTGTATTTTGAGTAACAGAGAAAGTTAGGATGGAGAACTCTCAGGAATTTGTTATTCAAAGTCTATAGTTTTTTGAGGTGGTAAGCATCAGAAATAATTTCAAATTGTTGAACTAACATCACCTTATTAGGTACATCATGTTTACAAATATTCAATAGGTACGGAGTTTAACAAGTACAAAAAGCAGGATTAAAAACAATACAACAAGTCCAGTTTGTATGATGCTTCTTAACCAGGAACCCAGACAGGAGGGCAACCAGCTGCATAAATCAAAAGGCAGTGGGTTATTGGGTAAAATTTATTGCAGGCAATGTGCTTGATCTCTGATTCTGTGTAATTGGGTCTCTACTTCCTCAGAGGTGTTTATTCATGTGCACCAGGAAGTGTTTGTTACTGTACAGACACCTCCTCCCTCAGCAAGTAGGTAATCAAGAACTATACACTTATCTAGAACAGTACCCTGCCCAGTGAGTTAAGTGACTATTTTTGGGTTCCAACTGCTTTGGCTGTGAAATCAGCCAAATCTTCTAATGTTAGGGAGAGATTTCTGATCATGTTTGTTGGCACTTACTTGGCTCCACAGAAAGAAAACTCTCCCTATGAAGGGAAACCCAGATTTACGCATGCCTTCTGGAATTTCTCCTTTGAGGTGATTATAGAAATTTGGTGGAATTTACCAATGAGAAGCTTATAATTGGTTATGCAGGGAGAACAGGATGGTGAATGTGTCAAAGGGACACCGTCCTCATACTCTCCAGCTGTCGAGACTGGTATACCTAAGCATAAAGGGCTGTACATCAAAATGTAACTAGGGGTGTACATAAGTCTTCTGCATAAAGAACAGTATTTATGGACCATTCACTGGCATAGAGGCATTACCACAATTTAATCAAAGCTCAGACATTGTGTTGTTACATATTGAGAGATTGCCTAAGTATATGTGTATACCAAAAGTGTACAAATGATCCCATTTGCATTAGTCACCCTACAGAATTTATCATACAAATATTCATAAGATCCTATCTTTCTCTCCCAAGCATGGGTTAAATTAAAGGAAATAACGAATTTAGGTTGGCTTAGTAAATGGACCTGCATAACAATTTAAACATACAATAGCATCCAGAATTCCAGTGAAATTTTTATAGGGTGAAATAAGGAGTTATTATCCTAATAGATTGAGGCTTTGATGGTAAATCAGCAATCAGAGAGGTTTCCCTTTTTCACAAGAGATTGAGAAATGTGGATAGGAGCTTATCATTTCACAAAGAGATGGAGATAAGAAAGAAAAAACAGTAAGAAGAGGGTATGCAGCCCTGATGCAATCATCTTGGGAAAGCTACCTGCTTTAGAGGTCAGCTGCTTCTCTTTGTAATCAATTTTATTTGGAAGTCCCCAGCATTTATATAAGACTAAAGGTCAGGTGGAGCATTTTTAAGCTATTAGCTTAAAAGATGTGTACCCAAGACACAAGTCTTGAAGTTTGGCTGCCATCTGGATAGTAAGGGGAACCTAGCATAGTCCCTTCCAAGGAGATTTCAGGGGCAGTAAAATTGGAAATGTCACTTTGAAGTACTATTGCCAGATATTTAATGAAACTAGAATTTAGGATCCAGTCCTGCTTACAGTGTATAACAAAAAGTTAAAGATAATAAGACTAGAATTAATATCTACAAATGCACAAACATAATGTTTCTGTCCACAATTACCCCATTATTAAAGATAATCATAATAAAACTAACTTGTTTGTATTAAATATGGCATTATTATTTACATAAATGCAGCAAATATAGTGACAGACCACAAAAGCTCTTCTACAGGATTACTTACTGAAATCTGAGAAGTAAGCAAAGTACTAGGCTGATTTTTTTAAGCAGTTCCTTGGAGCTGTCTGGTCATTTCTGAGTCTATGTACATCGTCCTTTAAAAATATTAAGGTAGTATTGGTTTATAACATTGTACAAATTTCAGATGTACATCACTATATTTCACCTCCTGTGTACACTACACTGTATGCACCACCAAGAGTCTAGTCTCCATCCAGCACTGTACAAATGTGCCCCTTTACCCTTTTTGCCCTATCCCCATCTCACCTTTCCCTCTGCTAATCACACATCTGCTCTCTGTATCTATGGCTTTTTTTGTTTATCTTCCCCTTACAAGTGAAATCATATGATATTTGTCTTTGATTTATTTAGTGTAGCATAATACCCTCAACATCCATCCATGTTGTCACAAATGGCAAGACTTCATATTTTCTTTATGTCTGAGTACTATTTCATTGTGTATATATATATACACATACCAAATCTTCTTTATTCATTCATTTCTTTTTGTTGATGGGCACTCAGCGTTGTTTCTAAATTTTGGCTATTGTGAATAATGCTGTAATGAACATATGTTTGCATATATCTTTTCAAATTAGTGCTTTTGTGTCCTCTGGATAAATATGAAGAAACGAAATAGCTGAATTATATGGTCTTTCTATTTTTAATTTTTTGAAAAATCTCTATGCTCTTTTCCATAGTAATTACACCAATGTAAATTCCCACTAGCAGTGTACAAGTTTTCCCTTTTCTCCACATCTTCTGCAACACTTGGTATTTCTTCTCTTTTTAAATATAGCTATTGTGACAGGCATGAGGTGATATCTCATTGTGGCTTGGATTTGTATTTCCGTAATAATTATTAAGGTTGACATCTTTCCATGTTTCTGTTGGCCATCCATATATCTTCTTTGAAAAATGTCTGTCCAGATCCTTTGCCAATTTTTTAATCAGATTATTTTCTTTGTTGTTGATTTGTATGAATTTTTTATATATTTTGGATATTAACCCTTATCAGATATATGATTTGAAAATATGCTCTCCCAATTGGAAAATTGTCTTTTTGTTTTGTTAATAGTTTCCTTTGTTGTGTAGAAGATTTTAGTTTGAGGTAGTCCCACTTATTATTTTTTCTTCTGTTTCCGTTGCCTGAGAAGACATATTCAAAAAGATACTGCTAAGAGTGATGTCAACAAACATACTGCCTATGTACTGGTTTCTGTGGTTTCAGATCTTAAATTCAACTCTTTAATCCATTTTGAGTTAATTTTTCTGTGTGGTGTAAGATAATGGTCTACTTTCATTCTGTTTCATGTGGCTGCCCAGTTTTCCCAATTTGTCTAGCTAAAGAGACTTTCTTTTCTCCATTTTATATTCCTGCCTTGTTTGTCAAAAATTACCTGTCCATAAATGTGCAGGTTCATTTCTGGGTTTTCACTTCTGTTCCATCGATGTATGTCTGTTTTTGTGCCGGTACCATGCTGTTTTGATTACTATTGCTTTCCACTATATATTTTAAAATCAGGGAGTGTAATTCCTCTAGCTTCATTCTTTTTTCTCAGATTGCTTTGGTTATTCAGGGTCTTTTATTGTTCCATATACATTTTAAGATTTTCTGTTCTATTTCTGTGAAAAACATAATTGGTGTTTTGATAGGGATTGCATTGAATCTGTAGAGTGCTTTGGATAATTTAGACATTTTAACTATATTAATTCTTTTAATCCATGAGCACAAATATCTTTCCATTGCTTTGTGTCTTCAATTTCTTTCAACAGCATCTTTTAGTTTTCAGTGTGCAGATCTTTCACATCCTTGGTTAAGTTTATCTCTAGGTATTTTACTCTTTTTACTGTGGTTGTAGTTTTACTTTGCAGTTTTATTCTTGATTTCCCTTTCTGCTAGTTTGTTTAGTGTATAGAAGTACAACTGATTTTTGTATGTTGATTATGTAGTTGGCAAATTTGCTGTATTTGTTTATTATTTTTAATAGTTTTTGGTGGATTCTTTAGGGTTTTCTATATATGAAATCATGGCATCTGTAAATAGTGACAGTTTTATGTCTCCATTCCCAATTTGGATACGCTTTATTTCTTTTTCTTGTCTAATTGCTGTGGCTAAGACTTTCAATACTGTATTTAGTGAGTGAAGAGAGTGAGCATTCCTGTCTTGCTCCTAGGAGTGCTCAGAGAGAAAGATTTCAGTTTGTCACCATTGAGTATGATATTAGCTGTGGGTTTGTTATATGTGATCTCTATTATGGTGAGGTATTTTCTTTCTATACTCATTTTATTGAGAGGTATTGTTATAAATAGATGCTGAATCTTATCAAATGTTTTTTCTTCATCTATTGAGATAATAATGTGAATTTCATTCTTATTTATTTAGTGTTATATATCACATGATTTATTCGTGAGTGTTGAATCATCCTTGCATCCCTAGAATAAATCCCACTTGATCGTGGTGTATGATCCTTTTAATGTGTTGTATTCAATTTGCTAAGATTTGATTGAGGATGTTTACATCTAGATTCATCAGTGGTGTTGTCTTTAATTTTCTTTTTTTAAGTCTGTCTTATCTTGGTTTTGTATAAGAGTAATATTGGCCTTATAAAATGAGCTAGGAAGTGCCCCTTCCTCTTCAATTTTTTGGAAGAGTTTGAGAAGGATAATTACTAAATCTTCTTTGAATATTTGTTAGAATTCACCAGAGAAGCTGTCTGATCCTGACTTTTGCTTTCAGGGAGGACTTTGATTACCATTTCAATCTCGTTAATAATGATTGATCTGTTCAGATTCTCTATTCTTCGTTCAGTTTCAGAAGATTATATGATACTAGAAATTTATCCATTTCTTCTAGTTTATCCAATTTGTTGGCATATAACTTTTCATAGTATTATTATTATTATTATTATTATTGGTGAGGAAAATTGGCCTTGAGCTAACATCTGTTTCCAATTTTCCTCTTTTTGTTTGAGAACATTGTCCCTGGCTACATCTGGGCTAATCTTCCTCTATTTTTGTATGTTGGTCACCACCACAGCATGGCTTGATGAGTGGTGTGTAGGTCCACACCCAGGATCTGAACCTGTAAACCCCAGGCTGCCAAAGCACAGCACACAAACTTAACAACTATGCCATCAGGCCATACTCTTCATATTATTCTTTTATACTTTGTATTTCTGTGGTGTTCATTGTAATCTCTCCTCTTTGACTTATTATATTTATTTGAGAATTCTCTATTTTTTTTCTTAGTGAGTCTAGTTAAAGGTTTGTCAATTTTATTTTTCTTTTCAAAGAACCAGATGTTAGTTTTATTGATCCTTTCTATCATCTTTTTAGTCTTTATTTCATTTATTTCTGCTTTGATTTTTATTATTTTCTTTCTGTTACTGATTTTGGCCTTTATTTCTTTTTTTCTAGTTCTTTTAGTATAATGTTACAATATTCATTTCAGATTTTTCTGATTTCTTGAGATAGGCCTGTATTGCTAAAAACTTCTCAATTAGTACTACTTTTGCTGCATCCCAGAGATTTTGGTATGTTATGTTTTATTTTTCATTTGTCTCCAGGATTTTTTTATTTCTCCTTTGATCCATTATTTGTTCAGCTGCATGTTGTTTTGTATCCACTTATTTGTGACATCTCAAGCTTTCTTCTTGTAATTGATTTCTAGTTTCATACCCTTGTAGTTGGGAAAGATCTTTGATATGATATTAATCTTCTTTGATTTAATGACACTTAATTTGTTTCCCACAATATCATCTATCTTTGAGAATGTTCCATATACACTTGAGAAGAATGTGTGTTCTATTGCTTTTGCATTGAATGTTCTATACATAACTATAAAGTTTGTGTGGTCTGTTTTATTTAAGGTTGATCCTTAGTTGTCGATCCTTAACTATAATTCCTTGTTGACATTCTGTCAGGAATGTCAGGAATCTGATGATCTGGGTGTTGATATAAGGGGAGTATTAAAGATCAATGTTACTATTATGTTGCTGTCAATTTCTCCCTTTAAGTCTGTTAATAGTTGCTTTATATACTTTGGTGTTCCTATGTCACGTGCATATATATTAATAAATGTAATGTTTTCTTGATGGATTTTGCCATTTATAATTATATAATATCCTTCTTTGTCTCTTGTTATCTTTTTCGGGTTGAAGTCTATTTTGTCTGCTGTAAATGTGGCTACATTTGTTTTCTTTTGGTTGTCATTTTCTTGGAGTATGATCTTCCACCCCTTCACTTTGAGCTTCTGTTTGTCTTTATATTCGAGATGGGTCTTCTGGAGGCAGCATATTCTTGGGTCTGTTTTTTTTAATTCCTTCAGCCACTCTGTGTCTTTTTATTGGTGAATTAAGTCCATTTACATTTAGCGTGATTATTGATATATGAGAATTTGATAGACATTTTATCTTCTTCTCTCTGGTTGTTCTACATTTTGTTTTTTATTCATCCTTGTACTTCTGTCTGCCAATTAAGTTTGGTGGTTTTCTGTGATGTAATGGTCTCAAAGATAAGACAGTCCTTTTTCTGCTGATAGCCTCTTATCTTCATTTCCTTAATGCAGGTTTTGTCTTTTTCCTCTTCCTTCTATGTTTTTGTATCACAAATTATTTATTTTGTATTGTAATTTTGTTACCAATAAAAGTGGTTGTAGTTACTTTTAATGCTTCCTTTCCCTTTAGCCTTTATTTTATAATTAACTCTATGCTATTCTATTCCAACAAAGATTTGCAATTTTCTGATTCTATTTACTGTTGTGCTCAAAGTTTTAGGTAACTTTGCCTTTTAGTTTCGGGTAGGAGAGCTCCCTTCAAATTTCTTGTATGGCAGATCTGGGGGTAATAAACTCCCTCAGCTTTTATTTGTCTGGGAAAGTCTTTATTTCTCCTTTATATCTGAAAGATAACTTTACTGGTTAAAGTATTCTTGGCTGATGGTTTTTAACTTCTAATATTTTAAATATATTCTTCCACTCTCTCCTGGACTGTAGGGTTCTGATAGCCTAAAGGAGACTCCCTTGCAGATTTTCTTTCTCATCCTGGCTGCTTTTAATATCTTTCTTTGTTATTGATTTTTGACAGTTTTGTTTTCATGTGTCTTAGAGATCTTTTTGCACTGAGATAGTTGGGTATTCTATTCACTTCATAGATCATATGTTCAGTTCTTTCCTAGGTTTGGGATGTTCTCAGCTATTAAGTCCTCTACTTTCTTCTCTCTCTCTTCTCTTTTAGGGATAGCCGTTACTCTTATGATACCTTTTGAAATGGAGCTGATAGTTCTTATAGAATTTCTACAATTTTTTAAGTGCTACTTCTCTCTCATCTCCTTCCTGCATCATTTTGAGGTTTATATCTTCAAGCTTACTAATTCACTCTTCTATATAATCTGCTCTATTTTTAACGCATTCTCATATATTTTTTTAATCTCTTTTATTTTGTTCTACAGCTCCACAATTTCTGTTTGGAAGTTTTTATAGTTTCAATCTCTTTCATAGAGTATTTTGTTTGTTATTTTTGTTCATTGATTTTATTTTTGAGCTAATTGATCTTTCTTTTTTTTGTTTTTGTATTTTTCTTGTGGCTCATTGCTAATGTTGCAGGAAACATGTTCTTATTTAGATGTAGCTTCGTTTTTAGGGTTCAAATTTTTCAACTGCTTGGAGAATAGAAGACATTGTTTTGTTTTCCAGTAGGTGGTGATATAGCATTATTTTTTGGTTTCTCTTACCTGAGCTACCTCAATTTATATTCAAGGGTTGGCATGTTCCACCCTCCACCACCTCTATTTGTGCATATCACTGGTACATTCATCATCACCACCTACGCTTCTGGGGGTCACTGATGGCTTCCTGTTTCTGGTGTCACTGCAGTTGCTTCCTTTTCCATCAGGGACAAAGAGGTGAATGATGACTCAGCCATGTCCAGGATCACCTAGATCAGAGGATCTGCAGTGACGGGTGCAGGGAGAAGTTGAGAAGGAAGCCAGGGATGTGGGGCACTGTATGAGCTGTTGCTTGTTACCTTGTGACTGCAAATGTCACTGCACTTGGAATGTAGGAGGCCTGAGTGCATCTCCACTGCTGCTACCAAGCTTTGAGTTGTGGCTAGGGGTTCCAGCATCCTGAGGCTCCACTTCTGCTGCTATTCTGCTTCCCATGGTCACAGGTGCCATCATAGCTGGCTGGCTGGAGTCACACATGTGCCTCAACTGCTGCAAACCAAGTGCTCTGGGACTGGCTCAGTTGTTGCAGCTGGGGATCCAGGATCCTGAGTCCTGCCTTTGCTATTCTTCTGTTTAGGCTTCTTTATGTGCTCCAATTCACCCATCTTTGTATCAATCTGTGGATCTTTCAGGTGCCCTGGTGTGTTCTACAATGTAGCTTTTGTTGGGTTATGGATGTTTTGTTTGTTGCAGGTTAAAGCGGAGAGACATAGACATCCTCTCATGCTCCATGATGATGACATCTCTATGTACATTTTTCTTGAACATAGCATTCTAGTCACAGCCTTGGTAATGTAGCCAATATTTCCAATTGTGTCTGGTTATAAGCATAACAGACCTTCATTGAACCCATGCAAATATATTGTTGTGAAAACAATACTGAATAGTTTCCAAATTTTGAGGAGATAGATAAAAAGAGACAAAAAGATAAGCGTTTCAGCACTTGTTGCAAAAATGCACTTTACCAAATTGTCATAAGTTATTGATAACTCAAAGGAGAAGAGAAAAAGTGGCTTCTTACAGATGGGGGAAAAAATAACGCTAAAGAAATAAGTCCTCCAATCAAGTTCCAGAAACTCTCACACAGTTAAGCGTTATGATCTTAACATTTGTATTTGATAAAATACAAAAACTTGTATTCTACAGTTGTTGTCAAAGTCTTTTCCATGAATCTCTCTGAATATAAAACATATATTTAAAAGCCTCACTAACTTTTACTGTCTGTAAATGGTAACAATAAACAATAAAACAATAAATGTCTGTAATAGACAAAATGGGTAAATGTAATTGATAAGAAAATTTCAGTATTTTTGTGACTTACATTTTTAGATAATTACTAGAATTATACATAATAACATTATGTTAGGATATATTAGATTTTTAAGAAGTTTAAACTATTTCTAGAACACTTTTTAGTAGCATTCACCTATAAAATATAACCTACAAAAGTTTATGATCACTTGTTTGACAATGGTTCTCATGTAATTTGACATAGCGAATAAGCCTAAATATAAAGAGAGGGAAGAAATCTTTTGAGATTTCCCAGGTGCCCTCTGGAAAATCCCAAAATTACATCCAGGTCAAGAAGACTTCATTTAGAATTTCAATACTTTGAGAAGATTGTCAAAAATATTAAAAGTTTTGAGGACTCAACAAAATTGGATCATAGATCATTACAAAATAATACTTGTGTCTATTTGACTAAATTAACAATAAAAAGTTTCAAAGGCAAATACAAAATATTACATGGTTGTAAGTAATACTTAAATTTTTTAATATTTAACTTTTTTTTAACAACTTAACTCATTAACACCATTGCGTAAAACCTAAGCAATACTTCACTTCTTTAAAGAAGACTCAGGTCTCTTAAGTAGTTAAAGACCTGATAGAAATAACATAGAAAAGTTTTTTGACATATTACTCCAAGGTAAAGAAGTTTTCACTATCTGATATCAAAAGCAAACCCATAGCCCAAGAAAACGTTGTCCTTTCAACAGAAAAGAGAGCCAAATTATAATTTTGCATCAGCTTATTTTTATATTAAAACTCATTTTAATAAATTCATTTTAATATTAGCCAGCCAAACACACATTAAAATTATTTCCCAAGATTTCTTTCCATTAAACTTCTACACTTTCTTTTTACATTTAGATTTTATTCTGTGTTTTTCTCTTTTCCATTCTGAAATAATCAGCCTCTCTTTAGGAAAAAAAATTACTTTCTTTTCTTTCAACAAAATGCATTTCCATTTCCTACACTTTCTTTCATCAAAACACACATCCTACTTTCTGTGCATATTGAGAAGTCTCCCTTATTATTACGTATAGCAATTAGAATTATTAACCCTTACAATCTTTCATTCCTAGTGAAAAACTAAGAAATAAGCAATTTATATTGACATTTTGTGACTTGGTGAATTTATAAATATCTTTCATAAATTTCTAGAAACATATGACTTTTTCACAGAAAGTTTCTTAGTATGGCATAAAAAATGTTCACTAATATACTCAAATATATTTTAGTTTCTCTCCAACAGAAGCCAAAAGTTGAGAAACATTAGCTTTGTAATAATGTTCATCTTATTTGGAGATGATTTATTTATTCCAATGACCGTCTATTATTTAGTTTAATTTGGTATAAGTTTTGATCTTATTTACATTTATTTAAATTACTTGCTTTTAACAATCATGCTTTGATTTGACATTAAATAGCCAACCATTATCTTAAGTTACTTCTGGCTGAAAAATTTTCTAACAGCTATAATATGAGCTTTATAAACTTAGGTAAAATAAAAGCTGCATATCTGCATTCTATTCTGTATTGATAACTCTAAAGATATGCTTGTTTCAATTAAACCAAGTGAATTAAGCTAGTTTTTATTTACTAAAGATTAATCCTAGATTACATAAACTTGAAAAAATTTGAGTCAATTTCCATTATATTTCTGGTTTAGGTATCCTTAATAAGTGATTAATTTCACACCAATTAAATAGAGCTATTTTACAAATTAAACTAAGCAATACCATCCAGAGGTAGAAAAGTATCACATCTCTATAACATACATACATTACACATAGATAGACATAAACAGAGATCTCATAGCTTTCACTTTAAAACTTTACTTATGTATCGAGTACAGTTATATAAAATTCAGAAGAATAGTTGGATCTAAATTGTATTTCTGGCAGATGGAGTAAGTTAAGTTTACTTGTTCAGATGACCAAAATCTTTTACTAAAGATTTTTATTTGGATGCTGTAAGAATTTATTTAGAGCCATTTTTTAGTCATTTTATCTATCATAAAAATTCTAGGTAATTGCTTTTTAAATAATTTCTATTTTTTCTTTCTACTTCCTATTTGACCCACTTAACTTAGAAACAGTAATTAGGGGTTTAGAATTCAAATCCTCCAGAAGGCCTGATTTTAAAGGGGCAGATTTTTGCACAGCAGAGGAGAGGAAGATGATGCCAGAGGTGGAGTCTGAGCACAATTTGGCTGCTGGGGCAGACATGAGACTAAGGAGCCTGAGAGGACAAACAAGATGATGCCTGAGACAAAGGAGGGGAAGAGGAACACAAAACTTCAGAAGCCAGTTTGTTCTCTGTCTGATATTTCAGTTGTTTGGCTAATTTAGACAAGGTATGTTGTAGTAAGTCACCTTAGAGCTTTGTGCACATCCAGAACCTCTGTGTACCAACAAAAATAGAAATACCATTCATTTTGCTTAGTTGTAGAGCCACGGTCTTTGAATTTGGTTTTAAAGAAAGAGAGTTTGGAGAGATTGAAAGTTCCAAAATGGCCATTGCAATTCTGGACTACTCTTAGTCAGTTTGGCCCACTTAGTTAAAAATGCTTATGTAGGAAACCCAAAGTTCATTTTTTTTTATTGATGTTTTAATGGTTTCTAACATTGTGAAATTTTGGGTTGTACATTTTTGTTTGTCCATCACCATATGTATGACACCCTTCACCCCTTGTTTCCACCCCCTACCCCCACTGCCCCTGGTAACCACAGTCCAGTTTTCTCTGTCCATGTGTTGGTTTATATTCCACATATGAGTGAGATCATACAGTGTTTGTCTTTCTCTTTCTGGCTTATTTCACGTAACATAATATGCTCCAGGCCCATCCATGTTGTTGCAAAATGGGATGATTTTGTCTTTTATATGGCTGAGTAGTATTCCATTGTATATATATACCACATTTTCTTAATCCAATCGTCAGTCGAAGGACACTTATGTTGCTTCCACTTCTCGGCTATGGTGAATAATGCTGCAATGAACATAGCGGTGCATAAGCCTCTTTGGATTGTTGATTTCAGGTGCGTTGGATAGATTCCCAGTAGTGGAATGGCTGGATCATAGGGCATCTCTATTTTTAATTCTTTGAGGAATCTCCATACCGTTTTCCATAGAGGCTGCACCAATTTGCATTCCCACCAGCTGTGTATGAGGGTTCCTGTTTCTCCACATCCTCTCCAACACTTGTTGTTTTTTGTCTTGGTGATTATAGCCATTCTAACAGGCATGAGGTGGTATCTTAGTGTTGCTTTGATTTGCATTTTCCTGATGATTAGTGATGTTGAGCATCTTTTCATGTGCCTATTGGCCATCTGTATATCTTCCTTGGAGAAGTGTCTGTTCATTTCCTCTGCCCATTTTTTGATCAGGTTGTTTGTTTTTTTGTTGTTCAGTTGTGTGAGTTCTTTTTATATTATGGAGATCAACCCCTTGTCAGATGTACGTTTTGTGAATATTCTCTCCCAGCTGGTTGGTTGTCTGTTCGTCTTGATTCTGGTTTCATTTGTCTTGTAAAAGCTCTTTAATCTGATAAAGTCCCACTTGTTTATTTTTTCTTTAGTTTCCCTAGTCTGGGTAGGCATGTCATCCGAAAAGATTCCTTTAAAACCAATGTCAAATAGTGTGTTGCCTATATTTTCTTCTATAAGTTTTATAGTTTCAGGTCTCACCTTCTGGTCTTTGATCCATTTTGAGTTAATTTTTGTGAATGGCGATAGCACATGGTCCACTTTCATTCTTTTGCATGTGGCTGTGCAGTTTTCCCAACACCATTTGTTGAAGAGACTTTCCTTTCTCCATTGAATGTTCTTAGCACCTTTGTCGAAAATTAGCTGTCCGTATATGTGTGGTTTTATTTCTGGGCTTTCAATACTGTTCCATTGATCTGTGTGTCTGTTTTTGTACCAGTACCATGCTGTTTTGATTACTATTGCTTTGTAGTATGTTTTGAAGTCAGGGATTGTGATGCCTCCTGCTTTGTTCTTTTTTCTTAGGATTTCTTTAGCTATTCGGGGTCTTTTGTTGCCCCATATAAATTTTAGTATTCTTTTTTCTATTTCTGTGAAGAATGTCATTAGGATTCTGATTGGGATTGCATTGAATCTGTAGATTGCTTTAGGTAATATAGACATTTTAACTATGTTTATTCTTCCAATCCACGTGCATGGGATATCTTTCTATTTCTTTATGTCATCATGGATTTCTTTCAATAATGTCTTGTAGTTCTCGTTGTATAGGTCCTTCACCTCTTTAGTAAGATTTATTCCTAGGTATTTTATTCTTTTTGATGCAATTGTAAATGGTATTATCTTTTTGAGCTCTCTTTCTGTTAGTTCATTATTAGCATACAAAAATGCAAATGATTTTTGTGAATTGATTTTGTACCCTGCAACTTTGCTGTAGTTGTTGATTGTTTCTAATAGTTTTCCAACAGATTCTTTAGGGTTTTCTATGTATACAATCATGTCGTCCGCAAATAGTGAGAGTTTCACTTCTTCGTTACCTATTTGAATTCCTTTTATTCCTTTTTCTTGCCTAATTGCTCTCGCCAAAACCTCCAGTACTATGTTGAACAGGAGCGGTGAGAGTGGACAGCCCTGCCTCGTTCCTGTTCTCAGAGGAATGGCTTTCAGTCTTTCCCCGTTGAGTATGATGTTGGCTGTGGGTTTGTCATATATGGCCTTTACTATGTTGAGATATTTTCCTTCTATTCCCATTTTATTGAGAGTTTTTATCATAAATGGATGTAGTATCTTGTCAAATGCCTTCTCTGCATCTATTAAGATGATCGTGTGGTGTTTATTCTTTGTTTTGTTGATATGATGTATCACGTTGATTGATTTGCAGATGTTGAACCATCCCTGCGTCCCTGGTATAAATCCCACTTGATCATGGTGTATGATCTTTTTAATGTATTGTTGTAATCGGTTTGCCAATATTTTGTTGAGGATTTTTGCATCAATATTCATCAGCGATATTGGCCTGTAATTTTCTTTCTTTGTATTGTCTGTGTCTGGTTTTGGTATCAGGGTGATGCTGGCCTCGTAGAATGACTTAGGAACTGTTCCATCTTCCTCTATTTTTTGGAATAGTTTGAGAAGGATGGGTATTAAATCTTTGAATGCTTGGTAAAATTCACTGGAGAAACCATCTGATCCTGGACTTTTATTTTTTGGGAGGTTTTTCATTACTATTTCAATCTCTTTACTTGTTATTGGTCTATTCAGATTCTCCATTTCTTCTTGGTTCAATTTTGGGAGGTTGTATAAGTCTAAGAATTTATCCATTTCTTCTAGATTGTCCAATTTGTTGGCATATAATTTCTCATAGTGTTCTCTTATAATCCTCTGTATTTCAGTGGTATCCATTGTAATTTCTCCTCTTTGATTTCTGATTTTATTTACTTGAGCCTTTTCTCTTTTTTTCTTAGTAAGCCTGGCTAAGGGTTTGTCGATTTTGTTTATCTTCTCGAAGAACTAACTCTTTGTTTCATTAATCCTTTCTACTGTTTTTTTGGTCTCAATTTCATTTATTTCTGCTCTGATTTTTATTATTTCTCTCCTTATGCTGGCTTTGGGCTTTATTTGTTCTTCTTTTTCTAGTTCTGTTAGGTGTAATTTAAGGTTGCCTATTTGGGCTTTTCCTTGTTTGTTAAGGTGGGCTTGTGTCGCTATGAGTTTCCCTCTTAGGATCGCTTTTGCTGCATCCCATATGGTTTGATATGGCATGTTATCATTTTCGTTTCTTTCCAGATAGTTTTTGATTTCTCCTTTAATTTCCTCAATGATCCATTGGTTGTTCAGTATCATGTTGTTTAATCTCCACATTTTTGTCACTTTTTCAGTTTTTTTTTCATGGTTCATTTCCAGTTTCATAGCCTTATGGTCTGAAAAGATGCTTGTTATGATTTCAATCTTCTTAAAATTATTGAGGCTTGCTTTGTTTCCCAACATATGGTCTATCCTGGAGAATGTTCCATGCGTGCTTGAGAAGAATGTGTAGTCAGCTGTTTTTGGATAGAGTGATCTGTATATGTCTACTAGGTCCATCTCGTCCAGTTTTTCATTTAAGTCTACTATTTCTTTATTGACTTTTTGTCTGGATGATCTATCCATTGTTGTAAGTGGGTGTTAAGATCCCCTACTATTATTGTGTTGTTGTTGATTTCTCCTTTTAGGTTTGTTAATAGTTGCTTTATGTACATTGGTGCTTCTATGTTGGGTGCATATATATTTATAAGTGATATGTCTTCTTGATGGAGTGTTCCTGTTATCATTATATATTTCCCTTCTTTGTCTTTCTTAACCCGTTTTGTCTTGAAGTCTACTTTGTCTGATATGAGTATGGCAACACCTGCTTTCTTTTGTTTGCCATTAGCTTGGAGAATTGTCTTCCATCCTTTCACTCTGAGCCTGTGCTTTCTTTAGTGCTAAGATGTGTTTCCTGAAGGCAGCATAATGTTGGGTCTTGCTTTTTAATCCATCCTGCCACTCTGTATCTTTTGATTGGAGAGTTCACTCCATTTACATTTAGGGTAATTATTGATATATGAGGGCTTAATGTTGCTGTTTTGTCTCTTATTTTCTGGTTCTTTTGCATTTCCTTTGTTTCTTGTCCCATTTGTTTCAGACTGCCAATTCAGTTTGGTTGTTCTGTCTTATGACTCTTCTAGTTTTCTCTTTCTTTATAATATGTGGTTTTGTTTTGATTATTTGTTAACGGTTACCTTGAGGTTTGGGCAAAAAATCTTGTGTATGAGATAGTCCATTATCTGATGGCCTCCTATTTCCTTATACTAAGTCAATTCGGTCACTTTCCTCTTCCCCTTCTAAGTTGTTCTTGTTATACCTTATTCTATCTTGTGTTGTGGCTGTGTGTTTACAGTGATGAGGTTAAATTTATTTTTGGTGAGTTTCTTCCTTTATTTAGTATTTAAGTGGTTGCTAACCTATTCCGGTAAAGATCTACTATTTTTCTGAGTTTGTCTACCTACTTTTCTCCTTGCTCCAAGCTTTGTGTTCCCTTTCTCTTCTTTTTTTCAGGCCTGAGGGGTTTCTTGAGTATTTCTTGTAGTGGGGGGTCTCATGGCCATGAACTCCCTTAGCTTTTGTTTATCTGGGAGAGTTACTATTTCTCCATCATATTTGAAGGATATTTTTGCTGGATAGAGTATTCTTGGCTGAAAGTTTTTGTCTTTCAGTATTTTAAATATATCATTCCAGTCTCTTCTAGCCTGTAAAGTTTCTGATGAGAAATCTGCTGAGAGCCTGATGGGAGTTCCTTTGTACATTATTTTTTGTTTTTGTCTAGCTGCCCTTAATATTGTTTCTTTGTCATTGACTCTGGCTAGCCTTACCACTAGGTGTCATGGTGAAGGCATTTGTCTGTTAATATATATAGGTGTCCTGTTGGCTTCGCTTATTGGTATTTCCTGCTCCTTCCCCAGATTTGGGAAATTCTCAGCTATTATATCCTTGAATAGGCTCTCTGTTCCTCTTTCACTCTCTTCTTCCTCAGGAGTACCTATAATTCTTATGTTACGTTTCCTAATAGAGTCAGGTATTTCTCGGAGTCTTTCTTCATTTCTTTTTAGTCTTAGTTCTCTCTCCTCTTCCATCTGGAGTATATCTGTATTCCTATCCTCTAACATGCTAAATCTTTCCTCCATATTGTCAGCTCTGTTCTTTAAAGATTCCAGATTCTCCTTTATCTCCTCCATTGTGTTCTTCATCTCCATCAGCACTGACTGGTTTTTCTTTATGATTTCAATCTCTTTTGTGAAGAAACTCCTAATCTCATTGAATTGTTTGTCTGTGTTGTCTCGTATTTCGTTGAGTGTTTTTATGATAGCTATTTTGAAATCTCTGTCATTTAGATTATGGATTTCTGTGCCTTCGGGGTTGATTTCTGGGTGCTTGTAATTTTGTTTTTGGTCTGGGGATTTCATATATTTTTGCATTGCCATTCCTGTGTTGGTTTTGTTTTTCCTCATCCTGGAAATCTCTCGTTGCAATTTCCACCTGCCAGCACTGTCTGGTGGTAAAGGGCTGTGTAGTCTAAGCCCCCTGCGCTCTGCCCCAGTTTTTCTGCTGCGATTCGCAGTCTGTTTTTTTTTTTCTCCCCGCTGCGATCCACGGGTCCGGTTGTTTGATCAGGTCTGCCGCAGATCGCTTGGTCTGGTCTGTCACGGATCTCTTGGTCTGGTCTGTTGCAGATCTCTTGGTCTGGTCCTACTCAGCTCGCTAGGTCTGGTCTAGTCAGTTGAGCTGCAGGGTCCAGTTTGTGGGGAAGGGGGAGCTCTCTCTTTTGCCCTCTGGGTCCCTGACGTGGGAGGCTTCTCGTTTGCCCCACTTTATCCGCTCTCTGGGGTGCTCAGATGTTGATGGTAGCCCTGTGGCTCTTCTGAGTCCTCTGTGCAGGAGTTTCCCACTGGCTGAGAGAGTCCGAGGAGCTACAGTTTCCCCACCAAGGACCGCCCCTCCCCCCTCTCTGGGAGCCTCATGGACCAGGGATCGCTGATCTGATGGGGAGGGAGAGAAGTTCTCCTTACCTCTCCCCACTTCCTCCGGGGGCCCAGCACGTTCTGCTCTCAGATGTGCAGCAGTGTGGATCTTTTGGCTCTAGCTTTTCACTGTCTGGGATTCCATTGTTGGTCTGTGACTGTTTCTTTTGTTGTATCATGTCAGGGGAAGAGTTCACGGGAAAGCTCATTCCGCCATGATGCTGACCTCACCCTCTCCCAAAGTTCTTAAACATAAATCTGGCCAGGGTCCATGAAGAAGGGCTGCTCTCAGAATCTTTAGATCACTAGTGTCACCAGCCATGGACTCCAACCTGCTTCTCTTGTACTGTCTAAACTCTAACATTTTTTTCTTTGTTTTCTTTGACCAAATTCTCTTGTCTTGTTGAAAAGTGCAAATATTTCTTTTGCTTATGACTTTGGGGTCTTGAGCTTATGTAGTTTCAGCTATTTTCCAGGAAGAAGCTCTAAGAAGCAACCATGTTGGAGCCAACCACTGTGAACTCGACCAGACCAGTCCAGACTTCAAACACAAGAATTACACTTGTGCAGACAAGCAGAGAGTTGTACTAAAGTAGCCTTCCCTCATTAACACCATAAATTATCCTCCTCTGGGTGGGGCAAAGCAGCCATTTTGACATCATGTGATGTAAGTAAAAACATGTATTCAAACCACACATGTTCAAGCTTATGCCCACTTCTAGATGTGATGATGAAACTTCGCCTTTAAATATTCATTCCCAACCCCAAATAAAGGTACCCACCTCCCCATACTTGGGGAGGCATAGCTTTGTGTTATTATTCCCTAATATCTCCATTTGTTTAGTGCATGTTGCAAATAAAATTAAGCTTTGTGTGATGACTACTTCTGGTGCAGTTTGATAAACTCACCAAGAAATGGACTCACTTGGTTGGGTAACACTAAGATACCATCTCCTATTTTCTGAAAGCTCAAATTGATTCTTTGAGGAATCCAAAACCAAAGAAAGTTCAAAACCAAAAGAAAATCCCCAAAAGTGAATCCCCAAAAGGAAACTTGCTACCATGCACCTCAGAAGATAGTCAAGTACTCACAGGGAGTGGCTCTAACTCTTCCCATAAAAAGACAAAGCCTTTCCCTTTGAGGACAGAAGCTAGGATGAAACCTTTCAGAAGAAACTCTAAGCCTTCTTTGAAGGGACTCTAGTCCTTCTCTGAAAGGAAAAAAAAAAAAAGCTTTCTCCTCTTCCTCAATAAAGTTAGAGAGCACAAAATGCAAGAAATGCAGAGCTCAGAAACCAAGACAGGACTCATCAAACCAAAAATAAGTAGCAACTAAAAAAAGTGATGAGCACAAGGGGCTGGTGTGGGTATCTCAATTCCAGGGGCTTTTGTATCTCAGAGGTCTCCTCCTTTGTCTTCCACTTCTGACATCATTAACTGATGTTAAAAATAAACTCAAAGTGGCCAATAATTTTAACCAAAAAATGAGTTTATTTGGGAAAAACCAAAGAATTGCAATTCAGGACCCATATTCTATGGTAAAATCCATAGGCAAATCCAACAATCAACAGAGAGGAAAGTTATTTTATAGAGAAAATGAGGAAATTAAGAGGTGTTGTCTAGAATGAATGTCTATTGGAGAAAAGCAAGAGTTCATGGTGATGATGGTTTCTCACTGGCTGAGTTGCTGGAGTAGTTGATTTCTGTTTAGGATGCAATGTGCATTTCTTCTTGTTGAGGTCGGTAATTGATGATTCTTCCTGTTGAATTTCTGTTGGGATCTGTAATTGACTATCTTTCCTCTAACTGACTTTGACTGGTACTGTGTGATGGCTTCCCCTTCTGGCTTTCTGACTCCATTTTAAAATGAGAATTCCCTTTACTGATTTTCACAGGTGCTGTGGCCAATACCTGTGCCTTTAAATGCTTTTGGCAAAATTTGTCCAGGAAGCTGTAGCAATATTGGAAATTCTCTAAGTCAATCAGAACACATAAAAGTCTTCATCTGTCCTTAGGGGAATCACCAGATAGATTGAGATTTCCACTAAAATTCTTTGAGAATAAGGTCAGTTTTGCTCCCTCTGCCACTAACATCATGTAACAGTGGTGCTGTCTATCATCCTCTTTGAGAGGAAATCAGCCACTGCTAATCTGTGATATGGGGTTACTAGGCAGGCTGTTTAAAAGGTTACAGCACTCTCTTACCACAAAAGAGCAGGCTTCTTCCTTTGCCAAGTGTCACCTTGCTTGTTGTAAATTTTTTAATGTGTCCCAGAGTTCTTTAAAAGTTGACTGACAGATTTTGCTAGCTCATTAGTTCGCTTTGTGGAGGAACATATCCTTGGAATTCTCTTCTCTGACATTATCAGTGGCTAATCCCCTATCACTCTGTATATTACCAAATTTTATTTTCTTTATACCACATATCATTGGCTGCATTTATAAAGATTATTTAATTCTGTGGTTTAACTGTGTAATTTTGCCCACCAGTAAACATTTGGCAATAATGGGGAGACTTTTTAAATTGTTATGACTGGGAGTACCATGGGCATATAATTGATATTTGGTGGGTATAGACTACAACTACTGATAAACATCTTTGGATGCACAGAGCAGCCTCTCAACAAAGAATTTTTTTTTTCTCCAAATGTCAATAGTAGTAAGGTTGAGGCGCTAATTTATTTATTGCTTTTGTACTGTCTATTTCTATCATTAAATCCAATTTTTAACATGCATCCCAGGAAAGTAGGAACCTGACCTAGCTTGTGTTTTGTTCACTGTTCTATCATTGGTCTTCAGAACAGTGCCTGGCCATTGACTATGAGCAAAATATAACTTATGGGTAGAGGTATGAAAGAATAAAATCATGAATGCCCAAATGGATTCAAATGCTAGATCTAGCCTTACTAGATTTTTGAACCTGGGAACACTGCTTTTTTGCCCCAATCTTCAGTTTCTTCCTCTGTGAAATAGGGATCATAATAGTGTTCAATTTACATTATGCCCATTGAATGAAAAACGTGCTTTTAAAACATTCAACAGCATGTTTAGTATACGGTATGCCTTCAATTCACTTTATGCCTAACTACTGGAACATACCCTCACTCCAAACTTTTGCCTCCAAATGTTTTTATTTTTTCATGTTTATTAAATGAAAAGCTCTTCTTCCCACCAATTTTAGCTTGAAATTCCATCTTACCTTTGCCTTTTCCCTTTGCCTAAGCCTTATAGCCAGATTATTATTCCTTATTCACATCACCTTTTTTAGAGTAGGCTGATGCAAAGGACATCCCCTAAACATGTTACCTTAGTCTATTTGAGCTGCTATAACAAAATATCACAGTCTTGATGGCTTAAAAACAGCAGAAATTTATTTCTCACAGTTCTGGGGGCTGCAAGTCCAAGATTAAGGGGCTAGCATTGTCAAGTTTTTATGACAGGCTTCTTCATAGATAGCTATCTTCTCCTTGTCTACTCACATTGTGGAAGGGGTGAGAGACCTCTCTGGGGTCTCTTTTACAAAGGCACTAATCTCATTCAAGAGGACTCCACCCTGATGATCTAATAACCTCCCAAAGGCCCCACCCCCTAATACTATCATATTGGGGGTTAGGATTTTAACATATGAATTTGGGGATAACACAGATAAGCAGGCCATTACACATGTTTTTAGGGGAATGCAGCCTCTGTTGATATGGTTAAGCCTGTCTTAGGCACTCCATATTTACCTTAGACTTTGGAAGCAGACAGTGACCCTAATCTTAGCCTAGGATTATTTTGTGTTCCTCTTCCAGTGATAGAGAGTTTCTTTTTTCATTCTGTTCTTCCCCACAAATTACAACAAGAATTTATTTTTATGTAATAATTTGGGGAAGATATATCTTTATAAAATTAAATCTCTCCATTTAAACATCATTAGTTTATTCAGGATTTTCTTTACTATCTTTGAACAAAATGCTATAGTTCATCATGTTTATATAACATAGGTACTGGCTCCACTACAAAACAAGATCATATTAGATAGAAAAGATGCATCCATTTTTTTTTTCTTTCTCACCACTTCCTTTAATTCATAGGAGTTGCTGCAATGGCTTTGGGGAACTAATTTTTATTGAGAGAAAATGGACAGGGAACCATGAGAATTAATGGCACTGAGTGACTTTCTTCTGTGGTTGTTCTCCTATGTATATGCATTGTTTTCAGCTAGATCTATACTTTACATCCTTCCACTTTTGGACTCACTCCCAGGGTACAAAGAGGTAATTTTCACTCAGTTGGAATTTAGGGACTATACTTTAGTGGACTAAAGTTGCTAGAAGTCTGCAAGAGAATTGAGGTAAGAGACTAGGGGACAATATCAACACCTGTAGAGAGGATCTAGGCATAAATTTGGCCTCTTTTCCATAAAAAAGAAGTCTGAGAAACAGAATTTAGTGAGACAAAATCTCTCAACATCATCATTTCATTCATTTAATCATACAGCAAGCAAAACTTCTTTGAACTTCTACTGTGTGCCCATAAAATCTGACTAAAAGGCAGTTTTGTTTGCTTCCCAGTATAATAAAGATAATGCCTCCTCCTGTGCCAAAGATCAGGCAGGCTTGCTTCCCATATAAAAGAGTCAGATTCCCTAAGCCCAGGTTCCTCTCTTGTAATGTAACACATGTGGGCAGGTATAACCTAACCCTCTTTAGGTTACGCGTGGGAATTGGAATACAGAAACAAATGCTGATTCTTTGGCTACTCTTGCTGTAAATAATAAAATGTCCTTTGCTTCTGACTTAGGAGTGTCATATCTTCTGCCAGCATCCATGAAACAAGGGTGATTTGTTAGCCTGCAAGTGGGGTAAAATCTCAAATATTGCACAGTTTTTAATGGCCTCCAGAGTGGGTCTAGGGAATATGGACAAGGTTATTACTATGACTTCCACTTGCTGCACGTCTCTCTATTGATAACAATATTAACCTGATAGTACCTCTTTTTTATTCTCTCTGTTTGACAGAGCCTCAGAGCTAGGCATCCAAAGAAATACTTAACCCTTTTAAGAATAACAATGAGAAAAAAATAACACTCGGGAAAATTTATAAACATATAAAAACAAAAACCATTCAATTGTCTATTGAATCTTTATTGTAAATTTCATTTTTTAAGACACGGCACCTTTTGTATATTTAGTTAAAATAGATGCATTAATAAGTGAATGTTATAATTATATTTCATCTGAATTATGGTGAACTTATTAGAAAATTACAAAGATTGTCTTTTGCAATGAAAGTTTCATGTTGCTCCCATTTTCAAGGAGTGCTCTCATGTTCTGTGATATGCAAAAAATGATTGTCTTCTGCTAAGTCCTAGGATACATCAGTGGGCTTTCCCTCCATCCCAATGATTGGTCAAATTGACTGCATAATTGAAGTTCTTTATTCCGGGATGCAAGTTCTGTCATATATTAAAATTCCATACATATGTGACTCTGTAGCTGAATTCTACTCTTTTCCAGACTCTTTTTTGGTCTATTTTTTCACTCTTGTACATTCTCAAGGACATTTGTGGAGCAATTCTCTCTATCTGATTATTTTCCTTTGGTAAAATATTAGCCACTCTTGATCTTTTTCTGATCAACTTGCATGAAAAGTAATCAGTTGAGATTTTGACTGAAATTTAATCAAATATATATACAATTGTGGAGAAACAACATCATTATATTTTTCTTCATATTCCTGAACATGGTATATTTCTCCACTTGCTTAGAATGTTATAAGTTAGGCATCATTGCCAAGCTCTAATAACACACAAATAACTTGTATGGGGCGTTAATGGCTTTCAACAACTAAAAAATGTATAATTTTATACATAAAATGTAGCATATTTTGAGAGTTTTTTCTTGAACAACATATTATGGACATTATCTGTTATATATTTTTAATTATTATAAAGAAATACAATTACATATTTATGATATCTATATTATATGTAATTACATTGTACTTATGTATTATTTTATATATTATGTATTATAATGCATACTTTTACATGGCACTGATTTTAATATTACAGTTTATAACAACTGACTGCGAGTTTATAGAAATGCAATTTAATTTTTGTATGTTGAAATTATTTCAACCGTCTTGCAGAACTCTCTTATTGATAATGATAATTTATCTGTACAGTCTCTTGAATGGTCTATGTGGACAATTATATCATCTGTAGCTTACGATATTATGTCAGAATTTTCAAGCACTTTTACATCTATTATGCCATCTGATTTTCCCAGAGCAAGTATTATTATCCTAATTTTATGAATGAGGAAACAGCCTCAAGGATTTAGAGTGACCTGCCATAGGTACAAAATAACTGTAGGAGAAGAACCTTATCTCCTGACCTCTATGGCATACTTATTTCAATATAATGTGATACATCCTGAAATCACTCACCCGAAAAAGAAAATCAAAAATACAACAGAAAAGCTATCGTTAATGGGGGTAGACAAAAAAGGGAAAATAATTTTGGTTACCATGTAAAAATCAAAATATTGTAAATTGGTGAAGTCCTGATTTATTGACCAGAGAGACTTACAAATTCTTTCTTTCTTTTGTTTTTTTTTTTTCCCCAATTCGCAGTTTGTTGTTGTTGCTTTGTTTGCAAACTTTAGCATTTTAGTTTTGCCACAATGCTACCGAAGCAATAAAGACCTTGGCTTCATTTATACTACCATGGAAAGATCAGACTCCTATATTTTCTGATGGTAACCTCGTAAGTGGTAGAAACTGGTTTCACTAACTCCTCTGTCTCTCATAATGCTTTAGTCAATGACAAATATGTCATCAGCGAGTCTAGCCATGTTTATATCATCCTAACCATTATCCCAAGGGGAAAGTCACAATTTCTTCTTTTGTCTTCACTCTGCAGAATCTGCAGAAGTACTTTAGAATTTGGATTCAGTAAGAGTATATCCTATTTCTTCCTGTGGTTATTTTCAGAAGAGGCCTGTAAAACAAAGCAATTTCTATTTGTTAAATATGGGAATTTCTTTTACTGCTTTGAAGAATATGTTTCCTCTCCAATGTCAGGTCAACATATTGGAATCTGCCCATTGGATAATAAGGAAATAGAGGCCAGAAAAATTTATGGAAGATTAAGTGTTGGTTTTTCATTTTTCTTACATACCTGGCCTCTCCCTCATGTTGCCCCTGAAAAAACGTGTTTTGTTATAAAGCCAAATGGCTCTTATTCCAAAGGTAGTTAATATTGAACTGATTTGCATGCAACTGACTAATAAATATTTTGCATGATATGTGGCCTATGTCCAATGCCAAATGTTATGTAAACTGTCCAGTGTGGACCAAGGACTTCTTAAGTTCCCCAGTTGGCCACTTGTTTCACATAGAAATGGAAATTGAGAATTTGTAAGTAGGATTTGCAGCTGTGACTCATATTAGGTACAGCTGGACTGACTGTATGATCAGCAAACAGTGTAAGCCTAAGCAACTCCAAAACCTGAAAACCACAGACTTTGACTTTGCTAATGCCCCACGGGGAAACGTACTACAGGAAATATTCCACTGAATTTGAATGATGGATGGTTGAAAAACCTCCTTGCCAAAAACATGAATTTTTTTTAATGTAGATCCTTATTTTATTTGAAAAATATAACATCTAGTTTATTTCAAGGGTTGCAAATCAAGCATTTTTCTCTTTTCCTGTTCTTTGAATGGTTCAAGAAAAGTATTTCAGAGTTTATAGTTCAGAAGTGTGATTTTGCCAAAAAGAAACACCATTGTGAAATTGTCCATGAATCTACTAATTTCGGAAGTAAATCTTCAAGCAAGAGCTTGTCTCTGATACTGACACATTTCCTCTCATTTAGGGAATAACATGAAACAAAGCCAAAGAAAGATGATGAAACATACGTGAAGTGCAAAACCAGAGAAGATTGTTCAGGAAGAGACATTATTATAGCATATTAAAATGTTAGCATGTACACCCTTCATGCTACTTTGTTTACTATTCTTTTGGGAAGACCAAAATAATGTGGATTGACAGGTTTTATAGGCTTGCTGAGCAGTAATACACCTTCAGAGGGCTGGAGATGAGTCCTGTGACCCATGTGTGTCCTAGTTTTGGAAAAGTCAACAGAATTCTGTCCATTCAACCAGGAGTATTTTTGAAATAACTCAGGAAATTTACTTGAACTTCTTGAAAACAACCAAAGTAATATTAAGAAATACTGCTTACAATGTCTTTTTTCCTCTCACATCCACCATCCTCACACAGTATAACTATATCCTTGTCTCTTTCAGGTACTCAGAAACTTAAATGTCAGTTTTGCAGTACTGGGTATCCCTAGAAGCCATATGAGGCACATAGTAAAGCTGGATAAGCCAGAAGATCATTGGCATGTGTGAGAGGAGTATCTAGAATATCCAAATGACAAATGTACATGCAAAGGGTGCACCAACTCGTTAGTCATCAGGGAAATGTTAATTAAAATCACGATGTGATACCACTGCTTGACCATTAGAGTGGATATAATTTTAAAAAGAGACCTGACAATAGCAAGTATTGGGTTATTATGGAAAATTGGAATTCTCATATATTGCTTGTGGAAATATAAGTTGGTACAAATACTCTGGAAAATTCTTGGGCAGTATCTACTAAAGTGGAATATATGTACTCTCTATAATGGAGCAATTCTATTCTTGGGTATATATCCAAAGGAAATGTTCACTTATGTTCACTAAAATGCATGTACTAGAATTTTCATATTGGCACTATTCATTAGTGACTTAGGTTGGTAAAATGTCTCTCAAAAGTATAAAAGGAAAACAATCACGCTTTATTCAAACAATGGACTATTTTTAAGCAATGAAGATGAAGTACCATTATGTGCAACAATGTGTATGACTGTCTCATATAATATTGATGAAAGAAGTCAGACAGAGCGTCAACTACATTATTGTATTGATTTTATGTGAAAATAGTCATTACTTTTAGGGAGTAGAGACTGGGAGGGAGATTCTGGGGGCTGCTAATGATCTACTTCTTGTTCTGAGTAGTCATTATAGGGTGAGTTCATTTTGGCAAATGCACTGAGTTGTGCACTTATGAATTCAGTACTGTTCAGCTAGTGCATTATATTTCAATGAAGGACACCCACACACACACAAAACAGAAAAAGAGTATGCATCTTTTTAATATGGAAACCTAGCAGTACTATTCTCAGCCAGTTTTCTATTAAAAATGTTGCCTAGGATGATGTGTTTCTATAAGACAACCACGCTAGGCTACACAACAGGCCTGGCCCATTGTTTGAGACTATGTTTGCCTTCTAGTCTGGGTAACAAATGAAATACAGTTTCTGTTCCCAGCTTTTGTGTTAGACTACATCCACCCTGACAGCATGGCCATCTAGATGGTGTCAGCTCCAAGAAGCCCCCAGTGAGGAAAAGAAGATGGTATCTAAGCTTCAGTAGACTAACCAACTGAGCAGACCCCATCCCCCTTGGCTTTCTGGCCAAAGGAAAAAGCAAAAGCTGCAACATCAGCTGTATTTGGAATTTATGGATCTTTAAGAAGGCAATTTGGAAGGAGGTTTTATGTTTCTTTGTTTTTGATTTCTTTTAGGCTTAACTTTGTGAAGTTGTAAAGAGGCACTGGAGATTGAGGGAGCTGTTTATACGCTTAGTGTTGTCTACCTCATTGGCAATCTTGAGTTTTGGCCAGCAACCCAGTCTTGTGTAGGAGGCTTATTGAGATATATGTGAAATAAATAGGTCTTTTTTAAAGAATTCTCCAAGTATTTAATTTTTACTTTGAGTTAAATTTGTCCCTGTTCAGGGATACAAGTCATGTGTTACAAAAAGAAGAAATATATCCAGTGTTAAGAACCAAAAAAAAAGATGTCATAATCTAAGCATTAGAGTAATTGATGACTTTATAGAGACATTTCTATAAACTAAACTTAAATAGCCAAATAAATCTAGAAATTTAATTTAAAAGGTTCTGGTATATCCTGAAGATTCACTATTATTTATATTTCATAATTATCCCAAATATTTCAATTTAAAATGTAACAGCATTTTATGTATCTTATTAAGACTACACACATGTAGACGTTAGTGATATTAAAAATATATTATCCCGCAGAAAGAAAGAATGAAACAAAGAAACCTGGCGAGTGATGAGAAGGGACTGTAGGTGACTATTTATAAGAGTGTTAGAAGATTTACTTTACTCTACTGTAGCTGCTCAGATCTGGTGTAGTGCCTCAATTTGGTATTCAAATATTAGGTTAGGAGAAAACAAAAAAAGTTGCATAACTCGTAATTTTGACAGTAGAAGGCAAATTGATACTGCTTAGCTGCTTCAGAAGTAAGGTTTTCATTAGTGCTGTTTCCACTTTGGTTTCTTTTGGGGAAAATATCCCTATTCCTCTTGGCAGTCACCGAAGGATCCTCCATCAAGGGCCTGAGAGGTAGTGGAAAAAGTTGTTGAAAAGCTTTAAGTGACCTTCTTGTTCTGTGGGCTAGTCAGGATCTGATATTGAGTGAAAGAATTTGGAGAACCTTGTCTTAGGAAAAGCAAATTATTCTGCCCTTTGGTAGCTCCTCAGTGTGGAAACAACAAAGAGTTTGATTTCAGTGTCTGATAACAGAGTTGAACAGGGGTAAGTTTTCAAAGACGGAACTAATGGTTATCAAAGTTCAGCCTTTTCACAGGATTTTGAGTGAATTGTTTCATGAGAAATCAAAGTAAAGAGCCCGGTCTCTTAAGCCCTTGGGGAGCTCCCTTACTCTGTGAATTTATCTCTTGGTCATGCTTAATTCTCTTGTGGAAGGCCCTGAAATATATTTATTGTACAACCTAAAATGGCAGTCCTGAGATTGGACATCACCCCTGTGATTCCCTGTGGACTTTCATTTTCTGCAGAAGTGGCTTATTCTTTGCTAAGGGCCAGAATTATGACTTTAAAAGATTTTGCTTGGGGCCAGACCTATGGCCTAGAGGTTAAGTGTGGCATGCTCCACTTCAGTGGCCTGGGTTTGCAGGTTCAGATCCCAGGCATGAACCCACACCACTTGTCAGCCATGCTGAGGTAGTGACCCACATGCAAAACAGAGGAAGGTGGGCACAGATATTAGCTTAGGGCTAATCTTCCTCAAGCAAAAAGAGAATATTGGCAACAGATGTTAGTTCAGACTGAATCTTCCTCACCAAAAAAAGTAAATCTGAAGAGTACAATTCAGCACTTTACATCAGGTGACTTTGAGGTGATGTATTGCAAGTTTTCAGAAACACCTTTTGTTTTGTAACCTAGTGTTCAGTTAACCTGAAACTTCTAAGGGTATAAGAGATGTAAGAGAACTTGTTCTGTTCAGCATCATGTGGCAATAAGAATCTTAAAACCTGTTTTTCTAGATAACCTAAGCCAGTGATTCTCAACAGAGGACATTGAAAAATATCTAGAGGGGCCTTCCCCGTGGCATAGCGATTAAGTGCACGTGCTCCACTGCTGGCTGCCCGGGTTTGGATCCCGGGCGTGCACCAATGCACTGCTTGTCAGGCCATGCTGTGGCAGCATCCAACATAAGGTAGAGGAAGATGGCCACAGGTGTTAGCCCCGGGCCAGTCTTCCTCAGCAAAAAAAAAAAAGGTGGGGGGGGAGGATTGGTAGATGTTAGCTCAGCGCTGATCTTCCTCACAAAAAAAAAAGTCTCCCAGGCAGCCCAGGGGGGCAGGTGTGTTGGTAGTCTGTCTAGGCTGCCATTGACAAGGATTGCTATTGACAAGAGATAATTAGCCTGACTTGTTTTAGATTGTAAGCTCTGAAATGATGGAGAGTAAATACATTTAAAGGTCCTATGTGTTCACAAAATATTGAATTAAGACCACCAAGATCTACAACAAACTATTAGGATCTTTTATTCCTCATCCTTTTTTTTAAATTGAGGTAACATTGGTTTGTAACATTATATAAATTTCAGCTGTACATTATTGTTGTTCAGTTTTTCTATGGCATGCATCATGTTAATTACTAAAAGTGGCAAACTGATATGAATATGGGATACATTTGAGTTCTGATAAGTTGTACACAATTTGTAAGGCTAATTTGTTTATTGAAATTTGGTCCTTGTTAATAAGTGAGGGTTTCTGGACTTCCCATTTTCTTGAAAGATGACATTCCATTTGGAAATGAAAACTGATGAGATTTATTTCCTCTCTTTTGATCACTTTAACACATTCTTAGAAATTTTCTAACATTTTTTTTTACAAACACGTGTTTATATTAAAATTTTACCATTATGGTGTCAGCTAAATTAAATTTCTGGGATAAAGTTCTTAGAAGCTTTTATGGCCTGGATTTGGAGAAAAGTTGTCATGGGAAATGACAGCAATTTCAGATGAATAACTTTAAAGATATTTTTTGAATGACTCCTTTCTACAACTAACTGAAATATTTGGTAAAGAAAAGTCTAAGTCAGTGAAAGTAACATAAAGAGGCTAAATCCTCACGTGTGTGGAGCACCTTGGCTGTGCATTTGCTGAGATCCCCTTTGCCAGGTGGGTACCACTCTGCATGGGAAGAACCGACACTGCAGTGGATTCTTTACTTGTTGGCGCCACTTTAATTAGATCCACAGAGTAACAGTATTTGAGCAAGAAAATGGAATGTCAAGTATGATGGAAGAATTTGAATATGAAATTGTATTTTGTTAAATACTTATGTACATAACTTTCAACAGTGTCACTGTTATGATGCCATTTTGATGGCTGAGCAAAATATAAAATATAGTCAACTTTTTTTTCAAAAGATGAGGGATTCACCTACCTTAGCTACTGATTCAGAGTAGGGCATTATATCAGTTAGGATTCCACCAGGAAATAGATACTACACTCAAAAGACTTTACTTACAGAATAAACTAAACAAGTTTAAGGGAACCAATAGGGTGTTATGAAGCACCCAGCAATTAACAGCATGAGGAAGCTGTTACTACATGTACACAGAAGGAGACCAATGATACCTGAGCCCTGTGACTTCCAACCTTGGCTAGAAGAAACCTAGGAAAAGTACCCAGAGAGCATTGCAGCCAGGGCAAAGTATGGAGAAGCAGGGATAGGGTAGGAAAATAAATACTCTTACCTCTTGATTTTCCTGTTTCCTTATGTCCTGCTTCAAACCCAACCAGTTTATTCTGATATAGTCCATTAATATCAGTCTTGCAGAGTACAAGTCAGGAGGCAGAATAACAGATCTTTTATATTTTAAATTGCTTTGTGGGAGAGTTGGGCAAACAGAAAATATCATCATGAGTGTGCTTGGGTTTTATTTGATTTTGCATAAATTATGAAAGACCCTAAATTTCTAATTGTGTAACGAACTCCCAAATTGTTTAGAAAGTCTCTTTTTCTCTCCCTTGTATGTTATTTTAATACCTACATTTAAAACAGCAATGTCTATGTCAACCCTATCCATATGAGATATGCAAGCTTTTAAAAATATATATATTTTTTTAGTTTTTTGTTTATTTCAGTAACATTGGTTTATAACGTTGTATAAATTTCTGGTGTACATCATTATACTTCTATTTCTGCATAGATGACATCATGTTCACGACCCAAATACTAATTACAACCCATCACCATACACATGTGCCGAATTATCCCTTTTGCCCTCCTCCCTCCCCCCTTCCCCTCTGGTAACCACCAATCCAATCTCTGTCTCTATGTGTTTGTTTATTTTTGTTTTATTGCAGCTAGCCCCATAGGGTAGCGGAGTGTGCACTCCGCTATGGTGGCCCAGGGTTCACGTGTTCAGATCACAGGCATGGACCTATATGCTGTGGCAGTATCCCACATACAAAATAGAAGAAGATAGGCACAGCTGTTTGCTCAGGGATAATCTTCCTCACCAAATACATATATATATGTATATGTATATATATATACATATATATATATTTATTTATTAAGAAACCTATGAAAGTATTTACTCTTAAATTATTACATATTGATATTTATTTTTATTTTCAATATTGGTAAAATATACACAACATAAAACTTACCATCTTAGCCATTTTTAGGTATATAGTTTAGTGGTGTTAGTACATTTACATTGTTGCGCAACTAATATCCAGAACTCTCTTTATCTTGCAAATCTGAAACTCTATACCTATTGACCAATAATTCCTCATTACCCCTCTCCTCAGTGACAGCAACCACCAGTCTACATTCTATCTATATGAATTTGACTACTCTAGATGCTTCATTGTATTAATGTCCTATGACTGCCATAAAAAGTACCACAGATAGAATGGCTTAAACAACAGAAATTTATTTTCACACAATCCTGGAGTCTAAAAGTTTGAAATCAAGGCTTTGGCAGGGTTAGTTTCTCCTGAGACCTCTCTCCTTGGCATGTAGATTGCCATTTTCTCCATGTGTCCTCGCATGGTCATCCCTTTGTGCAAGTCTGTCATAATCTCTTCTTTATAAGGACACTAATCATATTGGATTAGAATTCACACTAATGACTTGATGAATGGAAAAAAGGAAAAAAAACTGCCAATCTAGAGTACTCTACTTGGCAAAGCTGGTCTTCAGAATTGAAGGGGAAATATAGAATTTTCTAGAGAACCAAAAGCTAAAGGAGTTCATCACCACTAGATTGGCCTTATAAAAAACACTAAGGGGAATTCTTTAAGCTGCAATAATGGGGCTAATTAGTAACAGAAAAACACATGAAAATATATCTTGCTGGTAAAAGTAAATATATAGTTGAATTCAGAATAAACTAATATTGTAAAGGTGGTGGGTTTAACAATTATAAAATTATTATGAAGTTAAAATGTCAAAAGTAAACAGAAAATAACTACCAAAATTTAATGGACACACAAGATAAAAGGTTAAATTTTGACATTGAAAACATAAAATATAGGTGGAGAGAGTAAGGTAGAGCTTTCGTATGTGTTCAAAGTTATTCTCAAGTTAAAATAAACTATTATAAATATAAGATGTTTTATGTAAGCCTCATGGTAACCACAAAACAAAAACCTGTAGTGGATACACAAAAAATAAAGAGAAAATAATAAGCATATCACTAAATAAAACCAACACACCACTAAGGAGGAGAGCAAAAGAAGAATAAATGAACTAAGAAATGACCAAAAAAACAAACCAAAAAACCCAGGAGACAATCAACAAAATGGCTGTAAGTTCATAACTATCAAGAATTACTTCAGATGTGAATTAACTAAATTTAAATTTTCTGGATAAAAGATGTAGAATGGGTGAATCAATAAAAAACATCAACCAACTATGTACTGCCTACAAGAGACTCACTTCAGCTTTAAGGACATGCACAGACTGAAAGTGAAAGGATAGAGAAAGCTTTTCAAAGAAAAAGAAACCCAAAAGGAAGCTAGGGTAGCTATACCTAAAGTTTTTACAAAATATACTTTAAGACAAGCACTGTAATGAGAGATAAGAAGGTCATTATATAATGATAAAGGGGTCAACCCAATAAGAAGATATAACATATGTAAATATGTATACAACCAACATAGGAACACCTAAATATATAATGCAAATATTAAAGGGGGAAATAGACAGCAATACAATAATACCAGGGAATTTTAATTCACCACTTTTATCAATGGATAGATCACCCAGACAGAATATCAATAAAGAACCATCGGACTTAAATGAAATGTTAGAATAGATAAAATTGACAGACCTTTATAGAACATTCCATTCAACACCAGCAGAATAAACATTGTTCTCAAGTGCATATGAGACGTTCTCCAGGATAGATCATGTCACAAACAAGTCTTAAGAAATTTAAGAAGATTTATATTATATAAAGCATATTTTCAATCACAATGGTATAAAACTAAATTGCAAGAAGAAAACTGGAAAACACAAAATATGTGGAGATGAAACAACAGGCTACTGAACGACCAATGGGTCAAAGAAGAAATAAAAAAAATCCTGAGACATATGAAAAGGTAAATACAATGTCCCAAAATTTGAGATGCAGCAAAAGTTCTAAGAGAGAAGTTCATAATAATAAATTCCTACATTAAGAAAACAAAATGTCGAATAAACAACCTAACTTTACACCTCAAGGAATTAGAAAAGAAGCACAAATGAAGCCTAAAGTTAGTAAAAGGAAGGAAACAATAAGGGTCAGAGTAGAAATAAAGGAAATGGTGGTTACCAGAGGGGAAGGGGGGAGGGAGGAGGGTGAAAGGGATAATTCGGTACATGTGTGTGGTGATGGGTTGTAATTAGTATTTTGGTGGTGAACATGATGTAGTCCATGCAGAAATAGAAGTACAATGATGTACACCTGAAATTTTTACAATGTTATAAACCAACGTTACCGCAATAAACAAAAAATTAAAAAAAAAAAAAGAAATAAAGGAAATGGAGACTAAAAAGACAAAGGAAACGATCAATGAAATGAAAACTGTTTTTTCCTAAATAGTTAGACAAATTTTAGCTAGACTGATCAAGAAAAAAGCAAGAGGACTTAAATAACAATCAAAAAGGAAGAATAGACATGACAGCTGATATCACAGAAATACAAAGGATTATGAGAGAACTATGTACAATTATGTGGCAAGAAGTTGGGCAAACTAGAAGAAATGGATAAATTCTTACAAAAATAAAACCTACCAAGACAGAATATAAGGAGGTAGAAAATCTAACAAACTAATTACTAATAAGGAAATGGAATCAGTAATTAAAAACCTCTCAACTAACAAAAATTCTGGACCAGGAGGCTTCATTGGTGAATTTACCAAATACTTAAAGAACAATTAATATAAATCCTTTTCAAACTCTACCAGAAAATACAAGAGGAAGAACTGCCAAAATAATTTTACAAGTCCAACGCTATACCAACACTATACAAGGACAATAGAAGAAAAAAAAATTATAGGTCAATATCCCTGGTGAACATAGATGCAAAAATCCTCCAAAATATATTAATAAGCTAATTCAAAATACAGAAAAACAATCCTACACCACCACTAAGCGGGATTTATTCCAAAGATGCAAGAATGGTTCAACATTTGCAAATAAAACATTGTGAGACAATATATTGCCAAAAGGAAAAATAAAATTTATATGCTTAGCCCAGTGGATGCAAAAAAAAGCATGTGACAACTCGACATACATTTGTGATAAAAACTTGCAACAAAGTGAATATAGAATGAACGCCTCTAAGATCATATACAACAAACCCAAAACTAATATCATCCTTGATGATGAAAAACTGAAGAATTTTTATCTGTGTCATGAAATGTGACAAGTATGCCCACTCTGGCCACTTTCATTCAATACAGTTCTGAAAGCCTTAGCAAGAGCAATTAAGCAAGAAAAATAATAAAGTGCATTCAATTCAGGAAGGTTGAAATAAAATTGTCTCTATTCTCAGACTACAGGATATTATATACAGAACACCTAAGGACTACATCAAAAAAAATCTTAAAATGGAAAAACAAATTCAGTAAAGTTACAGAATAAAAAATCAATATGCACAAATCTGTTGCATTTTTTACATTAATAATAAACAATTAGAAAGAGAAATTAGGAAAACAATTCTATTTACAATACATCAAAATGAATAAAGTACCTGGGATAAATTTAACCAAGGAAATGAAAAACACTATATTGAAAACTGTAAAAATTTAACGATATAAATTGAAGAAGATGCAATCAAACAGAAAGATATTCTGGGATAATGGATTGGAAAAATTTATATTGTGAAAATATCCATACTATCCAAAGCAATATATAGATTCAATTCAACCTCTACCAAAATTCCAGTGCAATTTTCACAGAAATAGAATAAGAAATCCTAAAATATATGTGGAACCACAAAATGACCCCAATAGCCAAAGCAATCTTGAGAGAAAAAACATAGAGCTGGAGACAACACACTTGCTGATTTCAAACTATAGTACAAAGCTGTAGTAATCAAAAACAGTATGGTATTGACATGAAAACACATAAATTAATGGAACAAAATAGAGAGTCTAGAATTAAACCCATGCATATTTGTCAGTTAATTTGTGACAAAGAAGCAAAGAATAAAAGGAGAAAGGACAGTCTCTTCAATAAAGGGTGTTGGGAAAACTGGACAGTCACATGCAAAAGAAGGAAACTGGAACACTAACCATATGCAAAAATTAACTAAGAATGGAGTAATGATTTGAACATAAGACTTGAAACCATAAACTCATCAAAGAAAACATAGGGTGGTCTCATAGTCACTGTCTCAGAATTTTTTTTTTTAATTTGACACCAAAAGAAAAAACCAAAAGGGCAAAAGAATCAAGTAAAACTACATCAAACTAAAAGCTTTTTTATGGCAAAAGAAACTGTCCACAAAATGAAGAGACATCCTATGTATGGTAGAAATATATGCAATCAGGTATCTGATAAGAAGTTAATATCCAATATATATAAGTAACTCATACATCCCAACACCAATTCAATTAAAAGTAGGCAGATGACTTGTATAAACATTTTGAATATGTGCAAATCCTAATAGGTATATGAGAAGATACTCAACATCACTAATCATGAGGAAAATGCAAATCAAAACTGCAATGAGATATCACTTCACATGTCTTAGAATGAATATATAGATCCATCCTTGTGTGTGTGTATATATATAGTACACACAATATATATATTCTGCATTATATATGTTATTGGCAGAATATTATTTAGTGGTAAAAAAGAAGAAAATTTCCCATCCTGCCATGTGACAACATGGATGCACCTTGACGGCATTATGGTAAATGAAATGTCAGACAGAGAAAGATAAGTTCCATATCCTCTCTTTTATGTGGAACCTAAATAAGTAACTAAATAAAAACTCATAGATACAGAGAACTGATCCATGGTTGCCAGAGGTGGGGTTGGGGAATGAGTGAAATGAGTGAAGGTGAATAAAAGGTACAAACTTCCAGTTATAAGACAAATACTATGGGCATAATAATGATATGAGTGACTATTGTTAGCAATACTGTATTGTATAAGTTGCTCAGAGAGTAAGTCTTAAAAGTTTTCATCACAAGAAAATGTATGTGGTGATGGATGCTAACTAAACTTACTGTGCCAATCATTTCTCAATATACTCGTATATCAAACCACTATGTTGTACACTTAAAATTAATACAATATTATATGTTAATTATATCTCAATTTTAAAAAGTTTTTTAACCAATGCAATTGTTCTTTGAATTCTTGGTTCATATTACTAGTGACACCATCTGATCCCAGGGATTTCTTTGTTGGAAGGTCTTTGATCCCTAATTCAATCTCCTTGCTAGTTACAAGGTCTGTTCACATTTTCTGTTTCTTTGTTATTCAGCTTCAAACTTTTCTGTTTGTAGAACTTATTTCCTCTTGGTTTTCTAACATATTGGCATAAAATTGTTCATTGTGTTCTCTTATAATCCTTTTTATTTTTGTAGGATCAGCTGCAGTGTTTTCTTTTTCATTTCTCATTTCAATATAGTCTTCTATCTTTGTTTTTTAATAATAGAGTTAAAGGTTTGTTAAAGTTATCTTTTTAAAGAATCTACTCTTGGTTTCATTGATTTTAACCACCTTTTTACTATTATGTATTAATTAAATGTCTATTTTTATTTTTTCATTTCTTCTGCAAGCTTGGGATCTAGTTTATTCTTTATTTTCTAGTTCCTTCAAGCGTAAAGTTAGATTTTTTAATTCTAGATTTTTTTTAATTAATTAGTTTATTTTTGTATTTTTCCTTTTTTTATTGTGGTAACATTGGTTTATAACATTATATAAATTTCACGTGTACATATTTATATGTTGATTTCTGTATAGATTTCATCATGTACACCACCCAAATACTAATTACAATCCATTGCCATACACATGTGCCTAATCACCCATTTCCCCCTCCTCTCTCCACCTTCCCATCTAGTAACCACCAATCCAATCTCTATCTCTCTGTGTTTGTTTCTTGTTGTTTATATTTTCTATTTATGAGTGAGATCATGTGGTATTTGACTTTTCCTCTTACTTATTTTGCGTAGCATAATACCCTCAAGATGCATCCATGTTGTCACAAAAGACCAGATTTCATCTTTTTTATGGCTGAGTAGTATTCCATTGTGTATATAAACTGTATCTTGTTTATCCATTCATTCCTTAATGGGCACGTAAGTTCTTTCCAAGTCTTGGCTACTGTGAATAATGCTGCAATGACCATAGGGGTGCATATATCTTTGCATTTGTGTTTTCATAATCTTTGGATAAATACCCAGCAGTGGAAGAGCTAAATCATATGGTGCTTCTACTTTTAAGTTTTTGAGGAATCTCCACGCTGTTTTCCATAGTGGCTGCACCAGTTTGTACTCCCTCCAGCAGTGCATGCGAGTTCCCTTTTCTCCATATCCTCTCTACCACTTATTATTTTCTGTCCTGTTAGTTATAGCCATTCTGATGGGCATGAAGTGATATTTCATTGTAGTTTTGATTTGCATTTCTCTGATAATTAGTGATGTTGAACATATTTTCATATGCCTATTGGCCATTTGTATATCTTCTTTGGAGATGTGTGTGTTCAGATCTAACAGTCTCATTTTTAATTGAATTGTTACCTTTTTGTTGTTGAGCTGTATGAGTTTTTTATATATTTTAGAAATTAACCACTTAACAAATGTATGGTTTGCAAATATCTTCTCCCAATTGTTAGGTTGACTTTTCATTTTGTTGCTGGTTTCTTTTGCTGTCGGAAGCTTTTTAGTTTGAGGTAGTCTTACTTGTTTATTTTTTCTATTATTTCCCTTGACTGGTCAGATATTACACTTGAAACTATGCTGCTAAGACTGATGTTTAAAAGCATACTGCCTAGGTTTTCTACTAGAATTTTCATGGTTTCAGGTCTCATATTCAATTCTTTAAAGGATTTTGAGTTAATTTTTGCCCATGGTGTAAGAAAATGGTCTACTTTCATTTTTTTGCATGTGTCTGTCCAGTTTTCCCAACACCATTTATTGAAGAATCTTTGCTTTCTTTGCTGTATGTTCTTGGCTCCTTGTCAAAAATAAGCTGTCCATAGGTGTGTGGGTTTACTTTGGGTCTCTTGATTCTGTTCCATCGATCTGTGTGTCTGTTTTTGTGCCAGTACCATGCTGTTTTGGTTACTATAGCTTTGTGGTATATTTTGAAGTCAGTGAGTGTGATGCTTCCAGCTTTGTTCTTTTTTCTCAGGATTCTTTTGGCTATTTGGGTCTTTTGTTCCTCCATATACGTTTTGGAATTTTTTGTTCTATTTCTGTGAAAAATGTCATTGGAACTTTGATAGAGATTGCACTGAATCTGTAGATTGCTTTAGGAAGTATGGAAATTTTAAATATGTTAATTCTTCCAATCCAAGAACACTGAATATCTTTCTATTTTTCTGTATCATCTCTTTCTTTTGATATGTTTTATATTTTCCAGTCTACAGGTGTTTTACTTCTTTTTATAAATTTATTCCTTGGTATTTTATTCTTTTTGTTGCAATTGTGAATGGGATTGTATTCTTAATTTCTGTTTCTGCTACTTCCTTGTTAGTGTATAGAAGCTCAACTGATTTTTGTATGTTGATTTTGTATCCTGCAACTTTACCACATTCATTTATTATTTCTAAAAGTTTTTTGCTGGATTCTTTAGGGTTTCCTATATGTAACATCACGTCATCTGCAAATAGTGACAGTTTCACTTTTTCTTTTCCAATTTGGATCTCTTTTATTTCTTTTTCTCTCCTGATTGCTCTGGCCAGGACTTCCAATACTGTGTTAAATAAGGGTGGTGATAGTAGGCATCTGAGTGTGACTCCTGTTCTTAGAAGATTAGCTTTCAATTTTTCTCCATTGAGAATGATAGTACCTGTGGGTTTGTCACATATGGTTTTTATTATGTTGAAGTAGTTTCCATCTAAACCCATTATTTAGGGGTTTTATCGTAAATGGGTGCTGTATCTTGTGAAATGCTTTCTCTGCATCTATTGAGGTGATCATGTGATTTTTATTCCTCATTTTGTTAATGTGGTATATCACATTGATTGATTTGCAGATTTTGAACGATCCTGAATCCCTGGAAAAAATCCCACTTGATCACAGCATATGATCTTTTTAATGTATTGCTGTATTCAATTTGCTAGTACTTTGTTGAAGAGTTTTGCATTGATGTTCATCAATGGTATTGGCCTGTGGTTTTCTCTTTTTGTGTGTTGTCTTGTCTGGCTTTGGTATCAGGTTAACGTTGGCTTTGTAGAATGAGTTAGGAAGCTTCCCATCCTCTTCAATTTTTTGGAAGAGTTTGAGAAGAATAGGGATTACATCTTCTTTGAATGTTTGGTAGAATTCACCAGGGAAACCATCTCGTCCTGGACTTTAATTTTTTTGGAGGTTTTTGATTACTGTTTTGATATCCTTGCCAGTGATTAGTCTATTCAAATAGTTTATTTCTTCTTGATTCAGTTTTGGAAATTTACATAATTCTAAGAATTTCTCCATTTCCTCTCTATTATCCAATTTGTTGGTGTATAGCTTTTCATAGTATTTTCTTATAATCTTCTTTGTTTTTGAAGTGTCCATTGCAATTTCTCCTCTTTCATTTGAGAGTTTATTTATTTGAGCATTCTCCCTTTTTTTCTTTGTGAGTATAGCTAAAGACTTATCCATTTCGTTTCTCTTTTCAAAGAGCCTGTTCTTATTTTCATTATTTTTTTCTTTTTTGTTTAGTCTCGGTTTCATTTATTTCTACTCTGATTTTTATTATTTCCTTTCTTCTACTGATTTGGGCCTTTTTTCTTCTTTTTCTAATTCCTTTAGGTGCACTATTAGATTACTTATTTGTGATTTTGTTTGTTTGTTTGTTGAGGCAGGTAGGCCTGTATTGTTATATACTTTCTTCTTACAACACGTTTGCTGTATCCCATAAATTTTGGCATGTCATATTTTCATTTTCTTTTGTCTACAGGTATTTTTTGACTTCTCCCCTTCGTTTCTTCATTGACCCAGTCATTGTTCAGTAGCATTTTGTTTAATCTCCACATATTTGTGGCTTTTCTGGTTTTCTTCCTGTAGTTGATTTCTAGTTTCATACTATTGTGGTCAGAAAAGATACTTGGTATTATTTCAATCTTCTTAAATTTAATGAAACTTGTTTTGTGGCCTAATATGTGATCAATCCTGGAGACTGTTCCATGTGCATTTGAAAAGAATAAGTATTCTGGGGTTCTTGGATGGAATATGCTATATATATCTACTAAATCCAACTTGTCTAATGTGTCATTTAATGCTAGGGTTTCCTTAATGATCTTCTGTTTAGATGATCTATCCATTGGTGTAAGAGGAGTGTTCAAGTCCCCTACTATTATTGAATTGCTGTCTATTCCTCCTTTTATGTCTGTTAATAATTGCTTTATATATTTAGGTCTTCCTATGTAGGGTTCATGGATATTTACAAATGTTATATCCTCTTGTTGTATTATTCCTTTTATCATTACGTGTTGCCCTTCTTTGTCTTCTTTGTTATAGTTTTGTCTCTTGTTATAGTTTTTTTTAAAGTCTATTTTTTTGAGACAAGTATTGCTACTCAAGCTTTTCATTGTCATTTGCGTAGAGTATCTTTTTCCATCTCTTCACTTTCAGATTGTAAGTGTCTTTAGGTCTGAGATGTTTCTCTTGTATGCAGCATACATATGGGTCTTGTCTTTTTATTGATTGGCCACCCTATGCCTTTTGATTGGAGCATTTTGTCCATTGACATATAAGGCAACTATTGATAAGAAGGCACTTATTGCCATTTTGTTACCTTTTTTCTGGGTGTTTTAATAGTTCTTCTCTGTTCCTTTCTTCTTCTCTTGCTTTCTTCCCTTGAGGTTTGAGGGCATTCTTTAGTATTATGTTTGAGTTCCTTTCTCTTAATTTTTTGTGTGTTTATTATGGGTTTCTGGTTTGTGATTACCACGACATTCCTACATAATAAGCTACATATATAGCCATCTACATTAAATTGATGGTCTCTTTAATTTGACCTCTTGCTGAAAGCTCTACTCCCCTACTCCACTTCTCCCACATTTTATGTTTTTGATATCATATTTAAACTCTTTTTTGTGCATATGTATCCACTATCGTCTTATGTAAATATACAATTTTAGTACTTTTGTTTTTTGATCTTCATGTTAGCTTCATAGGTGGTTGATCTGCTGCCTTCTTTGTATATTTGCCTTTACCAGTGATTTTATTGCTTTTTTTTAAATTATTTTTTTAATTCCTATTTTTGGTGTTCTCTTTTCCACTTAATTCCCTTCAGCATTTCTTGTAAAGATGGTTTCTTGGTGATAAACTCCTTTAGTTCTTGCTTGTCTGGGAAACTCTATCTCTCTTTCCATTCTGAATGATAACCTTGTCAGACAGAGTATTCTTGGCTGTTTGTTTTCTCCATTCAGCACTTTAAATATATTAGTACCACTCCCTTCTAGCCTGTAAGGTTTCTGCTGAGGAGTTAGCAATAGCCTTATGGCATTTCCTTTGTATTTAACTTGTTGCCTTTCTCTTGCAGCTTTTAGGATTCTCTCTTTATCTTAATTCTTGACATTTTAACTATGATGTGTCTTGGTGTGGGCCTCTTTGGGTTTATATTGTTTGGTGCTCTCTATGCTTCCTGTACCTGAATGTCTGTTTCCTTCCTTAATTTAGGAAAGTTTTCAGTGATTATTTCTTCAAATAGCTTCTCGGCCTCTTTGACTCCCTCTATTCTCCTTCTGAGACACCTATAATGTCCCTGCACTTGAGGTTAGTGCACTTGATGTTTGTCTCAGAGATTCCCTAGACCGTCATCATTCTTTTTATTCTTTTTTCTTGTATCTCTTCAGCTTGGGTGATTTCATCTAGTCTCTCACCCAGCCCACTGATCCATTCTTCTATATCATCTACTCTGTTATTGAGTCCCTCTAGTGAGTTTTTCATTTTCAGATTATATTCTTCATTTCTGATTGTTTTTCATCTTTTACAATTCTTTGTTGAAGTTCTTACCGTGTTCGTCCATTCTTCTCCCAAGATCAGTTAGCATTTTTATGACTTTGTTTGAACTCTTTGTCAAGTAGATAGTTTATTTCTATTTTGCTTAGTTCTTTTCTGGGGTTTTGCCTGTTCCCTCACCTGGAATGTATTCCTTTGCCTCTAATTTTGCCTCTTTCTCTGTGCTTATATGTATGTAATAGTTAGGTCAGCTATGTCTCCCAATCTTGTAGAGGTGGCCTTATGTAAGAGATGGCTTATGAGGTCCAGCCGTGTGCTTCCTCTCATCACCAATTCCAGATGTCACAGGACTGTCCCCTGTGTTGGATCACATGTATCCTTCTGTTGTGGCAGGGTTGCTTTTGCTTCAGGTGCTGCAGAGGCTAAGCTGTCCCCCTGGCTGGCTTGTTGTAATGCTCAGCTGTGTGGTTGCTATAGTCCTTTCAGTCAGTTTACTGGGTGTGGGGAGCTCTAGCACAGTGGGGTGCAAGGTCTAATACCACATTCCTGTTGTAGTTTTCCTGTTAAGTCAATAGGCCCCCAGCATGGCTGGCTACTAGGCTCACTGGCTTACAATTGGTGTGGGCCTGCAGCCTGCAAGCCTACTGTCACCTCTTTCATGGTTTCAGATGAGTGGGTCCTGTCCCAGGTGTAAGAGCATCCAATTGTTTCAGGCTTTGGAAGGTGGGGTCAATACCTTATGTGGCTGTTTGAGAAGCACAAGTCTGCTGCAGCCATCAGGCCCCACCACCCACAGGGCACACACTCTGTCCGCATAGTCCAGCCCCACGCACATGTACCAACCCACTGAAATGGCCTGCCCTGCTGCAGAGGCCCAACATACTCCACCAATGCAGGCCCACCCCTCACACACACACTGCTCTGCCAAGGAAAATCCAGTCACTTGGTTTCAGAGGTTCCATGTGCCCCATGTACAAGCCCACAAGTTGCCTGAGGGCTTGCTGTTGAGTGGGACCAGTCTCTAGGGTGGGCTACTTGCCCTGGCTGAGCTGGAGTAAATAGGATCTCTAGTGGGTGGGGCAGAACCCTGCACTAACAGGTTGGTGGAAGAACTCCAATGGCATCTGACAGCATCTGTGTCAGCACACCTGTACTAGGTCACAATAATGACTGCCACCAATGTCAGTCCTTGGAGAGGTCTCACCTCTCACTGAGATGCACCCAGAGCCTAGGGAGTGGGCACATTTCTTTCTGGTAATTTTAGATTGCTTTCCAAAATGGGTGAATTTGTGCATGGGCCCTTTAAAAGCAGGCTTTTCCCACCTCTTATGTCCAATAGCTTTTCTGGGGATATTCCCTGTTGTTGTTAGTAACCAGCAAAGCCAGGTGTTATGACACTTGTCTCAGTTGTGCTGAGTCCAAATGCTGCTTATTGTGGTTATGCTCGCCTGCTCAGATCCCCCTCTCCTCCAGAGAAGGCTTCTACCTTAGGATCGCGCCTAGCCAGCCATGAAGCATCAGGCTCAAAGGTGGCTTTTTTCTCTCCAGAAGGGAATTTCATCATCTTCCACCTCAGGCAGCCACCGACCCTTGTTGTTGGGATATTTTTATCCAGTTCTCCATTCCCTCCTAAGGGTAATTGTTCCAAGAGTAGTTGTAAACTCCTTATGTCCATGGGAGGAGGTGAGTTCAGGGTCTGCCTATGCCACCATCTTGACACCATCTCCTAGATCTTTTTTTTTATGTAAGTGTTTGCAGGTATAAATTCTCTTCTTAACGCTGCTTTTACAGCACATATAAGAATGTATGGAAATTTCTATCTACTTACATTTATATTACTAATAGGGAAGGGCTTACCATTGTCATTTTGTTCATTGTTTTTTATGTGCTATATAGCATCTTGTTTGTCATTTACTCCATAACTGTCTTCTTTGTGTTTAGTAATATTTTTACTGAATCATTTTTATTTCTCTCCTATTTCCTTTTGTGTATATTCTGTATTTTATTTGTGATTACCATTGGGATTATGTAAAACATTTCAAAATTATTATAATGTTTTAAACTACTAACAACAACTTTAATTACATACAGAAACTCTAATTGTTTACAGTTCTGCCCCCTCCTCTTTATGCTATCATTGTCACAAGTTACTTCGTTATTTATTGTGTACCCTTTTACAAAAATGTATAGTTATTTTATATTTTATTCTTTTAAATTTTATAAATGAAATAAAAGTGGAGTTCTGAGCCAAAATTAAAATGATACATGTTGTTGTCATTGTCAAAATACTTACCTTTACATGAGAACTTTATCCACTTGTAGACTTCAAGTTACTGTCTAATATCCTGTTGCTTCAACTTGAAGGACTTTATTGGCATTCCTTGTAAAGCAATTCTAGTGTCAATGAACTCCCTTGGCTTTTGTTTACTTGGTAATGTCTTAAAATCTTCCTCATTTTTGAAGGAGGGTTTTGCAGCATATAGAATTCTCAGTAGTTATTTTTTTTATTTCATCACTTTAAATATATCACCACACTACTTTCTGGGCTGCAAGATTACTTCTGAGATGTCTGTTAATAACTTTCTTAATTACTGATGACCCTAGAATTTCTTATGCATGACTATTAGCTTCTCTTGATGCTTTAAAGATTCTTTGTTTATGTCTTAGCATAAGTGTTTTTGATTTTATTCTACTTGGAATTCATTGGGCTTTTTGTATTTATATATCTTTTTCCTACTTAGGAAGTTTTCAGTCATTATTTCCTGAAGTAAACTTTCTGTTTCTTTCTCTTTCTCTGTGTCTCTCTTCCTTCTTGGACTCTTGTAATGCATGTATGGGTCCCCTTGTTTGTATCCCATAAGTACTTTAGGCTCTCTTCACTTTTATTGATTTTTTTTCTTTTTACTTCTCAGACTCAATAATTTCAAAGCCCCAGTCTTGACATTCAATGACTCTTTCTTCTGGTTGTTTAGGTCTGCTATTTATTTTCTCTGGTGAATTTTTCAATTCAGTTGTATTTTTCATCTCAAGAATTTCTATTTTTTATAATCTGTATATATTTATTGATATTCCCCTTTTGTTCATAGATGATTTACTCTATTTTGTTGAGTTCACTTCCATGCTGTCCTTTAGTTCTTTGAGCTTATTTAAAGCAGTTGTTTTAAGCTATTTGTCAAGTAATAAGAGGCTTGTGTTTCTTCAGGGCTGGCTTGTAGAGATTTTTTTCTTTAAATGAACATGTGTGTCTGTCTTTTTTGTATGCCTTTCATTGTAATTGGGTGTTTGAAAAAGCAGTTACCTTTCCTAGTCATTGCTGACTGGCTTCCTGCAGGAGAACACTGTTACTAATAAGACTGGCATATAGTAAGTCCCAGTCTGAACCCAAATGCCTGAGAGCCAGGAGAGCTGATGTTGTAAGTTTCAGTCTGAGTCCTAGTCCAAAAGCAGGAGAAGACTGAAGGCCCAGCTTGAAGACAGCCAGACAGAGAGACTAAATTCTCCCCCATTTAGACATTTGGTTCTGTTGAGGACCCCAATAAAATGGGTGAGACCCACTCCTGTTAGGGAAGGCAACCTATTTTACTCAGTTTTCTAATACAACTGGTCATTCCATTCAGAAACATCTTTATAGTCATACTATGAATACTATTATTCAACTCTGTGCTCCAGTCAAGGTGACACATAAAATTAAACATCACAACCAATATTTATCAATATTATCATGAACCCTGGACATTCTACATGTATTATTTCATTTAATAATTGCAAGAATCCTAAGAGGTAGGTCATATTATTATTCCCATTCAAAATATGAAGAAACTGAGATACATAGATAACGTCTGGTTTAGAGCCACACAGTTAGTCAATAATGAAGCTGACACTTAAGTCCTTGTCTGTTTGGCTCCTCCTGAATATTTGAATCACTGCACAATGGCTGATAATTATATATTGTTGTCTTGAGACGATGCCTTTGAAATTGATAGCTTCCTGGACTTTTCCTGTTTTACTAATCATAGACTCAAAGGAATTGGCAAAAAAAATAGTATTGAGAGTATTCAAGTACCCTTTACTCAGCTTTCTCCAATGGTAGCAGCTTACATAACTATAGCACAATATCAAACTCAGGTACAATACTGTTGACTTTACCACACTCCTTGTTCACATTTCACCTGTTTTATATGTGCCTTCCTTTGTAAATGTGTGAGTGTGAATGTGTGTGTTTATGTGTGAGAATGTGTATGTAGTTCTATGCAATTTTACCACATGTATAGATTGTCATATCCATTACTACATTCAAGATAAAGAACTGTTTCATCACCACATAGGACTTTTTTTTGTGCTACTCCTTGTTAATCACATACACCCTACCTCTTACCCCCTTCCCTAATCTGGGCAACCACTGACTTGTTCTCCATAAAGATGACACCTTTTAAATTACTTGTTCTATCCTGTCTTGGTGAAAATAATTATATCTCCATTATTTATGCAAAAAAGTTAAGAAAGTAAAGAAAATTAATTGGAAAAAGCAAAGAAAATTAATAACAAAGAGATTAATGAAGAACATGTTCTTGATGTCAATAATATGTATATGACAACAAAAAAACAACAGTCTGTTTGATGTGGCTAAATGTTGTGGTTATTTCATCATTTTAATTGTGTTTTCTTTAGAAAAATTATTTTTGATTGGACTATCACATAGTTCAGTTCCTGTGTGAATGCTGCATGCTGCCTCTTTACCTGGCTGTTCTAATGCAACTCACATTTTGTGAATGACCATATCATTAAATTTGCAGAAGGCTGGAAGAAGTACACGACAGCTGGCACTCTGCCCTCATCCAGGTTTTCCAAAAGTAGTTATGAATAATATAAACATGAGTCACATATTTGTGGTAGCCATGATTCTGTTGCTGGAGGTGCCATGGCAGTTGGTGGTTATGTAAACCACGACATCCGTGAGTGTATATGCACTTTTACTCATTCATTTCAAAGAAAGTGACAGTTCATTAACTTCTTGAGGAAAAGTTTGAATCTTATCAAAGTTAACTGGTTGAAAAAAAACAAAAATCTTAGTAGCTGTTTTTATTTGGAGTGACTGTACATTGAAATCTTTTTTATCTAAACATAATAATAAAGAATTCCTATTGTTGAGACAGTTATAAAAATCTCCTGCATAAATAATCTATACAGGTAGAAATATTCTCACCATGAAAGAAAGAAGTAATTTAAGAGGTGTCATCTTTATGAAGAACAGGTCAGTGGTTGCTCGGATTAGAGATGGGGGTAACAGGTAAGGTTCGTGTCACTACCAAAATGCAGTACATAAAGACATAGTGTTTTAAAAGTTTTGTAAAAAAGTGCTGATGCTCTCTGATTCTGTAAACACTCTTGTTAGATACTTTGACTAGTGTACAGTTTAACGTATGATTATAACTTGAACTTTGTTAGAAAGAAGAATATTTTTAAGCATCTAGACATACTGAGCCCAACCTATTGCTTTTAATTAGCTTGGCAGATAATGTCATCATTACTGTGTAGATACTTCATATGATCATTCTTCCAGTATGCCAAGGAGATCTTAGATTTGAGGGACCAAAATTTCTGCACTGGGACACCTTTTTATTTTGAGTATCATTAAAAAGGAAACAAACATGGAATTTCTTCCCCATGTGTATGCACACACACGTGCATACAGACAGAAAAAGTGGTACCTTATAGTTGTGTTATATTAAATGTAGGATTGTGTTTGTATTTGTTAGCTATTACTACACTAATGCTACATAACAAATTACTCTGAAATTTAACAGCATAAAACAACCATCTTTTATTCTTATTGATCTGTGAGTCAAGTGGGGTTGGCTTATCTAGGCAGAGTTCAGGCTGTTTGACTGGTCACACTACCAGTCCTGTAGGTCGTGGTTCCTCAGTCAGGTCTTCTTCATGTACACTTACTTTTAGAACAGGCTGGCACAGAGGCTCTTCCTGGGGATATACAGTGATGGCAGAGGTGCATGAATAGCATGTGGAATTGACTACGGCCTCTTAAGACATATGCTATAAACTGCACACTGCCATCTTTACCCACCTACCATTGCCAAGTTAGATTACGTGCCATAGCCTAATGTCAACAGGTGAGGAAATACCTTCCTTCCATAATAGTTCGTGTCAAAAGTGAGTGGAGTTCAGATTGAACACTTATGGTGTATTATTCACTTTACCATAGTATTTAATGAAAATTTCCAGAAAATATTGGTGTTTTTTAAGAGGATATAATCTATCTCATTTTTTCCCTTTTTTGTCAGAATCTTTTCTATGATCTATGTTCATACACATTTCATTATGTACTAATTTAACAACAAAAACTGGATGAGTGGGACATGCTACTGATAATCAGTCCCCACAAATACATATTGATTTAGGATTAGCTATAGGACTACACTGAATGCTATTACAATCACCAGGCTTCCACTGTTTATGAGCTCTGATTCATTGAACTATCAAAAGAAAACCATTCAAAATTACCTCTGAAGAGATTTCTTTTTCCTGCTGATAGAACGCTGATAGTTTTAAAATATTTGGGAACTTAACTCTTGTTTTATGACCTACAGGGAACCACAGATCAAGTAATTTGCAGTTGAACGAAAAATGTGTTAATCCTTTAGGCCAAAAAAAGCAGAGACAATATTTGTCAATTAGCTAGTTACTTCAGTCAACATATATCTGGGATCAGCATACTGACCTGTGGTCTGCTTTTGTCAGGTTGTCAAGCTAATAGTATTTTTTTAAAAGGAAAAAAATTGTATTTTTATTTATCTGGCAATAAATTAGTTTGTATTTAAGGATGTTTGTAACAGTACATATAGTTCTGATTTGACAGGATATTTTTAGCCCTTTAAAGATTATATTCTGGCTTCCGTCACTTCTACTTAGAGGTAAGCAGTCATTCAAATTGGTTTTTCACCTGTCAGTTTTCTCTTTCTGCTTTTGATATTTTCTCTTTCTTTAGCTTTTAGCCGTTTGACTGTGATTTCACTAGTTGTAATTTCCTTCAGTAGTGTTCTCTAAGTTTCTTGTATCTATAAATTTATGTCTTTCTTCAAATTTGAGAAATATTTGTCCTTTAGTTCTTTGATTTTTTGCCTTATTGCCTCTCTTTCTAGGTCTTCAATTATACACATAATAGACCTTGTAATATTTTCTGACAGATCTCTGAATCTCTGTTCATTTGTTTGTATCTTTTATCTTTATTGAGTAAATTTGTGAATCTATCTTCAAATTCAAAACATTTTCTTTTCCCATTCTCTTTCTGCTATTAAACCCACCCAGTGTTATTTAAATTTCAGATATTGTGGAGGTTTTTTGTTTGTTTGTTTTATGATTTCTGTTTTGTTCCAAGAATATTTTGTATATTTTCAAATGGTTAAAAAGAATGAAAAGAGGAATAATATTTCATGATATATGAATTATGTACTTAAAAAATTTAATGTCCATAAATAAGATTTTATTGTAACACAACACAGTCATCCTTTAAAGTATTGTCTATGGATACTTTCACATTCCAACAGCAGAATTGAGTAGTTGTAACAAACTCTATCACCATCCAAGCCTAAAAACATTTGTTATGTAGTCCTTTACAAGAAATGTTGCCTGACTCTTGGTGTAAAGAAACATGTGAAATTACCACAGGTATTGTCCATATGTCTACTATTACATAAATATGAGGACCAAAAGATAAGGGACACATATATTCAGCGTGAGAGACTGCTGCATACATTCAGATATGTGTAAATTTTATTGAACATTTATTTACTTTATAGTATATGTAGAGGATAAGTATGCCCTGAAGTAAGGGAAAATAAAAGAAAAATAATATGTAATTCCTACTTTCATACTTACACTTGAAAAATGTCTGCTTGACTAGCTTTTCCAGTTCCCTAAGTCATCAGTTCCCATACATCATATGTATTTTTCCTGTGAGCTGATGGTCGCATAGCACAATATTAGTATTTTAAAGTGAATATTGCAGTGGCATTTAGTGAACAATTATTCATGTTATCTGAAAACACCATCACTATTTCTTATAAAACACTTTACCTCAAATAAAACACCTTAATCATTAAGTAATTAATCTCCATTTTCCTGTCATTCCAGCACTTGGCAACCACCCATCTGCTTTCTGTATGTATTGATTTGCCTTTTTTGTATATTTAATATAAATGGAATTATGCAATATTTAACATTTTGGTCCTGAATTTATTATTCAGCATAACGTTATCAGGTTTCATTTACTTAGTACTATGTTATCAGAACTTCATTCCTCTTAGTGGCTGAATAATATTCCATTGACTGGATATGCTACATTGTATTTATCCATTCATCATTTGATAGACATTTGGATTGTTTCTCCTTATATTCTAATAATTCTGACCTGAACATTTATATAAAATTTCTTATTTCAACATCTTGTATTATTAATATTTTAATGTATATCTATAGATAGAATTGATAGATAATATGGTAATTCTACACATAATATGTTAATAAAATGCCAAACTGCTTTCCACAGTGACTATACAATATTACATTCCCACCCAACAAGGCATCAGGGTTCCAAATTTCCCACATCCTCATCGACATCTGTTATTTGTTTTTTTCTTTAATTGTAGCCATCTTTGTAAAAGTAATGTGGTACCTTACTATGATTTTGATTAATATTTTCCTAATGATTATTGAAATTGAGTATCATTTCATGTGCTTTTGGACATTTGTATATCTTCTTTGGGAGGAGGAGGGAGGGGGAGGAAAGATTTTCAAATTCTTTGAGCATTTTAAAATTGGATTGTTTGTCTTTTTGTTGTTAAGTTATAAACTTTATATATTCTGGAAACAAGACCCTTATGAATTATGATTTGAAAATATTTTATCCCATAAAGTAGTTTGTATTTATACTGTCTTGACAATATCCTTTGATACACAAAATATTTTAATTTTAATGAAGTCAAAATCATTTATATATTTTTTTCCATTTTTTTGCTGTGGCGCTGTACCTAAGATCCCATTGTCAAAGCTAAGTTGATCAAAAATGTATGCTACGTTTCCTTTAAGAGTTTTATATTTTCAGCTTTACATCTAGTTATTTGAATCACTTTGAGTTAAATTTCCTATGTGGTGTGAGGCAGGAGTCCAGCTTCATTCATTGCATATGGATAGCCAATTGTCCTAGCACTATTTGTTGAAGAAATCTTTTGTTCCCCATCAATGTACTTAGCACTCTGTCAAAAGCCAGTTGTTTGACTGAAACAAGATTAAAAAGTGGTCTATGCTAAATCAAATTGAAACTCCACAGTTGCCTTAGTATGCTATAGAGAAAGGGAGACAAAGTCTAAGGATACTGGAATACTAGAATGGGCTTATATTTGAAGACCTACTAAACCAACTTGGGAGACTCCAGAGATCAAATCTTTTACCACAACTGTGAGAAATAAATTTATAAGGGCAGCCCCAGTAATCTTAATGAGTTCTGTGGTTTCTCTACTCTGTAGGTCAGAGTTATTGTGGGAACTAATACCACTGAACTTTGATTCTTAAAAAAAAATGGGGATATTTGATCCTAATTGACAGGGGCCAACTGATGACACTTAATCACCACAGTGTGGGCATGGTAACTGTAATGGACAGCAAAATCAAACCAGCAATCAGAATAGTCTAAATTGAAGATACCGATGGTGTTGGCTAATTCATCTTTGTGTTCCCATAAGAGAAATAAATGAGGAGTTTAGTAAAATCTTTCTTGACTTGTGTACAAGTAATTATTTTAGGGCAAGTGAATAGAAATGTAACTATAATCCTAAAAACAGGGAATCACGGTCCTTCACGCAGTTCTCAGACTTGAGTCAGCTTACAGAACCAGAACCTCTTGAAAGGAAGAGAGACTGGGTCCCCTTGAGGAAAGATTCCACTACACTACCGAAAATTTATGTTGTTAATCTTTCTCCAAACCTTGTGCATAGTGAGTTATGGCCTTTTATCAGTACTTTTACCATTGGGGAAAATTAAATAATCAGATCTTCAGGGAAAAACTGCACACTGGCTCTGAACTGACATTAACTACAGGACACCAAAAACATCACAGTGGTCCACAAGTCCGAGTAGGGACTCATGAAGTTGAGGAGTTCAATGGACTTTTAGCTCAGATTCATCTCAAAGTAGGTTTCATGGATCTGCGAATCCATCCTGTGGTTATTTCCTCATTCCAGAATGTATAATTGCAATAGAAAATGCAACCAGCATAATCTCCACATTGGTTCCCTGATCAGTGGAGTGACAAACTTTGTGGCAGAAAAGGCCAAATGGAAGCCATTAGGTCTGTCTCTGCCTACGAAACCAGTAAAATAAAATATCAATAGTAAATCATTACCTATTAATACTTTATTTAAGTGTAAATAAATTTAATTTTCCAATCAAAAAACACAAAGAGTATCTGACTAGATAAAAAAAAATAAAAAAAACCAACAACTAAACAAGATCCAACCATAAACTACCTACAAGATCCTCACTTTAGCAGTAAGGACACACATAAGTTAAAAGTGAAGGGATGAAAAATGTTACCCCATGCACACAATACCAAAAGAGAGCAGGACTGACTATACTTATATCAGACAAAATAGAATTTAAGTCAAAAATTTTCAAGAGAGACTATCAAAAAACAGAAGATCTGAGCAATACTATAGACCAAATGGACCTAACAGACATATACAGAACATTCCATCCAGCAGCAGCAGAATATACATTGTTTTCAAATGGACATGAAATATTATTCAAGATAGATCATATGATAGACCACAAAAAAGTCTTAAAATTCAAAAAGACTAAAATTATATCAAGTATCTTTTTTGACCTGATGTCAGTAATATTAGGAAATCAATAACATTATGAAATAACATTAGAAAATCAATAGTATTAGGAAAAATGAAAAATTTCAAATACATGTAGAAATTAAACAAAATACTTCTGAACAACTAATAATCAAAGAGCTATCAAAACGAAAATCAAAAAATATCTTGACCAATGAAAATAGAAACATAACATACCAAAACTTATATAAAGCAGCTAAAGCAATTTTAACAGGAAATTTTACAGCAACAAATGTCTACATTAAGAAAAAAGAAAGCTCTCAAACAACCTAACTTCATACTTCCAGAAACTAGAAAATGAACAACAAATTAAAACTAAAGCTTAAAGTTCAATAAACCTGAATTGACTATTTGAATAGAAAAACAAAATTGATCACCTTCCCCTACATTATCTAGGAAAAAAAAGTAAGACAACTCAAATAAACTCAGAAATAAAAGAGAGGACATTACAGCTGATACTACAAAAATACTATCTATCCTAAGACATTATAATAAACATTTATAGGCCAACATTTTGGACAATCTTGAAAAAGTGAATAAGTTCCTGGAAATATGCAATGTACCAACACTTAATGATGGAAAAACAAAAAATCTGAAAGTCTAGTAACAAGATAAGGAGACTAAATCAGACATGAAAAAAACTTTCATTACTAATCAGTAGTGAATAAAACACCCAACAAATAAAATTTCGGGACCTGATGGCTTTACTGGTGAATTCCCTCAAACATTTCAAAGAATTAACACCAGACCTTCAAACTCTTCCAAAAAATTAAAGAGCAGGAAACACTTCAAAACTCATTTTATGAGGCCAATATTACCCCCATATCAAAGCTAGAAAAGGATACTACAAGAAAAGAAAATTAGAGATGAATATCTCTGATGAATACAGCTGCAATAATCCTCAACAAAATACTAGGCAACCAAATTCCTCAGCATATTAAAAGGATTGTACACCATGATCAAGTAGGATTTATCCCTGGGATGCATGGCTGGTTTAACGTACAAGAAGAAATCAATATGATACAACACATTAAGACAATGAAGGATAAAAATTGTCTGATCACCTGGGTAGTTACAGAAAAAGCATTTGACATATTCAACACCTTTCATGATAAAACTCTCAAAAAAAAAACCAAAGTCATAGAAGGAATGCACCACAACCTCATAAAAACCATATAGGATAAGCATACTCCTAACATCAAATTAAAAGATGAAAAACTATAGACATTCCCTCTAAAGTCAGGAACAAGACAAGTATGCTCACTCTGACATTTCTATCCAATATAGTCCTGGAAGTCCTAGCCAGAGAAATTAGGCAAGAAAAATAAATAAAAAACATCTAAATCAGAAAGGAAGAAGTAAAATTGTCTTTGCAGATGACATGATTTTATATGTAGAAAATTCTAAATACTCCACCAAAAAATTAAAAAATAAATTTTTAGTTGGAACTAAAAGATTTCAAGATAAAAAATCAAATACAAAAATCAGTTGCATTTCTACACAATAACAATAATCTATCTGAAAAAGAAATTAGGAAAACAATCTCATTCACAATAGTATCAGAAAAATAAAACAATACACTTAGGAATAAATTTAAATAAAGTGGTTAAAAATTTGTACACCAAAAACTACAACACTGATGAAAGAAATTGAAGAAGATATAGACAAATGGAAAGATATTATGTATCCATGGACTATGAGAATTAATACTGTTAAAATGTCCATACTACAGAGCAATCTACAGATTCAATGCAATCCCTAGTAAAATCTCAGTAGTATAGTTCACAGAAATAGAAAGCACAATCCTCAAATTCATATGGAAACAAAAAAACTGCAAATAGCCAACACAATCTCGAGGAAAAGTACAACATTTGAGTCAACACAGAAGCTGATTTTCAAAAACATACTGCAAAACTATAATAATTAAACACCTTGGTACACGTACAAAAACTGAAATGTAGATCAATAAAACAGACTACAGAACTGAGAAATAAATAAATCACCACATTGATGGTCAATTGATCTCTAATAAAGGTGCCAAAAACGTACACTATGGAAAGGAGAATCTCTAAAAAATGGTATTGGGAAGACTGATTTTCCACAGATAGAAGGATAAAATTGCAATTTTATTTCACTTTATATACAAAAGTCATCTGAAAGGGGATTAAAAGCTTAAAATGTAAGAACAGAAACCCTAAAAATATTAGAAGAAAATAGGTTAAAAACTCCTTGACATTGGTGTGGGCAATAATTTTCTGGATATGACAAAAAAACACAGACAACAAAAGCAAAAATAGACAAATGGGATTGCATCGAACTAAAAAGCTTTGGCACAGCTAAGAAAAAATCAACAAAGTGAAAAAGCCACCTACAGAATGGGGAAAATATTTGAAAATTACATTTCTGATAAGGAATTAAAATCCAAAACATATAAGGAATGTAAACAACTCAATAGCAAGAAACAAACCCAATTAAAAAATGAGCAAAGGACCTGAAAAGAAGACATAAAATGGCCAAAAAGCATATGAAAAGATGCTCGACTTCACTCATCATAAGGAAAATGCAAACTAAAACCACAGTGAAATATCACCTCGTACCCGTTAGAATGCCTGTTATCAGTAGGAGAAAATATAACAAGTGTTGACAAAGATGTGGAGAAAACAGAACTCTTGTACACTGTTTATGGGAATGTAAGTTGGCACAGCCATTATAGAAAACAGTATGGAGGTTCTTCAAAACATTAGAAATAGAACTGCCATGTAATCCAGCAATCTCACTTATGAGTATATATCCAAAGGAAGTGAAAACAGGATCACAATGAGATATTTGTACTCCCATGTTTATTGCAACGTTACTCACAATAACTAAGATTTGGAAACAACCCAAGTGGGTTAATGGATGAATGGATAAAGAATATGTGATACACACACTTACACATACACACACTCTCACACACTGGAATATTATTCAGCCACAAGAAAAAAGGGAATCCTGTAATTTGAAACAGTATCAATGAACCTGAAGGACATTGGGCTTGGTGAAATAAGCCAGACCGAGAGAGAAAAAAAATGTTGTGTGATATCACTTATATGCGGAATCTAAAATTTTTTAAAAAGTCAAACTCATAGAAGCAGAGAAGAGAACAATGTTTACCATGGGCTAGGAGTGGGTGTGGTGGTGAGGAAAATAACGAGATGTTGCTTAAAGAGTACAAAATTGTAGTTATGAAGGACGAATAGGTCTAGAGGCCTCCTATACAGACATGTTGACTATACTTAATAGCATACTATTGTATATTGGAAATTTGCTAAGAGAGTATATTTCAGGGTCTCTCATTACACACAAAAAATGGTAACTGTGAGGAGATAATATGTTAATTAGCATTTTCGTAGTAATCACTTCCCTATGAATATGTATATCAACTCATCTTAGACACTTTAAATGATTTATATAATTTTAGAATAATTATTTATAATTATATAATTTTTATTAAAAATGTATAAATAAATAAAAAAGTGAAAACTATCTACATAGATATAAAACTACCTGCAAGATATGTCAAGTATAAAACAATTATGTATCAATCTTTCACTACAATTTGTATAAACATGGGTATACAAATACATAGAAAGAAAGAGAAAACACAAACATATGCTTATAAATGCTTGCGTCATATCTGGAAGAATAGAAATACACACAAGAAATTGATATTAGTTGTTGCTCCTTGTTAAAGAAAAATAGTAGACTCAGTATTGAGACATTTAAAAGGTACAAACCATGTTGGAGCATTAGAAAATTTTAACAATATTCATTTATGATGTATTCAACGTTAACAAGTATATAAAAATAAAATAATATTTTAAAAAATTAATGCATTAAATAAAATCAAGTCTTATGAATACCCTTTAGGAAATATTTCTCAAAGAAAATATTTGGCCAAGCCAAACTTTCTATCATCTCTGGTTAAAAAAGTCTTTTAACTTTTTCTTTCCCTTTTCCCTATCTATTCCACTTTCCATGTCAAAAGATTGAAGCAGCTAAAGGCACTATCCACTTTTTTTCTGTCTTTCATCTGGAAGTGTTTGGCTGTGCCACACAAATAGCAGGGACACAATGTCTACCTGTGGCCAGTGCAGTGAAATAAAATGAGAAGAGCAGCAGCAACTCCCACTAAAAAGGAAAACATGATGAATTTAGGTGTGAAACTTGCAGAGAAGCTGGTGGCAAAGCTAACTCTATCTATGGATGACATGAATTGCACTGCTTTACTTTGAGGACTGGAGAACATAGCAGTAGCTCTTAAGGACTGTTACAAAGCAAGAACAACAGGGTAATAATTCACTCCAGGACTTTGCCCTGAGCTGAACAATGACTAACACAATAAAACCAATCACATTGAGTAAATTACTTAAAAGGTATACGTATACCTGACTGTTGTGATCACACAAAACTGCACGTAATGATAAAATTGCATAGAACGAAACATTTACACACAAATCCAAATTAGTAAATCCAAAACTGTTGAAATGTAATTAAGTCTGTTGATTATATCAAAGCAAATTTTCTTCTTCCAATATTGCACTATAGTTATGCAGGTTGTGACCACTGAGATTACTTGAGTGAAAGGTACAAAGGATATCTCAAGTGCATGTGAATCTACAATTATCTCAAAATAAAAAGTTTAATTTAAAATATACCTTTTCTGACAATAGTTGAAAATGTATTGTCAAATGCATTTGAATTCCCCTAGGCTCGCTATTAAGTTCTGAAGGAGAAAACGGCCAGAAGAATAAAACCTGATATAATCATAGCTTCTTTAAACTATCACCACTTACTTCATACATAGATATCTTCCATGTGACAAATTCAGTAATTTTTTTAGATGGTTATACAGAAAATTCATATCTGGAATAATCCTGGCTGTGTCACCCATACAAGCTTTATTTTTAAATATTTACTAAGTTAATTTTTAGAATTCACAAATTGACTCAATTTTTCACTTCTTCGTGGAGGTGTCTTAATAAAATCTAGGTAATTTGTCTACTTTTCCATCAAATCATACTGCATTTTTTAGTGTAGTTGTGGTTAATAGAAGTTGCATTGAATCACAAATGCATTTTCTGGTTAAACTGCGTGGGGTGGACAGTCATGCCATAGAATACTACTCAGTAATCAAAAGGACCCACCTGTTGATATATGCAACAACTTGGCTGAATCTTAAGGACATTACACTGAATAAAGCCAGTCTTACCAGGCCACATGCTGTATGATCTTGTTCACCTAATATTCCTGAAATGACACGATTATAGAGGTTCGGATCCCCAGCGGGCAATGATGCGCTGCTTGTCAAGGCATACTGTGGCAGCGTCTTATATAAAGTAGAGGAAGATGGGCACTGATGTTAGCCCAGGGCCAGTCTTCCTCAGCAAAAAAAAGGAGGATTGGCATCAGATGTTAGCTCAGGGCTTATCTTCCTTACGAAAAAAAAAAATAGTTGGTGAGCAGGGAGGGAAATGGGAACAGCTATAAGCAAGTAGCCTGAGGAACACTTAAGACAATAAGACTGGTCTGTATCCTGACTGTTGTGATCACACAAAACTGCACATAATGATAAAATTGCATAGAACGAAACATTTACACACAAATCCAAATTAGTAAATCCAAAACTGTTGAAATGTAATTAAGTCTGTTGATTATATCAAAGCAAATTTTCTTCTTCCAATATTGCACTATAGTTATGCAGGTTGTGATCACTGAGATTACTTGAGTGAAAGGTACAAAGGATATCTCAAGTGCATGTGAATCTACAATTATCTCAAAATAAAAAGTTTAATTTAAAATATACCTTTTCTGACAATAGTTGAAAATGAGCAAAACCATTGGTATTAATGATAGAAGTTGTATTCAGTCCTCCAGATTTTTGGATAGAGGAGATCCCTGAAATCACCAGCAAGCTAAACCACATATAGTATGTGATTGATTTACTTCTGCTGGTGCCCCAGTGGCTATATTTTGTCAATAAGGGAATGCACATACACTTTAGAACCTTTTAACTTGACTTGTGTTTGTTAGCATTATAAAAATTAGGAAATGTATATGAATATATACATATATCTCTAAGATTCATCAATACTCAACACAAAAATCTAAATGAGATGTCTTGGGGAGGCTAATAGATTTCAGCAGCAGATTTGAGAAGACTTAAGATAGAATACAGAAACTTAAAGATAGGTCAAATGAAATTCTCTAAGTTGAGAAGCAGAAAGGGAATAAAATCAAGAAACATAAACAAAGCCTAAGATTGTTGTGTGAGTCCATCAAATATACCAAGATATACATAGTAGGAATTCAAGGAAAAGATAGATAAAGGTATATAAAACATATTTGCAAAGTTAATGCTCAAAAAATTCCCAAATTGGATATGTCACATAAATGTAAATGTTCAAGGGCCTCTACCTATTCTAGAAGAAGAGTTGAAAAGAAATGTACGGTAAGACATATTATAGTTAAATTATGGAAAGCCAAAGAAAAAGAGAAAATCTTTTTCAACAAATAGAAGAAACTCATCATATACAAGGGACACTAAATTAGATTAATTACACATTTCTAGTCAGAAGCCATGGAGGCCAGAAGGCAGTGGATAACATTTTTAATGTGCTCAAACCAAAAATGGTCAATCAAGAATTTTCTATTCACCACCACTATGATTTAAAAATAAAAAAGAAATTAAAACATCTAAAGGAATTTGTTGCTAATAAACATTCCCTACAAGAAATACTAAAAGGAATCTTTTATAACTCAACAGAACGACACTAGACAGTAACTTGAAGCATATGGAGAAATAAACAATGCTTGTATAGTTAACTACACAGTAAACATAAAAGCCAGTATTATTGGTTTATAACTTCTATTTTAAATTCCTACATAGTATAAAAGACTAATACATAAAATAGTAATTATCAATTTACATTAATGAGAATATATGTATAAAATCTATTTTGTGACAACCACACCAAAAATTGGGTAGGAGAAGGAATAGGCTGTGTTAGAGCAGAGTTTTTGTATGCCACTGAAACTAAATTGATATGAAATCAAACTAAATTGTCATAAGTTTAAGATGTTAATAATAATTTCCTTAGAAACTGTAGTAAAATATCTTTTGAAAATATAGAAAGGAAATGAGAAGGGAATCAAATGGTACACTACAGAAAGTTAGCAAAAACAAAGGCAGTAATGGAACAACTGTGTAATAAAAAAAATTAAAACACATATGGAAAATAAATACAAAAAGGGGAGAAATTATTTCACCTCTATTACTAATTAATTTAAACAAAAATGGATTAAAGTTTCAAGTCAAAAGTAGAGGTTATAAGAATAGATTTAAAAAACAACATGATCTAAGAATATGCTGTCTACAAGAAATTTACTTTAAATCAAAAGAAATAAGTAAGGTAAAGTGAAAGGATGGATAAGGATATTCCACGTAAATAGTAACCAAATAAAGCTTGAGTGCCTATACTAATATCAGACAGAGATAAGTCAAAAACTATTTGAAGAAACACAGACATTATAAATTGTTAAAAGGGTTAATTAATCAAAATGATAAAACTGTTCCAGTTCAAGATGGTGACATATGAAGATTCTGAACTCACTTCCTCCTGAGGACACACCAAATGAAAAGCAACATATAGAAAAATTTCCTCTCAAAAAAAAGAAAAAAAAAACCCAATAGCTGAATGACTCCTATACATTGGGGGAATAAGAAAAAACCCACATCTAAGCACGTAAGACAGGCTGAGATACAATCTTGTTATAAATCCCATCCCTGGCATGGCAACCCACAATGAGGAGAGGTCCCATAACCGAGGGCTTCTCGCTGAGGAATAAAGAGTTTGAACCCCACATCAGGTACCCCAACTTTTAAGACTCATACCTGAAAGACAAGATTTGAAAATATAGCTTTGAAAAGGCTTGAGGCCACGAGACCCACAAGACTATAGTTCACTGAAAAACAGTTCTTAAAAGTCTCCTTCAGATCCACCCACCCAAGGGACCAGCACAGAAGAAGCTGTTGGAAAAGTACCCAGATTTTCTATGAAAGAAGCTTATTTTCTTTTCTTAATTTGTCTCCCTGAGGGACAGGCATCTAGAGCTTGGGGGAATACTCTTTGGGGATGGAGGCTGGTGGGTATCGTCTTTGCAATCTCTGTCTACCTCACTCCAGCTGGAAGGTGCCATCATTGTGCTCTCCATCTGCCACATTCCAGAGCACTAGTATCTACCATAAGGGAGAATTTACATGTATCTAGTGCCCCTGTTTTTGTCTCTGCCACCAAGGGGATTCCCCTTGATCACCTGGCTCTGGTGGTGAAGGGACTTGTATTCTAGAGTTCCGTGAGACTGTAACAATCAGAGAGACAGTTCTTAGTTGGCTACCACCATCAAGACACAGGGAAGACAGCTAATTGAAACACACACAGTCTTTCTGTCAAAAAGGCCTATTAACTTGTCAAGGAGATTTGGCCTGAGGGGTAGGCTTCTGATTTGCCATGCAGAGGGCTATGGAATGCTCTCAGAGAATGCCAATGATTGTCATCTTCACACTTTCCCTATCATCTTGTACCAGGACAATGGTATCTTCCAGAAAGGAGTTTATAACCTCATCTAGAGCCCTGATTTTTGCAGCTGACACCAGTGGACACCAATAGATCTCTTGACCCTGATGGCCAGTCAGGCATATGCTCATGGTCCTATAGGATTATAATCAAAGGAGAAAGAGTTCTGAACTTCCTACATTTCCCAGGACATAGCAACAGGTAACAGTTTGAGAGCCCGTTCTTTTTGTGAAAGAGGCCTATTAAATTATTTTTATAGCTGCAGCCAGAGGAGCAGGCTTCTAATTAAAACACATGTGAGTGACTGTAATTTTTTTCTAGAGATCTCAGAGGGTGGGAGCTATCTTAAAGGTCTCTCTCTCCCACATGCCAGAGCACTAGTGTCTCTTGGACTAAAACTTATACATACATCTTACACACCAGTATTCTTGTCTGGTGCTCCAGTTCTTTGTGGCTGCTGTCCAGGGAACACCCTTCGACCACCTGGCTTTGGTGGCCAGCAAGGTTTGTGTTCCTGTGTCCCATGAGATTGTAAAGTCAGAGAGACTATTCCTGGCCAGTCATCGCCCTGAGGGCACCTGAGGGCACAGTGCAGACAGCAGACTGAAACATACCTCTTCATCCTGTGAAAGAGGCCCATTTCCTTGTCCTGGAGCTTTGGACTGAGAGAAATGCCGCTGGTTTGACATCTAGAAGTGTACTGAGATGCTTTCAGGGAACAGAGACCAGAGGACACCACCTTTATGCTCTCCTTCTGCCTCACTCTAGATCACTGGTGTCTCCTGGAAAGAGCTTGTATATGTGCATGGAGCCCTGACTTTTGTGCCTGCCTTCCAGGGGACATTTTGAGGTCACCCAGCTTTGGAATTCAATGAAACTTACATGTGTGGTCCCACATGCCCGTATATATTTGCATACTTTAAAAGCTGCTGCCCGAAGGTCTGGCTTTCAATCAACCTGAATGGAGGTTCTGACAGAGAATCGTTTTTTTGGGACATTGATAGATTTTGGTACACCCTCAAATACCAGGAGGAACTAAGACCAAACTAGGCTTCTTGGACAACCATAAAGGTTTGTGAGACAATAAAGAGCTAAGACAGTTGAATGATGTGATTCATCTCCTACAAGAGGACATTCCTTCAAGCCTAAGAGAGGTGGCTGTTTTATCTAAGGAAAAGAAATCAATACAGCAATTCAAGGAAAATAAAGAAAGAAAGAAATATGTTTTAATAAAATAACAATATAGAACCTCAGAAAATATCCTTGATGAAACATAGATCAGTGATTTAACTGACAAGGAATTCAGAATAACAGTCATACAATTGCTCACTAAGCTCAGGAGAAGAATAGATAAACACAGTGAAAACTTCAACAATGAGACAGAATATGTAAAAAAGTACCAAACAGAAGTCACAGAACGGAAGAATGCGATAACTGACCTAAAAAATACACCAGAATAGTTCAACAGCAGACTAGACAAAGCAGAAGACGGGATAAGTTTCTCAAAGACAGGGCAGAGTAAGTCACCCAATGAGAACAGAAAAAAAAAAAAAAAGAGTGAAGATAGCTTAACAGATTTATAGCATAACATCAAGTGGATCAAATCTGCATTATAGGTGTCCCAGAAGGAGAAGAGTTAGAGAAAGGGGAAGAAAATATTTGAAGAAATAATGACTGGAAACTTTCCTAACCTGGGGAAGGAAACCGACATTTAGGTCCAAGAAGCCCAGAGAACTCCAAATAAGAAGAACCCAAAAAGACTCAAATGAAGAGGGATTATAGTTAAAATGTAAAAAGATAAAGACAAGGAGACATTAAAGGCAGCAAGAGAAAAACAACTCATTATGTGCAAAGGGACTCCCATAAGACTATCCCAGATTTTTCAGCAAAAACTTTGCTGGCCAGTAGAGAGTGACATAATATATTCAAAATGCTGAAAGAAAAAAAAAATTTACAACCAAGAATACTACATCCTGCAAAGTTGTTATTCAGAATTGAAGGAAAGAGTTTTCCAAAGAAGCAAAAGCTACAGGAGTTCATCTTCACAAGACCAGTCTTAAAAGATATTTTAATTTGTTTAGACTGAAATGAGTTCACACTAATTAGTAACAGAAAAAAATTACATAAGTATAAATCTCACTGATGAATGTAAATATATAGTAACATTCAGAATAATCTAATGTAGTAAAGCTGGTGGATTAATCACATGTAAACCTAGTATTAATGTTAATAGACGAAAGTAGTAAAAATAACCAAATCTACAATAATTTGTTAATGGATACACATTATAAAATATTTAAACTGTGACTTCAAAAACATAAAATGTAGGGGATAGGAGAGTAAAAAGGAGAGAGCTTTAGAATGTGTTTGAACTTAAGTTATTATCAACTTAAAATAGACTGTTATATATACAAGTTGTTATTTGTAAGCCTCATGGTAACCACAAAGCAAAAACCCACAGCAGAAAAAAAAATTAAACAAGAAGGAATCTAAGCATACCACTACAGAAAAATGCAAATAGGCTTAACACTCCAATCAAACACATAGAGTTGCTGAAGGATAAATAAACAAGATAAATCTACATGATGTCCATAAGAGACTTATTTTAGATGTAAGCACACACACAGACTGAAAGTGAAAGGATGTAAAAAGATTATTGCATGCATTTGGAAACCAAAGAAAGCTGAGGTGGTTATACTTATATAAAACAAAATAGGCTTTAAAACAAAGACTGTAATAAGACACATAGAGTGTTATTGTATACTTATAAAGATTTCAATTCAACAAAGAATGTAACATTTGTAAATATTGCTGCACCCAACATTGGAGCATCTAAATATACAGAGCAAATGTTAACAAATCTTAAAAAGTGAAATGGAAAGCTATGCAATAACAATAAAGGACTTTAACACACAACTTTTATCAATGGATAGATGATCTAGACAGAAAAAAATATGAAAACATCGGGCTTAAGCAACACATTAGACCAGGAGGATATAACACATCTATACTAAACATTTCATCCAAAAGCAAGATAATTCATTCTTCTCGAGCACACATGAAACATTCTCCAAGAGATTATATGTTAGGCCACAAACAAGTTTTAATAAATTTAAGAAGATGGAAAACATATCAAGTATATTTGTTGATGACAGTGGTATAAACTAGAAATCAGTTACAAGAATAAAACTGGAAAATTCACAAATATGCAGAGATTAACGCACATACTACTAAAGGGTCAGAGAAGAAATCAAAATATACCTGTGAAATACTTTGAGATAAATGAATATGGAAATACAATACCAAAACTTACAGGATGTAGCAAAAGCAGTTCTACAGAAAAGTATGTGACAGCAAAAACCTACCTCAATAAACAAGAAAAATGTCAAACAACGTAACTTTAGACCTCCAGGAACTAAAAAAACAAGATGAAGCCCAAAGTTAGTAGGAGGAAGGAAATAATAAAGATCAGAGTGAAATAAATAAAATAGACTCTAAAAAGATAATAGAAGGGGGCAAACTCAAGATGGCGGCATAAGCAGACTCTGAACTCACCTCCTCCCGTGGACACAGCCAATTTACTACTACTCGTGGAAAAATTACCCCTGAGACAGAACTGAAAACTGGATAAGAGGAACTCCTGCAACAAATGACAATCCTAATTGAGGTTGAAGAGGCAGAGACTCACTTCTGGAGAGAAAAAATGCCGCCTTCAAAAGCCGCCAGCTTCACGGCGGCCGGGAGAAGCTCACAGGTTCGCAGCCCTCCCTGGAGGCGCGGGGCCCTGAGCCGGGGAACGCCCTCACTGTGGGCGTTTTGTAGACCCAGCACAATCGAGACCAGTGGCATAATATCTGACTTTGCCTGCTACTAAAACATTGGGTAGCACCCCCAGAAAAGGTGGTTCACAAAGAAACTAAAACCGGCTCTTAAAGGGCCCACGCACGAACTCACCTGTTTCAGAAAGCATCCTAAAATCACCAGAAAGAAAGGTGCACAGTGCTGTGGTGAGATGAGACTCACCTAATAGGCCCTGAGTGCATCTCGGTGAGAGGTGAGACCTCTCCAGGGACTGGGACATTGGTGGTGGCCATTGTTGTGACCTGGTGTGGGCATGCTGAAACAGACGCCAATGGAGTTCTCCCTGAGGCCTGCTAGCCCAGGGTCTGCCCCACCTGCTAGAGCACCGATTTATTCCAGCTCAGCCAGGGCAGGCAACACAACCTAGAGACTAGCCCCACCCACAACAAGCCCTCAGGCAATGTGTGGGCCTGCATAGATTGGTGACTGGATTCTCTGCAGCCTGGCAACTGAGCCGACTTTAGCAGGGCAGGGTGTGCACAAGGAGCAGGTGGAGAGTGTGGGGCAGTGGCGGAGTGTGTGGGGCTCCCTCCGTGGAGAGACTGGGTCCGCTTAGGGAGGTCAGGGCGTGCACACGGGGCAGGACTGGGTTGACTCTGTGGGCAGCAGGGCTTGTCAGCTGCAGAAGACTTGTGTTTCTCAAAGACCCACACAGGGGGTTTGCCCCACTTTCCAAAGCCTGAAACAATAGGGTGCTCCTGTGCCTGAGGCCAGCCCCAGCCAGCTGCAATCCTCAGAGAGCTGACAAGACACCTAATAGGCTAGAGGCTTACAGCAATTGTAAGGCCTTGAGCATAACAACCTGCCACGATGGGGGTCTACTCACTTAAAAGAAATAGCGCAACACAAATGTGGTATTAGAACTTTCAGCCAACTGTGCTGGGGCTCCCCACACCTGATAAAGAGACTGAAGGGCCCACAACAACTACAAGCAGCTGAGCATTAAAACAGCTGGCCAGGAGCATAACTCAGCCTCCCTGGGCGCCTACAGGGAGAGCAAAGAGGCCACAACAGAAGAACACACATAGCCCACATAGGGGTCACCCCTGGAACATTGAGAACTGAGGGAAGCACACCAGAAGCCTTTTAAGGCATCACTTATATAAGGTCACCTATCCAAGAGCAGGCGATGTAACTGACCTACCTAATACGTAGACACAAGCACAGGGAAAGAGGCAAAATGAGGAGGCAAAAGAATACATTCCAAACAAGGGAACAGGACAAAACCCCAGAAAAGGAACTAAGTGAAACAGAAATGAGCAACCTACCCAACAAAGAGTTCAAATAAAGAGTGTTAAGGACGCTCACTGATCTGTGGAGAAGAACAGATGAACTCAGTGAGAATGTCAACAAAGAAATGGAAGATATAAAAAAGAACCAACCAGAAATGAAGAATACAATACTGGAAATGAAAAATTCATTAGAGGGACTCAAAATCAGAGTAGACGATACAGAAGAACTGATCTGTGAGCTGGACGAAAGACTAGAAGAAATTACCCAAGGTGAACAGGTAAAAGAGAAAAGAAATTAAAAAGAGTGAGGACAGTCTAAGGGACCTCTGGGACAACATCAAGCACACTAACATCTGTGTTATATGTGTCCCAGAAGGAGTAGAGTGAGACAAGGGGTCAGAGAATCTATTTCAAGAAATAATAGATGAGAACTTCCCTAACCTAAGGAAGGAAATAGACATCCAGGTACAGGAAGCACAGAGAGCCCCAAAGAAGATAAACCCAAAGAGGCCCACACCAAGACACATCATAATCAAAATGTCCAGAATTAAAGATAAAGAGAGAATCCTAAAAGCCGCAAGAGAATGTCAAGTTACATACAAAGGAAACCCCATAAGGCTATCAGCTGACTTCTCAGCAGAAATCTTACAGGCTAGAAGAGAGTGGCATGATATATTTTAAGTGCTAAAAGGAAAAAACTTACAGCCAAGAATACTCTATCCAGCCAGGTTATCATTCAAAATGGGAGGAGAGATCAAAAATTTCCCAAACAAGCAAAAATTAAAGGAGTTTGTCACCAAGAAACCAGTGTTACAAGAAATGTTAAAGGGACTGATTTAAGGGGAAAAGAGAAGACCTCAAATAGGAAAAGTTATCTATTTCCGCAATAAGAACATAATGGATACATATGCACAAAAAGAGGTTAGATATGATATCAAAAACATGAGGGAGGAGGGGAGTTAAAGAGTACAACTTTCAGAAAGAGGTCAAACTAAAGTGACCATCAATTCTGTGTAGAAGAAGAAAGGAACAGAGAAGGACTACTAAAACACTGAGAGAAAAAAAAAAAGTTAAAAATTGGCAGTAAGTACATACTTATCAATAGCTACTTTAAAGGTCAATGGACTAAATACTGCAATTAAAAGGCATAGGGTGGCTGATTGGATAAAAAAAAAAAAAACCATATATATGCTGCATACAAGAGACACACTTCAGACCTAAAGACACTCACAAACTGAAAGTGAAGGGATGGAAAAAGATGCTCCATGCAAATGGCAATGAAAAGAAAGCTGGGGTAGTAGTACTAGTATCATACAAAATAGACTTTAAAACAAAAACTGTCAAAAGAGACAAAGAAGGGCATTACATAATGATCAAGGGAACACTCCAACAAGAGGATATAACACTTCTAAATATCTACAAACCTAATGTAGGTGCACCTCAATATATAAAGCAATTATTAACAGACATAAAAACAGAAATAGACAGTAACACAATAATAGTAGGGGACTTTAACACTCCACTTACACCAATGGATAGATCTTTCAAACAGAAGATCAATAAGGAAACATTGGCCTTAAATGACACACTGCAACAGATGGACCTAGTAGATATATACAGAGCATTCCATCCAAAAACCGAAGAATACACGTTCCTTTCAAAGGCACATGGAAAATTGTCCAGGATTGATCACATATTAGGCCACAAAACAAGTCTCCATAAATTTAAGAAGATTGAAATAATACCAAGCATCTTTTCTGACCACAACGGTATGAAACTAGAAATCAACTGTAGGAATAAAATGAGAAAAGCCACAAATACGTGGAGATTAAACAAAACGCTACTGAACAATGACTGGGTCAATGAAGAAATGAAAGAAGAAATCAAAAAATACCTGGAGACAAATGAAAATGAAAATATGACATGCCAGAATTTATGGGATACAGCAAAAGCGGTTCTAAGAGGGAAGTTTATAGCAATACGGGCCTATCTCAACAAACAAGAAAAATCTCAAATAAACAATCTAACAAGGCACCGAAAGGAACTGGAAAAAGAAGAACAAACAAAGCACCAAATCAGTAGAAGAAGGGAAATCATAAAAATCAGAGCAGAAATAAATGAAATAGAGACTAAAAAAACAATAGAAAAAATTAATAAAACCAAGAGCTGGTTCTTTGAAAAGATCAACAGAATTGATAAACCTTTATCTAGACTCACCAAGAAAAAAAGAGAGAAGGCACAAATAAGTAAAATCAGAAATGAAAGAGGAGAGGTTACAACAGACACCTCAGAAATACAAAAGATTATAAGAGAATACTATGAAAAGCTATATGCCAGCCAATTCGACAATCTGGAAGAAATGGATAAATTCTCAGAATCATACAACCTTCCAAAGCTGGATCAAGAAGAAGTAGAGAATTTGAATACACCAATCACCAGTAAGGAGATCAAAACCATACTTCAAAATGGGAGTGGTGGGTAGAAACTGCTTTTGCAGCTTGTTTTCCCACAAAGGCAGTCTCTACTTACTCACTTTCCTTTTTTTTCAAACTGTTTTTGTAAATTCTACTGATAGGAAGAACACATTTCAGCAATGTGTGAGAACTACTTCAAAAATATGAAACTGTCTTTAAAAAGAAATAGATTTTAAGTGCTTCTATTGTACCTATTTTCAGAATAACAAAAATTCTTTGTAGAAACCAGGTTGAGCCCAAGTTCCTCATCCAGGAGGAAAATGGGACTTTATAAACATTTGTTTTTGCATGCAGTTGTACAAAAAATGATTCCCTTCTCTTGTTAGGATGCTTTGGTATGTGCCAGTTTGACATATTGCCTCAATAGTTTACAGTTGTGGAGGATACAATGCAGAAAGCTATCAAGATATGTGAATTTTTTTCACATATATTAATCTGGACATTGATTGCCTGGTAAAGAGGTTGTATTCTAGCCACTTAGTCCTGATTCAATGCCATGCTAAGGATAAATCAACAGCATTACTCTTCTGGCCATTCATTTTGATTTCAGAGTTTTCCTTGTAATGATCTCTTCATGTGCCTTAAGTTTGCACTCATTGGGCTACCTGGGAAGGAAAATATGTGAGGGTGAAGACTAGATTATCAGACTTGACATCATTTCCTACTGCAGCTTTCTCTGAAGAAGTCTAGATGTCTGCCTCTGGACCATCTGAGCTGCTGCAAACAGCTAGGATAGATGGCTTTATCTGATTACCATGACAATGATAACCTAGTAGGTTTTTCCAGAATTAGTGTGGTCACGTTTGTCCATTTTTGCAGAAGTTTCTTTCTCTTCTGTGGCACTTAACCAAAAGAGGCAATTTTTCCATGCAGTGGTAAAGTTGTTATTAGATAGTGGTTCTGTTGATTGATTTAATATTAGTTACTTGGTACATCTTTGGAAAGTCAAATAGGCAGCAAAAATTAAGTGACAAAAGCTTTGCGACTTTGATCAAATTGAATTGATATTTGCCGTTGTAAATAGATGCACATTATTTAAATTAGGATATTAGAGGCAAAAGAAAAACATAGTTTACACTTCAAACAGTGTTTTTTTCAAAATCAGGTAGAGTCTGTGCATGTTTTATACAATGCTTTATTTCCTTCTAAAGTATAAATTCTAGACAACACACCCTCTAGAAACTAGGATAGAGACAAGTCTACTTCAATAATATTGTGAGTACTAACTCAGATAATGCACATCATTTGCTTAGAACAATGCCTGGAATATAATAGGAGACTGATAAATATTTAATATTATTATTATTAATAATTTCACATTACAGAATCAGTAGACTTTTAAAGCTGATGATAATTCCTTGAGCAGATATTAAACACACTGATCAATTTTCAGATACTTTTCTAAATCTACCTCAAGAAGCTTGCTTACTGGAGAAACCAAAGTGGAAAAAAACAGTTGCTTAATGTGGAGGAATTCTCAACATATCCCAGGAAATCTTGCAGCTTGAGCATTCCAGCATTAGAGCTGGCATTGTAGCATGGGAGGTTTTGAAGGACTGTATCTGGGGGTGTCAGGTGGTAGAAGATATGTGATCATGTTCCTAAGGCATCATGCATGGTAACAATCAGCAAGTGAGGTTTTCATGTGACTATATGTCAGAATTGGCTCATTGATAAATTAGAAGTGAGTTAGACTTTGGAAACTTTTGCATTGGAAACTTCCCTGCTGTGCCCAAATTCTGCATCATATTTGGTTCTACCTGTGTAGTGGTCCCTTGGGGGGTCTACAGAACCACAAGAAGATTCTTTCTAAATGTGAGAATTGTAGCCAACTCTTATTAACTACTGACTCTGTGTCAAAATGTGGCTCATTTACATGCAAGAGTCAAAGATGGATATTACTACATTTTATTGACAAGAAAACTGAGGTGCACAGAAATTTGTCCAAGATTTCCCAGGAGATAAGCAAAAGGCATGATTGTGAACCTAGACAATCTACCTGCAGAACCTACACACCTAACCACATTAGGAAGCCATTTTTGCATTTGTGTGGAAGCTTAAGTGATTTCAGAAACCCACATTCCACAAATTGAAAGCATGGAAATTTCTTTGAAAAATAAGATCAGGTGTTCTGACAATGTTGAGATATTTTGACACTGTTATTTTTTGTTAGATTAGCAAGAAGAAAATAAATATTTGTTCCTGGGGAGTTTTCCTTTCTTTTTTTTTTCTGAACAAAGGGCTATGTTATTTGTAGGGGACTTTATTGATCTTCATTTTTTTGATAAACTATTCAGGTATGATTTATTGATGTAAATATTTTGGGGCCCAAATAACCATTCCTTTCTTCTGTCCTCACCACTTCATCCTTTACCACTTCTACCTAATCTTATTCTCAATTATTATTTATCTTCTAGAAGAGTCAGATATTTCAGATGACAACAAGATAGATACTTCCTAGCAGTTATTTTTGAACAATTAAGTATTGGCCAATGACCCCTGCTGATAAGGCTCCATACCAAATGGACAGCTAAGGCTGCCACAACAAAACACCACAGATTGAGCGGCTTAAACAACAGATTCTTATTTTCTCATAGTTCTGCAGTATGGGAAGTCTAAGATCAAGGTGTTGGCCAATCTGGTTTCTGAGAATTATTCCTGGCTCACAGTTGACCACCTTCTCACTGTTCCCTTATATCGCCTTTTCTTGCATTGTGTTTGCGTGTGTGGGAGAGAGAGCAGTCTGGTGTCTCTTCTTATTGAAAAAAATAATAATAATCCTATGAGATCAGAACTCCACCCTTATAATCTCACTTAATTTAATTACTTCCTTCAAGGCCAATCTCCAAATATAGAAGAGTTAAGGCTTAAACGTATGTATTTTAGGTGTAGAAAGGGGGAACAAAAACATTCAGTTTATAACAGAGGAAAAGGAATTAGAAAGTAAATCACCTAACAATAAGGAAAAATTCCAATTAACAAGAATTGCACAACAAACATAGGCTAATGACTAATTTTTCATATAGCAAAATTAAACACAACTAGGTGATACTAAGGTCTAGAAATGTGAGAAATTGGTTAAAATGGTGTTTCTCTTGTGATTTCCAAGACATTCATGGCAGTATCTCTTAGTTTATTTTTTTATTAATCCGGTTTTCTATTTTATATTTCCTTTGAGGTCTTGACCTTAAACTCAGTCCTTAAAATGTTTCTCAATAGTAATAAATGTAAGGGAAGTATTTTCAGGAGCTGAGGAAGGCACATAGGAAAGCATATATTTTGGAGTACACTGCAGGAGATACATATATGTACATAAAACTACATTTTATTGATAAGGAATATATATATATATTTTCAAGAGGATTATCTTCAAGCAAGTCATTGACAAAGTAATTCTTCTCAATCCTCGCCAGAAAAATTTGGAGTCATTGAAAGAGACAGTTTCTTATCTTGGCATAAATGTATGACAACCCTGGAGGCGATGCCATAATATATTAATTGATTATGACCTACAATTTAAAAACACTAACATGGGGGGCCAGCCTGGTGGCGCAAGGTGTTAAGTGCGTGCGCTCCACTCTGGCGACAGCCCAGGGTTCACCGGTTCAGATCCCAGATGCATACCAACGCACTGCTTGGCAAGCCATGCTGTAGTGGCCTCCCATATAAAGTGGAGGAAGATGGGCATGGATGTTAGTCCAGGGCTAGTCTTCCTCAGCAAAAAAAGAGGAGGATTGGCAGATGTTAGCACAGGGCTGATCTCCTCACACACAAACACACAAAAAAAAACTAACATGCAAAAACATTGTGTCATTCATCTGGAGGTTGACTTTCCCAGAGTTGGTTAATTCAGAAATATAATAAGGCCATTTAGGAAGTAGATGCCACTTGACCAAGAGTAGTCACAAGATAGCAGTCACATCTCTAGGTATCACATCCTCACATAAGCTCCAGAAGCTCCTCCCCTCCTAGAACTTCCCTTTTGGCCTCATTTGTTGTTATAGTTTCACCACAACCCATACCCAAAACAGTCACTGGCCAGGGGAATATGCCATAATTAGTATGGAGGAGAGAATGTTCATTCTCTGGGACAGGAGAAAGGGCTTATCTCTTCTGAGTTTGTAGAAGGACAGATACTAGGACTAATTGCAGCTCTGCCGGCAAGGAATTAGTGGTGAGGAAAGCTGTTGGACAGCTAGCTAATGGTGTCTGGCATATTTTCCCGAGCATTTTGACTAAACTTCTGTTATAGTGTTAATACTATTCAACCTTCTCTTGTCATTATTTTTGAGCTTATTGTATCCCTTTGATAGATACTAGATTCCTTAATGATGGGGATTTACTATTTTTACCAGGACATGAAATTTTTCCTTGCCCTAGAGAGTGATTAATATATATTTACTGTTTTGATGAGAATTTCCCAATATCAATTTACTAAAAGCCTTCATGTGTTTTTTATTGGCTCTAAATTTTTAAAAAATCAAATTATTTGTTTCAATATCAACATTTTCCCAGTAAGTTATGTTTATTCACTACAGAAAGTGATTAAGTGATTACCCTTAATCATAAAAGTAGTGGAATAAAGTTACTGTGGGTACGGTGTAATATAAACCCTGCAAAGAATGTTTACAATTCTGTATGGGTGTAGGAGAAAAAAAAATTCAAATGTAAATATGAGAAGGAAAGAAAAGTCATTTTGAGTCCATTATATGCATCTGTTAATATTTTGAAGGTTATGAAGTAAAATTTATCATATTAAAGACTATGAAGTGAAAGAAATGAATTGTATATAAAATGTATATGATATTTTTGAAGCTCCCTTATTTAAAAGTTTTCTTTGAAAAAAGTATATCACATAATTTCATTTAAAAATGTGTTTTAGTTGAATAAGTAGAATCAAAATTCAGATTCTGATAATTGATGTGAAGTATAAAACCAGTGTTCCAAGTCTTAATTCATTTTGTTATATGTTTTTTAAGAGTTCAGTGACTGTACATAGTCATTTTTTTTTACTTTATCAACTATTAGAATTCATGTATAAACTAACAGAAAAAACAATATGAGGTTTTAGAATCAATTTTCAGTGAAAAGAAATAGTGTTCTTTGCTTAGTAAACTGTCAATTTGTAGGTTGCAAATTGTATGTTCTCTTAAGTAACATGAAATTTTACATTTAGTTAAAAAACAGTACACAGATAATTTTTAAAACATTTTATTGGCTTCTAATGATACTTATTTTTAGTTATAGAATTTACTAGTAAACTGACAGTAGGCACAAATCATTGTGTTCTTGTGTCATTCCTAAAAGCAACTCAAATATCTAGTTTAGTTCTCTCATTTTCCGATCTTTTAATCCTGAAAAATAAAAAACAAAAGGAATATTTAAAGTAATTTACAAATTTTTCTAAAGAGTGCTATGTACAACAACGTATACAGCTTCAGTTTTACAGAAAAAATATGCTACAAATTAAGTTGAACTCTATATTCTCCGAAAGCTCCGTATTTCATTGTCATTAGATATGAGGTGCCTGTGAAGGTAGTCCCTGCTTTCCAAATACCTAAAATCTATTGTACAATATTAAAATAATAATAGCTATCTTTCTCTGAGTACCTACCCTGCAGGACTCTCAACTAATCATTTTATTTTATTCTCCAAATGCAACTCTTAGAAGATATACATTTAAAGTCTTATTTTACATATGCATAAACTAAGTTTTAAAGAGTTTAAACTACTCCAAATCATCTTTCCATAAATATGCTTTGACATATTGTGAACACACTGTAAAGTCCATGGCCTTATTTATTAATACATGAATGAAAAAATATATTTTCTTTATAACGAGAGAACATGTAGCTTAGACTAAAACAATTATAAACACAACAATATTTGGGATTCAATCAATTTTCAAAATTGCTGTCCCATATTTCTCGTAAATATACTCAGAATTATGAAACTCTATTTGCATATAATATAATATTTGATAGAAAATTATTTTATTGTCTGTAATTTTATTGTAAAATTAACTGACCCAGTCACTTCCCCCCTTTTTAGAGACAGGAAAACAAGCACCCATAAATGTGAAATAGCTTGCATCATACTATTTTCTTCTTTGGGGCAAAGCTAATACTAGAAACCATGTGTCCTGGCTACTCATCCAGATAATTTCTACCTCACTCCTCACTGCTTCTAAGTATAAAATCACTGATTGCATTTATAAATTGTAGAATTAAATAAACTCATATACACAGCACTGAGGGTTTATGGGAATGGATGAAGATCACCTTATCGGTGATTTCTCGTTCATTTGGAAAAGCTTCTTATAATGGAAGGAGATTTTGAGCTAAACTGTGAAAAATTCTTCTTAAAAGTTTTATCTATTTAATCTTAGAAATGAAGTGGAATCTAAAATTTAGTCTGTCTAGTTTAGCTGTGCCCAAGTTACAATAAAAATTGACACTAAATTAAATACCTAACACAGGAAACATTACTTTAGGTCTTCAGATTTTCCATCTACCATTTTTTTAGACTGTTCTGATATTTGCATCTCTCCACCTTTAAAATTACTCCTTTTTACCTTTCAGTGTAATTCTAGCCTAGTCTTGCTTGTCAAATTACTGAAAAATAAGGAGAACTGATATTCCCTGATGTAGTTGGCCTTAAAATGAATGTATTTCAGTTATCTATATTGCGGCTAGAATTCAAAATAAATATAGATTTTGAACCCACCATAAATATGCCATGTAAATAAATAAACTCATTTATAAAATTAAGTTACAAAACATGCTTGGACTAACAGAATCATTGACCTGTAGTTACAGGAACTCTAGACCTTAGACTGTTTGAGAACTTAGAATGTAGGGGCCAATTTTGCTTTACCATTTTCACAGGTGTTATAGTGGCTTCAAAGAATACTCACTACTTCCTCCCGCTTGGTCTTGTCTGTTGCTGGCCAAGCTTCCAGAGGCAGGTCAGGAAGCATAGGGGGCAGGGGCTGCAAGGGGAATATCGGAGGCAGAGGTGGCTGTGGCGGCAGGGGGTGGATGGGGTGCACAGGAAGCTGAGGCTGGATGGGCTGGTGAGGCTGCGGCTGGACGGGCTGGGGCTGGAAGGGCTGCTGGACAGGCGGAGGGAGGTTTGGCTGGTGGTGTTGGGTTGGAACCACGGAGTGATGTCCAGGAATCGGCATCATTGGTTGCTGGGGGACCACGGGCTGCTGAGCTGACACCATGGGGATGTGGTGATGAGGCTGCAGGGCGTGATTTGAGGGGTTCTGCTGGGACAGCACGGGGACGATTTGGTGGTGCAGCCATCCACCCATGGGTTCGTAACCATAGGAAGTGTACTGGTGAGAAACAAAGAGTCAGGTTTACCATTGGCTCCATTGACTTCCAGCTGGAGAAGTAGCAATGTTTTCTTTGTTATTATGACAATATGAATATTTATTCATTTTTTCCTGTGCAAGAATTTCTGTGTACACAGATATGACCTTTTAGAAACTATATTTCCCATTAGTGTCTGTGTGTGGCTTGTATATATGTTATTTCACTTAAAAAGGGAATTGAAATTCATGCTTAATATTTTAAGGGAATAAAGAACAAAAATTTACATACCGGCTGCCTTATCATGCTCTGGTACCACTTCAAAGGGGTAAGCACCTTAAAGGAAGGAGACATTAGGATACATTTGTTTTAATTTAGTTACATGAATTATACAGTCTCTAATGAAATCTTGTCAATATTGATACCCTGAAAATATGAGTCCTATGGAAGAAAGAATAAAGTACACATTTGTCAGTTGCTTCCTATGTGTTAGGCACTACGTTACGTCAATCACACACATTTTTTATGTTTTCTTACATACGCTGAGGCAACTGTCATCACCCTCACTTTTACAGACTAGGTTATGGAGAGTTAAAGAGGTTCATGACTTGACTGAGGTTACAAAAGTAGTCATTCTGTTAATTCCACAGCTCCTGCTCATCTTTGCAAGAGTAAAACAAAACAGAAAAATTAATATAACATAAGATTATTATATCTTTTTTTGATTTGATGTCACAATGAAAAAATAAAGGAGGCAGAAACACTGTCCCTTATCCTAGTAACACAGGTTTTCTGGTCAAATATGTCAACATTTTAAGCTTTACCGGAAAAGCTTGCTCAAATACTTATTTGACAGTTTGTAACAGTCTGTAAGTTAAGAAACATTTAACAGTTTGTATGAGTAAACAGATTCATAGATTGTCATCTGAACCTATGAAAGAAGGAAGAAATTCCTTCCTTTCTAAACAATATACTTGTTTAACCTCAGGTCTGGGAACTGCTTCAGTACAGCATTTGAAATCAATACAACAAACAATTACCAACTTTGCTCAAGTAACTCTTGAGCAAGTATCTTTTATATTCTTCAACTATGTTGCTCCCCAAACAATATTTTGAAGTGTGGGTATTATAACTGTTTCTATTCTCCAGATGAGGAAACCGAAGTTCTAGAGAGAGAAAATGATTTGCCCAGGGTCACATGGTTAGTATGGAGTTGAGGAGATCCTCAAACTCAGTTTACAGAAATCTCACGCTTTCCATTGCTCTGAAGAATGTGTGAACTCAGCAGAATGTCATTTTCATTAACATTTCAGTAAAGACAAATGAAACACATAGAGTGTGAACATTTTAGAATCAGGAGTTTTCCAGCTGGAAAGGATCTTAAATAACATCTTACCTGATCCCCACATTTTACTGGCTGGGATAGAACAAAGCTGTTCAGCCAGGTTTCACTTTCTGTCCTACCATGCAGCCCCCCTGAGTAGTAGTTCATGATGGGTAATTTTATAGCCATGTAAGGAGGAGAGACTGAGTCAGAGAGGCCAGGTAGGCTATGCTGGGGCAATGCAGGCTTGAGGCGACCGCTCAGGGCTTACACCAGGAAGCAGGTAGTGGGAACTGAAAAAGTGGGACTGAAAAACATCTCGAATGAAGAAGCAACGCACTATTCTTTACAGAGCCCAGGGCAGTGTTAACTCAAACAATGGTCAAAATTAGTAAAGAGAAAAATTACCTCATAGCTGAAGTTGATATAACCAGGGTGCCCAGGATGAGGTGGTAGCTTTTAGAGGGAGGGGGAAAGGAGAAGAAAAAGAGAGAGAGGAAGAGGAAGAAGGAGAGAGAGAAAGAGAGAGGAAGAGATTAAGTCAATATGCAATTGTTCACATTAAGAGAGACTGAAGCTACTTTATTTATTTATTTATTTTTTGGTGAGGAATATCGGCCCTGAGCTAACATCTGCCAATCCTCCTCTTTTTGCTGAGGAAGACTGGCCCTGGGCTAACATCCATGCCCATCTTCCTCCACTTTATATGGGACGCCGCCACAGCATGGCTTGACAAACAGTGCATCAGTGTGTGCCCAGGATCTGAACCAGCGAACCCTGGGCCACCGTAGCGGAGCACATGCGCTTAACCGCTTGCACAACCAGGCGGCCCCTGAAGCTACTTTAAAAATGTACATAGTGCAGAATATATACGAGGTCTGCTTTTAGTTTGAACATGTACACTGTGTAAGAGAGGAGCTCTCTATTTTGAAGACGTCCAGAACAAATAAATGACTTTCCCGGGAGTTGTAGTCTTATGGTGGGAGACCTGGAAACAGAAACTAGCACACATTTACTCTCCAGTGATCTTCAAGACCCCCTCCCCACCATGCCCAATGTTGTCAGTGATTCCTACCCTATCCCACCCACCATTTTCCTTGTTAACAAAACTCACTCTATGTTGGGGAGAGAGGTATGTTTCTGTTACAGAATTGTAAAACACCATCAAGAAGATAATACCTTTCTTTACAGATCACAAGGTGAATAAATACTTACTATCAAAGGGATTTCTCATAATTGGCATGCAAATTAAACAACACATCAACAACAACAAAAGAAACAATTGTGTAGGAATTATTGATGTATGAGAGAACAAGATGGGTTCAGTAAGGTAGAAACATTTTAAATCCCGTGGAAAACAAAAGGGTTGATTTATGAAGCTTATGCCAATTTTTGTTATGCTGTCAACAATTTTATGGCAAAAAATTTTTAAAAGTCAAAATAAAAGCAAGCTGAATGATTATCTAAACAAAGACTGTCTTTTCAAATGTGGGGCCATAATGATGCCTGCATTATGGAATTCTTACTGCCCCTAGAGTGGGTGAGAGGAAGAGGATAGACAATCATGTAGAACATCATCCTCAGACATCAAGCTAACTAAGGCTTTATTTTTTTTTAAATGCTCATATTTCATAAGAGAGTTTATTCACTCATCGGAGTGTGAACTATTTTAGTCAGGTAACTACCTTTCTTATACTTTCTTGCTATAAGCCATCAGAGAGTAAGAGTGTTGAACTGAGGAATGGAAAAGGGGCTGGATTTGCAATGCAGGGGCCCCTTAGGAGACTACAAATTGCCACAACACAGGATTTCAGGAAGGTAGAGCGTAGAATCTTGCTCTTGTGGGTAAGAAAGGAAGAGAGGAGGCAGACATGCAAGCTTTGCTGGCTTCTGGTTGTATCAACAGCTCTTTATGCCACCAAAAAGTAGAAGGATATCCTGTTTTGCCTGCACGTGATCTAAGCTCTCTGACCTTGGGTACCTATGTCTAGAGAGAATGGGTCATACTTCCTGGTCCTTGGCATATTTGAGTGTAAAACATATCCATATGTTTTGGGCATAGGTAGAATTCTGGATAACTGCATGGAAGTCATAGCAGATGAACTCAAAGGCATGAGGCCTCTGAGAACAGGAAATGTTTCAAGAAAGGCATTCCTAACACAGAAATCTTCCCCTCTGAAGGTTAACAACAGTGGAGTTTGGGGGGCAGGAAGAGATTTGGACACTTATGACAAACTGGGTTTTAGAGAAAACTGGTATTTTTGTAGTATTTGCATAAAGCTGCTTAAGCACTTTCTCTGGAGCCCTTTCAAGGATCCCTTACAAAACTTTCCTCCATCTAGAGATAGGGTATGATATTCACAAGTTAATTGTTTCAACAGAATCTCCTGGGGTTCTTGTTAAAATGCAGAGTCCTTGGTCCCACCCTAGCTGTATTGAATCAAAATCTTTGGCAGAGGCATCCAAGAATCTGTTCTCTTATAACAAGCTCTTCAAAGTTTGTCTTAACCATAGAGACATTTGAGGATATGTGATCTTGTGCTGTTTTAAATTCTAAAGTCTACCAACTATGAGGCAGATTTTTATTCCCAAGGTTGTGAAATTGGACGTTCACTTATACTCACGGGCATAGCAAAGGCTGCACCCAGGAGGCTGGCAAACAAAATCCAGGTCCCCATTTCTTGATGGTCCTGAAATATAAGTGAAAACCTGCTTTTCTTATCTCATCTCAAACATGCACATAATTAGTACTTTATAAAATACATGTAATACTCATTATAAAATACTCATTGAAAAATACTAAAAATACTCAGTAAAAAATTTAGAACCATTCTTTATGAAGTTACTTCATTCATATATAATTTCTAGTTCTCAGTACATTGCTTTATTTCTGAAGTCAGTAGTATAAAAATACTTTTCATTCAGAAGGGCTAAACAAATTTACAGAAATGAATTATCTCTCATTACGTAATTTAGAATACCATTTTCATTTACTTGTCCAGCCTATATTTCACCCAGAGTCATAGAAGCTACATGTAATTTGTAAGTAATGATTAAAGGAACATGGTTGGCTCCAAACATTCAGATCATTAAGCTATTTACCATTATTGCATAGTAATTTATACTTTCAGAACAAGGAGCCACAGAAGTATTTCTTGCACTGTCTGTTGGGAATGGCTACTGCTAAAAACAAGGACTAATCATCAGAGAAAAGACATTGAGTAAATTGCCAAAATAGATTAAGAAGGGACTAGGATTTAGTCCTAGATGTTCTAACCCTATTGGATTTTAGGGAAGTCCCTCAAATAACACCTCTGGCCTACAGGTGTCCACTTTGCAAAAGCTGTTGCTGAACAGAATCTCTTCCAGAAAGAGAGATTTCTAATTTTCCTTGATCCTACTATTCTTTTATTCTTCAATGAATTTGGAATGATTTCTGCCTAAACGATTCTATTTGTAGTCAATAGCATTTTCTTTTTGTTAGATGTTACATTGTAATTACTCCATAAACTAGACACGAGTTATAAAGGAAATCACAAACATCCTAAAAAATACACGTTGCATCCTGAACCAAATTACTGACTCACTTTTAAAACCATAAGTGGAAAAACCTAAACTTGTTTTTTAATAGAAAGTGAATATAATGTGTATTAATGCTGATACGTGAACCACGATAAGGTTGTCTTTATCCTGTGTTTTTTTTCAATGAATTAATAAGGAAAAATATGAAGAAGATATTTAGTTGATGGTTCTATTTTAAAATAAGTTATTTGAGATACTTAAATTTTTTTTCAATGTAGTAAGTTATAGCCTGAAAATATTATTTTAACTTTGATAAGTAATTAAAATAAATATTTGCCATGAGTTTTGCTTTGAGAAAGTACTTTGGTGGTCTGGAACTAAAATTTAAAGAAATATAGACAAACATTTTGCTGCATTAAAAAGTAAAAATTTCGGGCTGGCCTGGTGGGGTAGCGGGTAAGTGTGCGTGCTCAACTTTGGTGGCCCAGGGTTCGCAGGTTCGGATCCTGTGTGTGCACCAACACACCGCTTGTCAAGCCATGCTGTGGCGGTGTCTCGTATAAAGTAGAGGGAGATGGGCACAGATGTTACCCAAGGCCAATCATTCTCAGCAAAAAAAAGAGAACTGGCATTGGATGTCAGGTCAGGGCTAATCTTCCTCACAAAATAAATAAATTAAAATAAAAAATAAAAATTTCATTTAAGTAATGAAAGACTAATTCAATTATGGTCCAACTCAAGAAGTAATTAGTTCTAGATAGCATAAAGTATTAGAAATGTGGAATAAATTTGTATCTGTTAAACAGAAAATACAAAGAAACAAAAAAGTGTAATAGAAAGTATGCCAAATTATACATAAAATCCACATACCTTTGAATGTACCAGAATAAGTTTCTGCTTGAAATTCAAGGATGCCTGATTTTTTAAATTTCTTCCAAGTATGAGCTCAATTTATATTATTCACAGCATCGAGAACAACCAATCATATTTCTGAATGAAAAATGTGTTGAGTATACCTAAAAATCCTTGTATCATGAATTTTTAGTGACCTGTCAAATTTAAGACGATATGTTATGATCAGTACATATGGTCTTTCATTATGGGCAATAACAGGTTTAACAGTCAAAAAGAGTTTCATTGGGCTGTTTTTAAGTCAGTAAATTAGTAGATTGCACATGCTCATTTATTCAAGATTACTTTTAAGAACATGTTATGTCATTATATCTGAGGGGGTTATAATATCAGAATCACCACTGCTCTGTTTTCTGCGTTCATTGAAGTTGTGTCCTCTGTTCCCTGTGGTTACCCCTTGATCTCCATTGTTGTGTCTGACCAAAGAAGGGACAAAGTCTCTTCTCCTTTGCCCCATCCTGAAACGTATCTGCTGTGAAAGCAACTACGACTCAAGGTTATCGAGTATTAGTACTTTTACTGATGATCTGACAGACAAGGCAAGAGACATATGACACACTAGATAGCACACTTAAATATACATTTCTAATTCTTATCAACTCTTGTCACAGGATATATTGCCCTAGCTACCCCATTCCATGTAGCAATGGCCTTTCTTAGTATTATGGCCCTTTTTTCCCAGTCCCAGCCACTTTTAGCCCATTACTGCTTTATTTCATACATAAACCTGAATTCCTTTCTTTCTTTTTCAGATCCTTTTAACTCTCTGTTTAGCTGTGTTGTTCACATGGTCTTAGCAGTCTCTATTTTGCCTAAACAATCACCAATGTCTACCTCTCTCTAAGAGGACTGTGACCTGACTATAAAATTCATGGTATATTTGCTACTCTACCTTGTAAAGCACATGGATTTATTGATTTATTCTATAATCTGTTCAATTAAAAACAAAATTTGTAACTAGTGACAAGAGGTAACTGATAAGTTGTCTTTCACTATCAGATTAGTAAAGGAAATACTGAATGTATACTCAGATACAATTGATATTATAACTAAATCTCTTTGATTTTTTAAGTAATGTTTATAAACTTTATAGTATTCACATATTATTAAATATATGCTCCACATGTGACAAATTAAATTCAAGAAGAAAATGTTTATTAAAAGCAATGTAATAATGGTTAAGAGTTGGGACTTAGTCTCACATGGGTCCTGACTCCAGCTTCACCACTGGTTGAGTCACCACTGACAAATTACTTAGCCAGTCTGAGTCACAATTTCCTCATCTGTAAAATGGGGACAGTAGTAGAACTCACATAAGAAGATTAACTTGAAAACTAAACAGTGGACATACTTGGAAAATAGAAATTACTTATCACCTTCCTTAACCTCAACTCATGGAACACAGTAAATATTTAAAATATACAAATTAATAAGGTTCTAAATTTATTTGAGGAGGTGAATTAGTAGGGAATTAATAATTCTTAGGAAGAAAGGTAAAACTTTGAAGCTGCAGGAGATGTGATTATAAAGAACAAATTGGAAGATTATAAAGGGCAAAATGGATGAGTTAAAGGGACAATAGAAATAGATGTGAATGGCAATTCTGTCTAAGGTTTACATTTATTTATGAATATATTTATTGGAGAATTGTATATTGAAGGTAAGAAATATTTCCTTTGAAGGAAGTTATAAAAATGTAATTCAGGAAAATTGGCATTGTATTATTTGTGGGGAGGAGGCAAGGTGGTGAGAGAGGTGGAGAAAGGAGAAAGCAAAGTGTAGATCACATTTTCTCTTTCAATCTTTTTTCCACTTTATTTATTTACATACACTGGAGCTCATGAAAGGATTTTAGACATTTTTCATACAAGATTATGGGTGATATGTACTAAGAAATCATGAAGGAAAAACTAGTGGTCTTCTGGTTTTACAAAATTCATCGTATTATGTCGTCTCACTTTTTCAAGAAAGAGAGTGATGTTTTTGGCCAACAAGATCAACACAATGCTTATTTCTTGTGGCATTAATTCCTCTCAGATCCTGGATAACGAGTTAGTGCTAATTCACCATGGACAGTCTTCCAGGTTTAGATCACCGGTTGTATAAAAACAATGTGATTCTCTCTGTATGTTTTCCCTGACTGCATTTCCCAAGTCAAAGGGCCTTCAAATATGGATCACTCTGCTGGAAGTGTCTTCTGTTGATTTAGGTCCCACTTACACATTTAAAAATCAACCCTTTTGATAAAGAAAACAAAATTTCAATACAAAGGTTTTTTTTTTCCCTGTAAACAACTATTTTATTTATTAATAAGTTGAATTTATAAAGGAAAATAGAATTTTCTATTTTGTCTTAGAATCTACTACTTTGTCATATACACTCTATGACTGTTCTGAAGTATTCATTTTGTTGTTTTTCTTGCTTTTTGAGGTCATTTTACTCTTGTCACTATTTCAAAAATGCATATTTTTAAAAAGCATAGAATATTTTTTCTTCTATGGCAATAATACGGCGTAATGCTGTCTTTTCTTCACTTATGCATTTGTTCTAAATATATACATGAAAACTCTGAATGTGTACTTCATACGATTATTATAAAAAATAAAAACATATTTGCATTTTTAATTGATTCTAAAAGCTTTTCTCCAATATGATTAGTAAATACCTTTCCTTACAAATTATAAATGAGCTATTTTGCCCATTTTTGTAGTTTTATTCTTTTGCTTGACTTAAAATCTTTCACATTTTGCTGTTCTGTGATGCTTATGCTAACAAATTCTTCTCTTCTAATTTGCTACTTCTAATTTATGGTGTGCTGGAAAGCCATATGCCCAATCTTGTTAAAAGTATGTGTAAACTGCCAGTAAAGGGATGAGCTAAGTGGTAGTGGCTTCGGAGATTTTTCTGTGAGAAAAGTGCAAGAATTTCAGTTTTGTGGCTTTGATTTTTAAGTGCAGGAGTGTGTTCTGTTTTGTTTTTCACCTTGCTTACCTGTTGGTTATCAACAGTGTTTAGAAAATGCATGCAATTTTCAGAAAATTCTGGTATTATGAGTTCCAAAAGGCATTTTCAGTCCTCTATAAGGAGACTGTTTAATCAGAATATTTTCAAATCCTTGCTCCATCACTTGTTGTGTGTCCTTGGATAAAGTCTCTAAACTCTCCGTGGCTCAGGTGACTCATCTGTAAAATAGGGATATTGATAACAATATTTACCTTAATCACTTCTTGTAAAGCTTAAAAGGGGTTCTTAATGTGAAGCACTTAGCACAGTCTTTGGCAGTGAACTATTAGATTTATTAGTTTTAATCTTTATTTTTATTAAAAAACCGAATTGGTATAAAAAAGTTTTCACTTATCTATTCTAGAAAAGGATGTGGATAATATATATATACAAAAAATATCAAAGGACAGTGGAAAGAAATTCTTAGAAAAGCAGTAGGAATGGAGAAGTTATTATTTAAGTACTGTAAAGGAAAACATTACTGAACGTTCCTTCTAAACTGAGCATATACGAAAAATAGAATTCGTGACGATGGCCTTTGACGGCTCGAATTAGGTGTTTTTAGGAACATGCTAAATCACTGTGTCAAATATTTTGTTGCTTTATTCTTTTCAATATAAAAGTAAATTTTTAATAGTTTATTGAACACTTTTAACTTAAATAATTAAATATATTTACTGCTAAAACAGTCATATTATTTTTGAGTGAAGGATTTTATCTGCTAAGAGTGTTATTTGATTGATTCTTCCATACTTTCTTTCACCAGAGGTCTAATTTTCATAAACTCAGACACCAGGGAACTGTGGGTCAGCATACCACATTGGATAGGGTTCCAGATGGAGACAGTGGGGTCAGGGTGCGTCTTTGTGTTGTCAAGGTGCCATATTGGTGAATCCGTTCTTCCCTTTGGGCCTTAGGTATTCAACTGAGCAGGTGGGGTTGGTTCAGCATTTCCCAACTATGTTCTGAGAAATCTGAGGGGTGTGAAGAGATGTTCTCAAAATCAAAGAACAAATAAACAAAAAAACACAGAAGTTAGATTATTTACGAGGTACTCTGGCTTACATTTTTCCCTATGCAGGATTTCTTAGTTACCCCTTGATTATTGTTTAGTGTCACTGGTTAATATGGGGCTAGAATATACAATCTCAAACTTCTTTGTTCCTGGAATAGTTTAGGAAATGCAGCATTAAATAATTTGTGAGTCCCTTCCAGGCTGATAAATTTTTTAATTCCACCTGTGTTAATTTTCTATCACTATTATCACAAATTACTATTAGGTTAAAACAACATATATTTATTATATTTTTGTTCTGGAGATTAGAGTCTAAGGTGGACCTCACTGGGTACAATTCAAGATGTCTTCCTTCTGTTCCAGGGGAGAATGTGTGTATTCTGTTCTGTTCAGTTGCAGGGGAGAACCCATTTCTTGTTTTGTCCAGCTTCTAGAGACCCTCTATATTTCTTGGCTTATATCACTATCCCTCCATCTTCAGTGCCAGCAATATTGCAGCTCTGTAACCACGTAATTTCCTTTCGCTCTGAAATAAGGGCCCATGTAGTTACACTGTGTCTACGTAAATAATATAAGATATTGTCCTCAAGGTTCTTAATCACATTGGCAGTCCCTTTTTCTGTACAAGGACACATTGCCAAATTCCAGAGGTTATGGCACAGACATAGTTCATGGTAGTTATTCTACTGACCACATTATCAGCCGCAGTGGCTTCCCCTATTTCTCAACACTAGATAGTGTGCGGCAGCGTTCTGTGGAGGCAGAAAAAAAAAAGATCAAATGATTATCTTTCTTGTTTATTTGCTTCTGACTCTAAAAACCCTTGCAGTATAGAGTGACTTTCTTGCAAGGGGATCTTCTAGCCTTTCTTTAACCAAAGAGCAATGAAATCAAATAATGTAGGAGGCCCTTGAACTATTCTGTGCAACATTTTATTTTTAGCTTCTCTCGTGATGTAGGCAAGACTATGTCCTTGAAAGGAAGTAGGCTCTGAATTGCACTTTATTTTAATATATAAAGTTGTCATGACAGATATCAATAGTTTTCAAAATAAAAATATGAATATAAAAAGATTAAAGAATCCTATCTTCTTATTTTGATATAGCGATTACCTAGCTCAATGATCTAAAATTTGAACACTTGAAATGTTTACAATTTTTAAGCCACTAATGATCATCACCTTATAAAAAGAAACGGGAAGACTGTATTTCTAACCACTACTTGGCAAAAGATCTTATGGTTCATCTATTAGAATTAAAACATTATGTGGGTTTGCTCGTTATTGATGATATATATATCTCAAAAGAATAAGGAGAAAAATCAATTTTCTATTAATTTCTTTTCCAAATCTTGTTGGCTGGAGTCATTTTGTTTGAGGCTGTTTGGGGATACATATAGAGTTTTAATAGGGTGTAGCAATTCTACTCCTAGGTAAGAAAATTGAAAACATACATTCACACAGAAACTTGTTCATAGCAGGTATTGATCACAATAGCCAAATAGTATAAAAAAATTAAGTCCAAATGCCCATCAACAGATGAATATAAAAACAAAATATGATATATATACACAGTAAAATATAATTCGGTCATTAAAAGGGATCATGCTACAACGTGGATGAATATTGAACATATTTTGCTACATGAAAGAAGCCAGTCACAAAAGCTGATGTTCCACTCATATGAAATGTCCTGAATAGCCAAATCCATAGAGACAAAAAGCAGATTAGTGGTTGCCAGAGGGTAGGGGAAGAAGAGAATGAGGACTGACTCCTTAATGGGATGGAGTTTCCTTTGGGGTGACGAAAAAATTTTGAAATACATAGTGAAGATGGTTGCACAACTGATTATAATAAAACCACTGAATTGTACACTTTAAAATGATAAATTTTATAGTATGTGAATTATATTTCAATTTAAATTATATTTGTTAATTATATCAGTCTCTTTATTATATTTAATTTATTTTATTTTTTTTAGTGCCGTAACGTTGGCTTATAAAATTATATAAATTTAGGGTGTACAACATGTTGCTATTTCTATGTAGATTACCTCGTGTTCACTATTCAAAGACTAATTACAATCCGTAACCATACACATGTGTCTAATTACCCTTTTCACCCTCTTCTGCAACCCCCTTCCCCTTTGATAACCACCAATCCAATTTCTGTCTCTGTGTATTTGTTTGTTGTTATTTTTAACTTCTATTTATGAGTGAGATCGTATAGTATTTGACTTTCTCCCTCTTACTTCTTAGCACAATACCCTCAAATTCCATCAATGTTCTAATAAATGGCCAGATTTTATCCATTTTTATGGCTGAGTAGTATTCCATTGACTATATATATATACCACATCTTCTTTATTCATTCCTCCCTTGATGGGCACCTAGGTTGCTTCTAAGTGTTGGCTACTGTGAATAATGCTGCAATGAACATAGGGGTGCACATATATTTTTGCATTCATGTTCTTAGGATAAATATCCAGCAGTGGAATAGCTGGATTGTATGGTACTTCTATTCTTAATTTTTGGAGGACTCTGCATAGTGTTTTCTGTAGTGGCTGCACCAGTTTGCACTCCTGCCAGCAGTGTATGAGAGTTCAATTTTCTTCACATCCTCTGCAACACTTATTATTTCCTATCTTGTTAGTTGTAGGCATTCTGAAGGGCATGAGGTGAAATTATAGTTTTGATTTGCATTTCCTTGATAATTAGTGATGTTGAACATCCTTTCATGTGCCTGTTGGCCATCTCTATATCTTCTTTGGAAAAATGTCTGTTCAGATCTTTTCCCCATTTTTTAAGTTGAGTTGTTAGTTTTTGTTGTTGAGATGTATCAGTTCTTTACATATTTTGGATATTAACCCCTTATCAGATATATTGTTTGGAATATCTTCTCCCAATTGTTAGGTTGTCTTTCCGTTCTGTTGATGGTTTCCTTCACTGTCCAGAAGCTTTCTGATTTGATATAGTCCCATTTGTTTATTTTTTCTATTGTTTCCCTTGCCTGGTTAGACATGGTGCTTGAAAACATGCTGCTAAGGCTGATGTCGAAGAGTGTACAGTCTATGTTTTCTTCTAGAAGTTTCATAGTTTCAGGTCTTACATTCAAGTCTTTAATCCATTTTGAGTTAATTTTTCTGTGTGGTGTAAGATAATAGGCTACTTTCATTCTTTTGCATGTGGCTGTCCAGTTTTCCCAACACCATTTATTGAAGAGAATTTCCTGTCTCCATTTTACGTTCTTGACTCCATTGTCAAAAATTAGCTGTCCATAGATGTGTGGGTTTATTTCTGGGATCTCGATTCTGTTCCATTGATCTATGTCTCTGTTTTTGTGCCAGTACCATGCTGTTTTGATGACTGTAGTTTTGTAGTATATTTTGAGGTCAGGGAGTGTGATACCTCCAACTTTGTTCTTTTTTCTCAGGATTGCTTTAGCTATTCGGGATCTTTTGTTGTTCCATATACATTTTAATGTTCTTTGTTCTATTTCTGTGAAAAGTGTCACTGGAACTTTGATAGAGATTGCTTTGAATATGTACATTGCTTTGGGAAGTATGGACATTGTAAGTATGTGAATTCTTCCAATTCAAGAGCACAGAATATCTTTACATTTCTGTGTCTTCTTCTATTTCTTTCAACAATTTTTTATAGTTTTCAGTGTATGGGTCTTTCTCCTCTATGTATAAATTTATTTCTAAATTTTTATTCCTTTTGTTGCAATCATAAATGGGATAGTATTCTTAATTTCTATTTCTCCTACTCTGTTGTTAGTGTATAGAAATACAACTGATTTTTGTATGTTGACTTTGTATCCTGCAACTTTATTGTATTTGTTTATTATTTCTGAAAGGTTTTGGTGGATTCCTTAGGATTTTCTCTATGTAAAATCATGTCATCTGCAAATAGTGTCAGTTTCACTTCTTCCTTTCCAATTTGGATCCCTTTTATTTCTTTTTCTTACCTGATAGCTCTAGCTAGGATTTCCAATACTATGTTAAATAGGAGTGGAGAGAGCAAACATCCTTGTGTGATTCCTGTTGTTAGAGGGATAGCTTTCAGTTTTTCTCCATTGAGAATGATATTACCTGTGGGTTTGTCACATATGGCCTTTATTATGTTGAGGTACTTTCCTTCTATATGCATTTCATTCAAGGTTTTTATCATAAATGGATGCTGTATCTTGTGAAATGCTGTCTCTACATCTATTGGGATGATCATGTGATTTTTATTCTTCATTTTATTAATGTGGTGTATCACATAGATTGAATTGCAGATGTCGAACCATCCCTACATCCCTGGAATAAATCACACATGATCATGGTGTATGATCTTTTTAATGTATTGTTGTATTCGATCTGCTAGTATTTTGTTGAGGAGTTCTGCATTGATATTCATCAGTGATATTGGCCTGTAATTTTCTTTTTTTATGTTGTCCTTGTCTGGTTTTAGTATCAGGGTAATGTTGCCCATATAGAATGAGATAGGAAGCTCCTCTTCCTCTTCAATTTTTAGGAACAGTTTAAGAAGAGTAGATATTAAGTCTTTGAATGTTTGGTAGAATTCACCGGGGAAACAATCTCGTTCTGGACTTTTATTTTTGAGGAAGTTTTTAATGACAGTTTCCATCTCCTTACTGGCGATTGATCTACTCAAATTGTCTACTTCTTCTTGATTCAGTTTTTGAAAGTTGTATAATTCTAAGAATTTACCCATTTCTTCTTTATCATCCAATTGTTGGCTTATAGCTTTTCATAGCATTCTCTTATAATCCTTTGTATTTCTGAGATGTCCATTTAAGTTCTCCTCTTTCATTTGAGATTTTATTTATTTGTGCCTTCTCTCTTGTTTTCTTGGTGAGTCTACCTAAAGACTTGTCCATTTTGTTTATCTTTTCAAAGAACCAGCTCTTAATTTCATTGATTTTTTTCTTTTTTTTTTTTTTCAGTTTCTGTTTCATTTATTTCTGCTCTGACTTTTATTATTTCCTTCCTTCTACTGATTTAGGGCTTTGTTTGTTCTTTTTTTCCAAATTCCTTTAGATATACTTTTAGATTGTTTACTTGAGATTTTTCTTGTTTGTTGAGATAGGGCTGTATTGCTATAAACTTCCTTCTTACAACTGCTTTTGCTGTATCCCATAAATTTTAGCATCTCGTATTTTCATTTTCATTTGTCTCCAGGTACTTGTTGACTTCTCCTTTGATTTTTTCATTGACCCAATCATTGTTCAGTAGCCTTTCGTTTAATTTCCACATATTTGTGGCTTTTCCAATTTACTTCCTATAGTGGATTTCTAGTTTCATAGTATTGTGGTAAGGAAAGGTGTTTAGTATTATTCAATCTTCTTAAATTCATTGAAACTAGTTTTGTGGCCTAATATGTGCTCTATCCTGGAGAATGTTCCATGTGCATTTGAAAAGAATGTGTATTCAGGGGTTTTTGGATGGAATGATCTAAATATATCTACTAAGTCCAACTGGTCTAATGTGTCATTAAGATCAATGTTTCCTTATTGATCTTCTGTTTGAATGATCTATCCGTTGGTGTAAGAGGAGTGTTAAAGTCCCCTACTTTTATTGTGTTGCTATCTATTTCTCCTTTTATGTCTTTTAATAAATGCTTTATATATTTAGGTGCTTCTATGTAATGGGCATAGACATTTACAAGTGTGATATCCTCTTGTTGGATTGTTCCCTTGATCATTATGCAGTGCCTGTCTGTGTCTCTTGTTACACCTTTTGTTTAAAGCCTATTTTGTTTGAGATAAGTATTACTAGTCTGGTTTTCTTTTCATTGCCATTTACATGGTGTATCTTTTCCATCCCTTCACTGTCTCTTTTGAGTGTCTTTAGGTCTGAAGCGTGTCTTTTGTAAACATCAATTGCATGTGTCTTGTTTTTTTTTTTCAATTTTTTTATTGGTCATAATATTTTATAACATTATGAAATTTTAGTTGTACCTTATTGTTTATGATTCACTGTATAAACGCATCCCTTCCCCCTTATGCCCACCCCCTTGCCCCTGGTAACCACCAAACACTTCTGTCTGTGTGTTAGTTTATCTTCCACTTATGAGTGAAATCATGCAGTGTTTATCTTTCTTTCTCTGGCTTATTTTGCTTAACATAATACCTTCCAGGTCCATCCGTGTTGTTGCAAATCTGATGACTTTGTCTTTTTTAACGGCTGAGTAGTATTCCATTGTGTGTATATATATATGCGCCACATCTTCTTTATCCAATCATTAGTCAAGGGACATGTGTTGCTTCCACTTCTTGGCTATAGTGAATAATGCTGCAATGAACATAGGGGTGCATAAGCCTCTTTGGATTGTTATTTCTGCTTCATTCGATAGATACCTAGTACTGGGATAGCTGAGCAGTATGGTATTTCTATTTTTAATTTTTAGAGGAATTTCCATACTGTTTTCCATAGAGGCTGCACTAGTTTGCATTCCCACTAACAATGAATTAAGGTTCCCGTTTCTCTGCAACCTCTCCAACATTTGCTATATTTTTGTCTTGGTGATTATAGCCATTCTAACATGTGTAAGGTGATATCTTAGTGTAGTTTTGATTTGCATTTCCCTGATGATTAGTGATGTTGCACATCTTTTCATATGCCTGTTGGCCATCTGTATCTCTTCCTTGGAAAAGTGTCTGTTCATATCCTCTGTCCACATTTGATTTGGTTGTTTTGTTGTTATTGTTGTTCAGTTGTGTGAGTTCTTTATATATTATGGAGATTAACCCCTTGTCAGATATATGAATTACAAATATCTTCTCCCAGATGGCGGGTTCCCTTTTCATTTTGATCTTGGTTTCATTTGCCTTGTAGAAGCTCTTTAATCTGATGAAGTCCCACTTGTTTATTTTTCCTTTCTTTTCCCTTGTCTGAGTAGACATGGGATTCAAAAAGATCCCTTTATGACTGATGACAAATAGTGTCCTGCCTATATTTTCTTCCAGGAGTTTTATAGTTTCAGGTCTCACTTTCAAGTCTTTGATCCATTTTGAGTTAATTTTTGTGTATGGTGAAAGGACCTGCTCTATTTTCATTCTTTTTCATATGGGTGTCCAATTTTCCCAACACCATTTATTGAAGAGATTTTCCTTTCTCCATTTTATGTTCTTAGGTCATTTGTTGAAGATTAGCTATCCATAGATGTGTGGTTTTATTTCTGGGGTTTCAATTCTGGTCTATTGATCTATGTGTCTGTTTTTGTACCAGTACCATGCTGTGTTGACTTCTATGGCTTTTTAGTATGTTTTGAAGTCGGGGATTGTGATGCCTCCAGCTTTTATTCTTTTTTCTCAGGATTTCTTTAGCTATTCGGGGTCTTTTGTAGCCCCAAATGAATAAGGAACTCATGCATCTCAACAACAAAAAAACTAACAACCCAATTAAAAAATGGGCAAAAGACCTGAACAGACATTTCTCCAAAGAAGATATACAGATGGCCAACAGACACATGAAAAGATGTTCAAAATCACTAACTATCAGGGAAATGCAAATCAAAACTACAATGAGATATCACCTCACGCCCGTCAGAATATTACTGTTCTTTGTTCTATTTCTGTGAGGAAAGTCATTGACATTCTGACTGAGGTTGCACTGAATCTGTAGATTGCTTTAGGTAGTATGGACATTGTAACTGTGTTTATTTTTCCAATCCATGTGCATGAGATATTTTTCTGTTTCTTTATGTCTTCATCAATTTCTTTCAGTAATGTCTTATAGGTTTCATTGTATAGGTCTTTCACCTCCCTGCTGAAATTTATTCCTAGACATTTTATTCTTTTTGTTACAATTGTAAATGAGATTGTCTTTTTGTTTTCTCTTTCTGTTAGTTTCTTATTAGCAAACAGAAATGCCACCGATTTTTGTAGATTGATTTTGTACTCTGAAACTTTGCTGTAGTTGTTGATTATTTCTAATAGATTTCCAATGGATTCTTTTGGGTTTTCTATATATAAAATCATGTTGTCTGCAAACAGTGACTTTCACTTCTTCATTGCCTATTTGTATTCCTTTTACTCTTTTATATTGCCTAATTGCTCTGGACAAAAGCTCCAATACTATGTCGAATAAGAGTGGTGAGAGTGGGCACCCTTGTCTTGTTTTTGTTCTCACAGGAATGGCTTCTAGTTTTTCCCCATTGATTATGATGTTGGCTGTGCGCTTCTCATATATGGCTTCTATTATATTAAGGTATTTTCTTTCTATACCCACTTATTGAAAATTTTTATCATAAATGGATGTTGGATCTTGTCAAATGCCTTCTTTACATCTATTGGGATGATCATGTGGTTTTTATTCCTCATTTTGTTAATGTGGTGTATCACATTGATTGATTCATGGATGTTGAACCATCCCTGTGTCCCTGGTATAAATCCAGCTTGATCAAGCTCTATGATCTTTTTAATATATTACTGTATTCAGTTTGCCCATATTTTGTTGAGGATTTTTGCCTCTATGTTCATCAGTGATATTGGCCTGTAGTATTCCTCTTTGTATTGTCCTTGTCTCGCTTTGATATCAGGGTGATGTTGGTCTCATAGAATGTGTCAGGAAGTGTTCCATCTTCCTCTATTTTTTAGAATAGTTTGAGAAGGATAGGTATTAATCTTCTTTGAATGTTTGGTAAAATTCTCCAGAGAAGTCATCTGGTCCTGTACTTTTGTTTTTTGGGAGGTTTTTGATTACTATTTCAATCTCTTTACTTGTGATTGGTCTATTCAGATGCTCTATTCTTCTTGGTTTAGTTTTGGGAGATGGTATGACTCTAAGAATTTATCCATTTCTTCTTGATTGTCCAATTTGTTGGAATATAGTTTTTCATAGTATTCTCTTATAATCCTTTAAAATTTCTGTGGTATCCGTTGTTATTTCTCCTCTTTTATTTTTAATTGTATTGATTTGAGCCTTCTCTGTTTTTTTCTTAGTAACTCTGGCTAAGGGTTTGTCAATTTTGTTTATCTTCTCAAAGACCCAGCTCTTTGTTTCATTGATCTCTTCTGGGTTTTTTTGTTTGTTTGTTTGTTTGTTTTAATATCATTTAATTCTGCTTTCATTTTTATTATTTCCCTCCTTCCACTGACTTAGGGCTTTGTTTATCTTTTTCTAATTCCGTTAGGTGTAGTTTAAGGGGACTTATTTGGGATTTTTCTTGTTTGTTAACGTGGACCTCTATTGCTATGAGTTTCCTCTCTGGACTGCTTGTGCTGCATCCCATTTGAGTTGGTATGATGTATTTTCATTTTCATTTGTCTCCGTATACTTTTTGATTTCTCCTTTAATCTCTTCAATGATCCATTTGTTGTTCAGTAGCATTTTGTTTAGTCTCCACATCTTTGTCTCTTACCCAGTTTTTTTGTGTCATTGTTTTCTAGTTTCATAACATTATGGTCTGAAAATTTGCTCATTGTAATTTCAATCTTCTTAAATTTATGTAGTCTTGCTTAGTTTCCCAACATGTGGTCTATCCTTGAGAATGTTCCATGTGTGTTTGAGAAGAATGTTTAATCTGCTGTGTTTGGATGAAGTACTCTCTATATATCTATTGAGTTCATCTCATGTAGTTTTTTGTTTAAATCCACTATTTCCTTATTAACTTTCTGTCTGGATAATATTTACCCATTGATGTAATTAGGGTAAGATCCCTACTTTTGTTGTATTGTTGTTAACATCTCCTTTTAGGTTTGTTAATAGTTGCTTTATGTACTTTAGTGCTCCTATGTTGGGCACATATATATTTACTAGTGATACATCTTCTTGGTGGAGTGTCCTTTTTATCATTATATATTGCCCCTCTTTGTCTCTCATTACCTGTTTTATCTTGAGGTCTACATTGTATGATATAAGTATGGCAACACCTGCATTTTTTGTTTGCCATTAGCCTGGAGTATTGTCTTCCATCCTTTCACTCTGAGACTGTGTTTATCTTTACAGCTGAGATGTGTTTCCTGGAGGCAGCGTATTCTTGGGTATTGCTTGTTAATCCATCCTGCCACTCTGTGTCTTTTGATTGGAGAATTCAATCCATTTACATTTAGGGTGATTATTTTTATATAAGGGGTTAATGTTGTTATTTCCTCGCTCATTTTCTGGTTCTTTTGCATTTCCTTGTTTCTCATTCCATGTGTTTCAGCCTATCCATTAATTTGGTAGTTCTGTAAGGTGATTCTCTTAGTTTTCTCTTTATCTATCATGCGTGACTCTGTTCTTTGTTTAGTGGTTACCATGAGGTTTGCATAAAAACTCTTGTGGATGAAATAGACCATTTCCTGATGGCCTCTTGTTTCTTTAGACTAAGTCATGTATACCCTTTCCTCTTCCCCTACTAAGTTGTTGTGTCACTTATTTGATCTTGCGGTGTGAGTTTGTGTTTAAAATTATGGGCTTGTATTTATTTTTGGTGTTTTCCTTCTCTTAATCTTTGATTTTATAATTGTTTGCTAACCCAATCCAATAGAGAGCTGAAATTTTTCTAGTTTGGTCTATTTACTTTTCTCCTTGCTCAAAGCTTTGTATCCTCTTTCTCACTGTTTTTTCTCCAGGCATGAAAGCCTTCTTGAGCATTTCTTGTAGTGGATGTCTTGTGGCAATGAACTCCCTTAGCTTCTGTTTATCTGGGAAAGTTATTATTTTTCCATCATATCTGAAGGATATTTTCACTGGATAGAGTATTCTTGGATGAATGTTTCTGTCTTTCAGAATTTTGAATATATCATTCCACTCTTTCCCAGCCTGTAAAATTTATGTCAAGAAGTCAGCTGAAAGCTTTATAGGAATTCCATTGTATGTTTTTTTTTATTTTTTTTGTCTAGCTGCCCTTAAAATTTTTTCTTTGTCACTGACTTTTGCCAGCTATACTACTATATTCCTTGCAGAGTGCCTTTTCATGTTGAGGTATTTAGGAGATCTACTGACTTCATTCACTTGTATTTCCAGCTCCTTCCCCAAGTTTTGGAAGTTCTCAGTTATTATTTCTTTGAACAAACTCTGTGTTCCTTTTTCACTCGCTCTTCCATCTGGAATACCTATAATCCTTATGTTGCATTTCCTAATGGAGTAGGATATTTCTTGGAGAATTTCTTCATTTTTTTCAGTCTTAGTTCTCTCTCCTCCTTCATGTGCAACATTTCTACATTTCTGTCTTCAATATTGTTAGTATTCTTTCCTCCATATTATCAACTCTCTTCTTTAGGGATTTCAGATTTTTCATCTCCTATATTGTTTTTCATCTCCAATATTTCTGATTGGTTTTTCTTTCTACTTTCAATCTCTTTTGTGAAGGAATTCCTGATTTTATGTACTTTTATCTATCTATGTTTTCTTGTAATTCATTGAGATTTATGATAGCTATTTTGAATTCTCTGTCATTTAGGTTATAGATTTCTGTGCATTCAGGATTGATTTCTGGTGCTTGTCATTTTCCTTCTGTTCTGAAGATTTAAGACATTTTGCATAGTGCCTGCAAGTATTGGCTTATTTTTCCTCATTCTGAAAATATCTGGTCATGGATTCCACCTGCTGCCCCTTGATGGGGGTCAAGAACTGTGTGTTCTGAGCCCACTGTGATCTGCAGGAATTTTGGCTGACTGGCTGAGCTGAAGCACGGCTGAGCTGAGTTAGCTGGAGCTGTAGAGTGGGTGGGCCAGAGCAGCTGGACCTGAAGCACCTGGGGCTGGAGTGCAGCTGGACTGGGGCGGCTTGGGCCAGAGTAGCTGGGGCCAGTGTGTGGCTGGGCTGAGGCAGTGGGGACAAAGGTAATGCAGGCAAGATCAGAGGGGGCCAGTGCAGGGCTGGGTCAAAGTGGCGGGGACCAGTGTGCCGGGGGCTCGCACATGGCTAGGGTGGAGTGGTGTAGGCCAGAGCAGCTGGGGTCAGAGAAGTGGCGGCCAGTGCAAAGGCAGGCTAGAGAGGCAAAGGCTGGAGCAGCAGGGCCCAGTAGATGGCTGGGCTGGGAAAGTGGGGACTAAAGTTGTGGGGGGCTGGAGCAGTGGGCACCAGGGTGGCAGTGGCCAGAGCAGTGGGAGTTGGTGAGTAGCTGGGGCCAGATAGGTAGGGGCCAGCATGTGGCCAGGCCAGAGCCACTGGGGCTAAAGTTTGGTGGAGTTACAGGACCACTGGTTTGGGGCAGTAGAGGCTGGAGTGGCAGGGGCCAGACTGTGGGAGCCAGCATATGGCTGGGGCCAGTAGGGTAGAGGCCGGCATGTGACCAGGCTGGAGCTACTGTGGTTGGTGCTAGGCGGAGCTAGAGCACCACTGAGCTGAGGTTGTAGCACTGAGCTGAAGTGCCTAGTCAGGGGGAGGGGTACACACACTCACCTCCTCAATACCAGGGGCTTCTGACTCCCCCTTGCTATCTGCTTTTCTGGGGTGCTAGCTTGATGAATACACCCCCACAGCAGTTCAGATCCTTCCATGAGGGAGTTCACCATGTGCTGTGAGGGTACATGAAGAGCAATGGTTTTCTTACAGAGGGCCCCTCTCTCTCTCCAAGGGTGGCAAAGTCTGGGTCTCAGGGTCACTGTCATTGGGGAAGGAGGGGAGATCTTCCTACCTACTTCCACTACCTCTGGGGGTTCCAGCACCTTCAATCTTACATAGCTGAAGTAAGTACAGCTGCATGGGTTTTTTCAGACATCATTTGTGTTGTGTGAATGTTTTCTGTTGGTGTATGAATGTCCTTTTTGTTATATCTTAATGGAGGCGAGTTCAATGAAGAAATCTCACTCCACTACGATGCTGATGTCACTCTCTTGGATCTTGCTTTTTTATCAGAATAGCCACCCTATGCCTTTTGATTGGAACATTTAGTGCAGTGACATTTAAAGTAGCTAGTGATAAGAAGGTACTTATTGACATTTTGTTACTATTTTTCTGGTGTTTTAGTAGTTCTTTTCTGTTCCTTTCCTCTTCTCTTGCTCTCTTCCCTTGTTGTTTGATGGTTTTCTTTGGTATTATATTTGGATTTATTTCTCTTAGTTTTTTCTGTATTTACTATGGGTTTCTGGTTTGTGATTATCATGAGGTTCATATATATTAACCTAGATATATAGCAAGCTGTATTGTTGATGGTCTCTTTAGTTTGAACTCTTGCTAAAAGCTGTACTCTTCTACTCCCCTTCTCCCACATTTTATGTTTTTGATATGATAGCTAATCTCTTTTTGTGCACGTGTATCCATTACCCTCTTAGTTTGGAAATAGATATTTTAGTACTTTTGTCCACTGACCTTCATGTTAGCTTTGTAGGTGTTTGATCTTCTTCCTTTGTTGTTATTTGCTTTTACCAGTGATTTTGTTGCTTTTTATTAATGATTTTTTTGTTCCTCTTTGTGGTCTTCTCCTTTCCATTTAAATAAGTCCCTTTAGCATTTCTTGGAAAGCTGGTTTCTTGATGATAAACTCATTTAATTATTGCTTTTCTGGGAAACTCTTTATCTCTCCTTCCATTCTGAATGACAACCTTGCTGATTAGAGTATTCTTGGCTGTAGGGGTTTGCATTCATCACTTTAAGTATATCATACCACTCCCTTCTGGCCTGTAAGCTTTCTGCTGAGAAGTCAAATGATAGTCTTATGGGATTACATTTGTATGTAACTTGTTGCCTTTCTCTTGTGGCTTTTATGATTCTCTCTTTATCTGTAATTCTTGGCATTTTAATTATAATGTGTCATGGGGTGGGCTTCTGGGGGTTTATCTTATTTGGTGTTCTCTGTGCTTCCTATACCTGAATGTCTGTTTCCTTGCTTAGGTTAGGAAAGTTTTCAGATATTGTTTCTTAAAATAGCTTCTCTGCCCCTTTGACTCTCTCTATTCTCCTTCTGGTACACCTATAATGTCCCTTAACTTGATGTTAGTGCACTTGATGTTGTCCCAGAGGTCCGCTAGACTGTCATCATTCTTTCAAATTCTTTTTTCTTTTATCTGTTCAGCTTGAGTGATTTCCTCTAGTCTTTCATCCAGCTTGCTGATCCTTTCTGCTGTATCGTCTACTCTGCTATTGAGTCCCTCTAGTGAATTTTTCATTTCCGGGAATATATTCTTCATTTCTGATCCTTTTTGATATTTTCCAATTCTTTGTTGACATCTTCACTGAGTTCTTCCATTCTTCTCCCCAGACCAGTTAGCATCTTAAAGAACCTTTAAACTCTTTGTCAGGTAGCTAGTTTATTTCTATTTTGTTTAGTCCTTCTTCTGGGGTTGTGTCTTGTAGACAAATGTATTCTTTTGTCTACTCATTGTACCTCTTTCTCTGTGTTTATATCTGTGTATTAGGTAGGTTAGCTATATCTCCTGATCTTTCAGAGTTTTCCTTGTCTAAGAGATGTCTTATGAGGCTCAGCAGTGTGCTTCCCCATCATTACCAGGTCCAAATATTCCAGGAGTCCCCCTCTGTGTGGGCTACATGTGTCCTTCTGTTATGGGAAAGTTGCTCTTGCTGAAGGTCTTTGGAGAGTCTAGGCTGTCCCTCTGGTAAGCTGGTTGTAATGCTCAGCTGTGTGTGGCTGCTATGGTCCTTTCAGTCACCTTATCATGTATGGGGAGCCCCAGCACAGTGGGCTCCAAACTCTAAGAGCACATTCCTGTTGCAATTTTTCTGTTGAATGAGAAGGCCCCCAGCATGGCTGGTTACTATGCTCTGGGGCTTAAATTTGCTATAGGCCTCTGGCCTGCAAGTGTGTTATCAGCACTTTTAGGATTGCAGCTGAAAGTGCAATGGGAACACCCAATTGTTTCAGGCTTTGGAAGGTGGGCCCAGTCCCCTATATGGGCTGTTTGAGAAGAGCATGTCTGCTACAACTGACAGACCCCACCACCTATAGGGCCACACACCCTATCAACACAATCCTGCTCCATGAATGCACTCTAACCCACTGAAGAGGACTCAGTAACCACACTGCAGATGTCCCCCAACTCCACCAACACAGGACCATGCCTCACACACACCCTGACCTGCAGAGGTGGACCCACTTTCCCTGTTGCAGAGGTTCCAGGACCCAGCCTATTCAGGCCCCCAGGTTGCCTGAGGGCTTGTTGTTGTGTGGGGCCAGTCCCCAGGGCAGGGTGCTTTCCTTGTTGAGCTAGATTAAATTGGTGTTCTAGTGGGTGGGGCAGACCCATGTGCAAACATGCCAGGGGAAGAATTTCAATGGCATCCACCAGCATCTATGTCAGCATGTCTGCAATAATGGCTGCAGCCAATGTCTCAGTCCCTGGAGAGGTCTCACCTCTCACTGAGATGTGCCCAGAGCCTATCAGGTGAGTTTTTTTCCGCTAAAGGCCTGTGCACTTTTCTTTCTGCTGATTTTAGGTTGCTTTCCAAAATGTGTGAATTTGTGCATGGGCCCTTTAAAAGTAGGCTTTTTCCCCCCTTTATGCCTGATAGCTTTTCTAGGAGTATTCTCCATTGTAGTTAATACCAGCAAAGCCAGGTGTTATGACACTTGTCTCAGTTGTGCTAATCCAAAAGCTGTTTATTGTGGTTACGCTCCTATGCTCAGATCTCCTACTCCTCCAGGGAACACTTCATACATTAAAGTTACTCCCAGATGGCCATGAAGCATACAGATAGAGAAAGTGGCTTTTTCCTCTCAAGAAAGGAATTTCTGCCTCTTCCACATCAGTCAGCAATGTCCTTTGTTGTGGGGGCTCTTTTTACCCACTTTTCAGTTCTCTCTTAGGGGTAATTTTTCCAAGAGTAGTTGTAAATTTGTTGTGTATATGGGAGGAGATGAGTTCAGAGCCTGCCTACACCACCATCTTAACACCATCCTTACTTTTTTTTTTTTTTTTGGTGAGGAAGATTAGCCCTGAGCTAACATCTGTTGCCAATCCTCCTGTTTTTGCTGAGGAAGATTTGCCCTGGGCTAACATCTTTGCCCATCTTCTTCTACTTTATATGTGGGATGCCTGCCATAGCATGGCTTGATAAGCAATGTGTAGGTCTGCACCTGGGATCCAAACCTGCAAACCTTGAGCCACCAAAACAGAGCATGTGAATTTAACGACTATGCTACAGGGCCCTCCCCTGACACTGTCACTATTTTAACTTATTTTTAAATTTAAGATTCAGTGTGCTGCCCTGCTTAGAAGCATTCAAAGGAAAGAATAAATCAAGAAAACAGATCCTTGAGAAAGACTAGATGGTAAACTTGCTATACATAGACTTTAAAACATCTGGCTGAAAAATACTCAAAGAACATAAGGATGTAATATATATGTATATATGAACAAATTGAAAACATTAATAAAAAGGTAGTACACAAGGAAAACAAAATTTGGAGCAGAAAAGTATAAAAACTGCAATGAAAAACTCTGTAGAGGTATTTGACAGCAGATAAAAGTCAGCAAAAAAAAAAAAGATTCAGTGAACTTGAAGAGAGGATACTTGAAATTATTGAGTCTGAGGAACAGAAAAAGAGATTGATGAAAAGTTAACAGAGTCTAAGGGACCTGTGGACATCATCAAGTGGACTAACAATATGGATTGTTGGAATTCCAAAATGGAAAGGTGAGAGAAAGGGGCAGGGATATTATTTGCAGAAATAGTGGCTGAAAATATCCCCCATTTAATAAACAGCATGAATTTAAACACCCATTATTGCTCAACAACCAGCAGGGAGGATAAACTCTTGAGACCCACCCTGAGATACATTAAAATCATACAGTCAAAAGACAAAGAAAAAGAGAGAATCTTAAAAGCAGCAAGAGAGAGAAGCAACTTATCACATGCAAGACATCTACTATAAGATTATTCTCAGATTTCTCGTCAGAAACTTGGGAGGTCATAAGGTGGTAAGCTGATATAGTCAAAGTGCTAAGGAAAAAGAATCCACCAAGAATGTTATATCCAGGAAAACTGTCTTCAAAAGTGAGGGAGAAATTATGCCACGTCCAGATAAGTAAAAGTGGAAGGAGTTTGTTTCCACTAGACCCACCTTGCAAGAGATGTTGACGAGAGTCCTTCAGGAAAAATGAAGGAGAGTAGGCACTAACTGAAACCCATGTGAAGAAATAAAGATCTCAGTAAAGGTAAATACAAGGGCAAATATAAAAGCTAGTGTTATTGTAACTCTGGTTTGTACCTCCACTTTTTCTTTCTATAAGATTTAAGAGTGTAATGCATAAAAACAATTACTAGTCTATGTTTTTGGATATACAATGAGTAAAGATGTAATTTTATGACATCAATTACTAAAATGGAGTGGGGTTGGAGCTGTGTAGGGGAAGATTTTGTATGTTAGTGAAGTTAACTTATTATAAATTCAGAATACTATATTATACCTTTAGGATGTTGTGATATTTAATAGTATGTGTTAACTTGACTGGGTAGGGTACTCAGATATTTGATCAATCATTATTCTAGAAGTTCCTGTGGAAATGTTTTTAGATAAGATTGACATTTTAATCAGTAGATTTTGAGTAAAGCAGACTACCTTTTGTAATGCAGTTAGGCCTCAATCAATCAGTTAAAGGCCTTGATAGAAAAAAGACTAACCTGTCTCAAAGAAAAGAGAATTCTGCCTATAGACCATCTCAACCTAATAGTAGCCAGATATGAAAAATCCACAGCTAACAGCGTATTCAGGAGTGAAAGACTGAAAGCCTTTCCTATAAGATCAAGTACAAGGCAAGAATACCACGTTTGCCACTTCTATTCAACATGGTACTGAAAGTTCTAGTGACGGCACTTAGACAATCAAAAGAAATATGGAGCATAAATACTTAAAAGGAAGAGTTAATTTTTTCTGGTTGCAGATGATATGATCTTAATTCAGCAAAGTAGCAGGGTACAAAACTGACACACCATAATAAGTTGCATATCAATACACTAACAATAAACAAGTTGAAAAGGAAATTAAGAAAACAATTCCAATTATTATAGCATCATAAAGAATAAAATACTTAGGAAATTAACTTAACCAAGAAGATATAATACATATACTGAAAACTATAAAAGACTGCTGAAAGAATTTAAGGAATAAATTAATAAATTAAAAGACATCTCATTTTCTACCAGAATTTCAACATTTTACAAGAATAGAAAAATCCTTCTGAAAACTCTTACAGAATCTCAAGAGACCTCAAATACCCAAAAAATTCTTGAATAAGAAGTACTAAGTTGGAGAATTCATACTTCTTGATTCTAAACTTACTATAAAACTACAGTAATCAAAACATGTGATACTGGCATTAAGACAGTTATGTAAACTAATGGAATAGAAAAAAATGAAGAAATAATCTCACATATGTCATCAAATGATTTTTGACATGGTACTCACATCATTCAATGCGTAAACAGCAGTCTTATAAAAAATGGTTTTGGGAAACTGAATATTACACATGCAAAAGAATAAAGTTGGATGCTTACCTTAAACCATATACAAAGATTAGTTCAAAATAGTTAAAAGATTGAAACCTAAAAGCTAAAACTATAAAACTCTTAGATGATAATATAAGGCAAAGCTTCACAACATTTGTATTGACAATGATTTCTTGGCATGATTTCTATGGTATCTAAAGCATGGACAAATAGAAATAGAAAAATAGGAAATAGAAATTTAAAAACTGCCATGAATGAAAGGACACTATCCACAGAGTGAAAAGAAATCTACAGAATAGAAGAAAATATTTGCAAATTACGTATCTGATAGGGGATTAATATCCAGAATTTAGAGAAAACTCCTGAAATTTAACAGCAAGAAAAATGGATTTAATAAATTGGCAAAGCCAGGCTGGCCCAGTAGCATAGCAGTCAAGTTTGCATGCTCCACCACAGTGACCCAGAGTTAACAGGTTTGGATCCCAGGTGCAGACCAACATACCACTTGTCAAGCCATGCTGTGCTAGCATCCCATATAAAGTAGAGGAAGATGGGCATGCATGTTTGCTCAGGGCCAATCTTCCTAACCAAAAAGAAGAAGATTCGCATAGGATATTAGCTCAGGGTTAATCTTCCTCATAAAAAAAAAGGTCAAAGAACTTTAATAGACATTTCTTTAAAGAATGTATACAACATTCTATATATATGCTCAATTTTTTTATGGAATGATATACTCCAAGTGCTGAAAGAAAAAAAAAAATACTTCTAACTAAGAATACTCTACCCCGCAAAGTTATCATTCAGAATTGAAAGAGAGAGAAAGGGTTTCCCACACAAGAAAACTAAAGGAGTTTATCATCACTAAACTGGTCTTACAAGAAATGTTAAAGGGGCATCTTTAAGCAGAAAAAGGGTGCTAATCAGTAACAAGAATGCATACGAACAAATAAATCTCACTAGAAAAGTAAATATATAGTAAAGTAGTGGATTAAATATATATAAAGCTAGTATAAACATTAAAACACAAAAGTAGCAAACATAACTATGTTTACAATAATTAGTTAACAGATAAGGAGATAAAAAATGTGAAATGTGGTATCAAAAACAAAAATAAATATATTGAACTTTAGAATGGGATCAAATTTGTGTTATTATCAACTTAAAACAGACTGTTATAGATATAAGTTTTATGTAAGCCTTCTGGTAACCACAAAGAAAATAACTATAGTAAATACAGAAATGATAAAGAAAAAGAAATATACTCATTCACTAAAGAGAGTTATCAAACCACAAAGGAAGAGAGAAAGATAAGAAGAAAGGAAAAAAGAACTACAAAAACAGCTAGTAAACAATTAACATAATGGCAATAAGCATACACCTATCTATAATTAACTTAAATGTAAATTGACTAAATTCTTCAATCAAAGACATAGAGTGGCTTAATGGGTGGAAAATAACAAGAGTTATCCATATGCTCCCTACAAAGGACATATTTCATATGTAAGGACACAGACAGACAGAAAGTGAAAATATGAAAAAAAACATTTTTTGCAAAAAAAAAAAAGAAAACTGGGTCAGCTACACTTATATAAGAAAAAAACAGACTTTAAGTCAAAAATTGTAATAAGAAACAAAGAAGGGTGTTACATAATGATAAAGGGATCAATCCAACAAAAGAATATAATATTTGTAAATATTTATAAGCCCAGCATAGGAGCACCTAAGTATATAAAGCAAATATTGACAGACCTAAAGGGAGAATAAACAGACTATAATAATAGTACAGGATTTAATACCACATTTACATCATCTAGACAGAAAATCAATAAGAAAACATTGGCCTCAAATGACATGTTAGACCAAATGTATTTAACAGATCTTTACAGAATATTCCACCCAAAAGCAACAGAATACACATTTTCCTTAGGTTCACATCAAGAATACTCCAGGATAGATCATATTTTAGACCAAAAACAAGTTTTAATAAACTTGAGAGGATTGAAATAATATCAGGCATCTCTTCCAACCACAATGACATGAGACTAAAAAGTAACTATACAAAGAAAAGTGTAAAATTCAAAAATATTTGAAGAATAAAAAACAACCAGTGGGTTAAAGAAGATATCAAAAGAGAAATCAAAAACTATCTATCTTAAGACAAATGAAAATTTAAGTGTAACATAAAAAAATTTATGAGATGCAGCAATAGCCATCTAAGAGAGAGGTTCATGGGAACAAATGCCTACCTCAAGAAACAAGAAGTCTCAAATAAATAACTCACTTTACATCTTAAGGAACTAGAATAAGAAGAACAAATGAAACCCAAAGTTAGTAGAAGGATGTAAATAACAATGATTAGAGCAGAAATAAATAAAGTAGAGACTATAAAGACAATAGAATAATGAATGACACTAAGAGCTAGTTCTTTGAAAACATAAACAAAATTGACAAACCTTTAGTTAGATTCACCAAGAAAAAAAAATAGAGAGGACTCATAAATCAGAAATGAAAGAGGAGATGTTACAAGTGATGCCACAGAAATACAAAGGATCATACAAACTACTACAAACAATTATACACCAACAAATTGGACAACCTGGAAGGACAGGAAAAATTCCTAGAATCATACAACCTATCAAGAATAAATTGTGAAGAAATAGAAAATCTGAACAGAACAATTACTAGCAAGGAGATTGAATCAGTAATCCAAAACCTACAACGAACCAAAATCCAAGACCAGATGGCTTCACTGGTGAATTCTACCAAACATTCAAAGAAGAATTAATACCAGTAATTCTCAAACACTTCCAAAAAAATAGAAGAGTGGAGATCTCTTCCAAATGCATTTTACAAAGCCAGCATTACCCTAACACCAAATCCACACAAAGATGGCACAAAAAAGAAAATTACAGGCCAATATTCCTGATGAACACACATGCAAAAATCCTCAAGAAAATATTAGCAAACTGAATTCAACAACATTAAAAATTACATTATATTAAACACACATTAAAAGTCATACACCATGGGAGTGACATCAGCATCATGGTGGAGTGAGCTTCCTCCATTGAACTCTCCCCCTCTAAGACACAGCAAAAACGACATGCAGATGCTAACAGAAGATATTCACACAACACAGGGGATATCTGAGGCACACAGGCAGCCATGCACCCAAGGATGTAGGTGCTGGAATCCTCAGAGGAAGTGGGAGAGGGTAACAGGTGCTCCTTTCCTTCCCCAAGGACTGCGACCCAGAGACTGAGACCATACAGCTCTCAGAGGAGATGAAGGGGCAGCTCACCACATGAAAACTGGTGCTCTCCAAGACCCCTCACAGACCGAGGGGATCCCCCTGCAGAGGGAGCAGAACTGTTGTGAGGGTAGTTTCAACAAGCTAGCCCCTCAGAAGAGCAGAGAGTGACAGCAACGCAAGAAACCTCTGAGATCAAGGAGGCGAAAGTAAGTGTCCCTCCCCAACCCGGCCCGCCCAACTGACAATTCAGCACAGTGGTGCTTTAGCTCAGACCCCTCCCCAGAGGCAGCAGTGCCCAGGCACCTGGGACCCACCAGCAGGAGCAGCATGATCACATGACCACCACAGGCAGCGGCCCTCAGGTGTTCGGGCCCAACCAGCACTGAGGAGAGCCTGTGCCCCAACATCAGAGGCAGCAGCAGCCCAGGACCCACCATGCCACAGCCCCAATTGCTCTGGCTGGACCAAAGCATGGCCCCAGCTTCCTTGGCTTCCCCATGCCACGGCCCCAGCTCCTTCAGCTGGACCATGCCCCATCCCCAGCTCCTTTGGCTTGACCGTACCCCACCCCTGGCTCCGGTGTTTTCAGCTTGCCCTGTGCTTAGGCTCCAGCTGACTTGGCACCAGCAACTTTGGCCCAACACACTCCAGTTCCAGTGTCTTTGGCCCAGCACACTCCAGTTCCAGCTTCTGTGGCCCAGCGGCACTCCTGCCCTTGCTTCTTTGGCCCAGCGGCAGTTCAGCTGCAGCTGCTTCAACCCACCTGCACCCAAGCCCCAGCTGCTTTGGCCTAGCTGTGCTCCAGTCTCAGCTGTTCCCACGCTCCAGCTCCAGCTGTTCCCTTGATTCCCCCAAAGCAGCCTCCATTCAGCCATTCCTCAGATCAGCCAGGGGCTGGTAAGCGTGCTCATGGATTGAGGTAGGCCGGAATACACAGCCCTTGACCCCAGCCCAGTGGCAGCAAGAGGAAACTGTGAGCAAATATTTTCACTATGAGGAAAAGTAAGCCAACACAGACAGGTACCATGCAAAAATACATTAAACCTCCAGACCAAAAAGAAAATGACAAGCACCCAGAAGTCAACCCAGAAAACACAGAAATGTATAACCTTAATGACAGAGAACTCAAAATAGCCATCATAAAAAAGCTTAATGAAATACAAGAAAACACAGACAGACACTTCAATTAAATCAGGAGTTTCTTCACAAAAGAGATTGAAACTGTAAAAAAAAATCGGAAATCTTAGAGATGAAAAACACAATAAAGGAGATAAAAAAAAAATCTGGAAGCCATAAGCATCAGAGCTGACAATATGGAGGAAAGAATTAGCAATATTGAGAACAGAAATGCAGAAATGTTCCAGATGGAGGAGGAAAGAGAACTAAGGCTAAAAAGAAATGAAGAAACTTTCTGAGAAATATTCGACTCAATTAGGAAATCCAACATAAGTGTTATAGGTATTCCAGAGGGAGAAGAGAGGGAAAAAGGAGCAGAGAACTTGTTCAAAGAAATAATACCTGAGAACTTCCCATACCTGGGGAAGGAGCTGGAAATACCAGTGAATGAAATAAATATATGTCCTAAATATATTAACAGGAAAAAACAGTCTCCAAGGCATATAATAGCAAAGCTGGCACAAGTCAATGACAAAGAAAAAATATTAAGGACAGCTAGAAAAAAAAAATAGCATACAAAGGATTTCCTATCAGGCTTTCAGCCAATTTCTCAACAGAAAATTTACAGGCTAGGAGTGAGTGGAACGATATATTCAAAATTCTGAAGAATAAAAACTTTCAGCCAAGAATATTCTACTGAGAAAAAATATCCTTCAGATATGATGGAGAAATAATAACTATCCCAGATAAACAAAAGCTAAGGGAGTTCATTGTCAAAAGACCTCTACTACAAGATGTGCTCAAGAAGGCCCTCATCCCTGAGGAAAAAAAGAGAAAGGGGATTCAAAGTTTTCAACAAGGAAGAAAATAGGTCTATGAAACCAGAAAAATTGCCGTCCTCTATCTAAATAGATTAGCTAGCACTTAAATATAAAACCAAAGATCAAGTGAAGGTAAGCTCCAAGCAGAAATATAACCTCATCATGTTAAACACAAACTCACAACACAAGAAGGAATGATATGTGACAACAATAACTTAGAAGGGGAAGAGGAAAGGGATCGAATTGACTTAGTCTAAGGGAATAAGAGGTCATCAAAAAATGGACTATCACATCCACAAGACTTTTTATACAAATCTCATGGTAACCAATAACTAAATAATCAGAACAAAATCACACATGATAAATAAAGAGAACACTAAGAGATACAAAACTACCAAACTAAATTGGGAGTCCAAAACACATGGGATGAGAAACAAAAGAAATGCAAAAGAACTGCAAAAAGAGAGATAAAATAATGGCAACAAGCCCCCATATATCAATAATTACCCTAAATGTAAATGGACTGAACTCTTCAATCAAAAGACACAGAGTGGTGGGATGGATTGAAAAACAAGACCCAAAAATACTCTGCCTCCAGGAATCACATCTCAGCTCTACAGACAAACACAGGCTCAGAGTGAAAGGATGGAAGACAATACTCCAAGCTAATGGCAAGCAGGTGTTGCCATACTTATATCAAAGTTGATTTCAAGTTAAAACAGGTAATGAGAAACAAAGAGGGGTAATATATAATGATAAAATTGACACTCCATCAGGAAAACATATTACTTTAAAATATATATACACCCAATACAGGAGCACCAAGGTACATAAAGCAACTATTAACAGACCTAAAAGGAGATATTAACAACAACACAATAGTAGTAGGGGATCTCAACACCCTAGTCTCATCAATAGACAGATCATCCAGACAGAAAATAAATAAGGAAATAATGGACCTAAATGAAAAACTAGATGAGATGGACTTAATAGACATATGCAGAGCATGCCATCCAAACACAGCAGATAACACATTCTTCTCAAGTACACATGGAACATTCTCAAGAATAGACCATATGTTGGAAAACAAGCCATGCTTATATAAATTTAAGAAGATTGAAATCATAACAAGCATCTTTTCCCATCATAACACCATGATGTTAGAAATCAACTACAAGGAAACAACCAGGAAAGTGATAAAGCTGTGGAACATAACAACATGCTGCTAAACAACCAATGGATCATCGATGAAATTAAAGGACAAATCAAAGCATGTCTGAAGAAAAATGAAAATGAAAATACACCATACCAACTCATGTGGGATGCAGCAAAAGCGGTCCTGAGAGGCTAACGCATAGCAATACAGGTCCATCTTAACAAACAAGAAAAACAGAGCAGAAATAAATGAAATTGAAATTAAAAAAACAGTAGAAAGGATCAAGGAAACAAAGAGGTGGTTCTCTGAGAAGATAAACAAAATTGAAGAGCTCTTAGCCAGACTCATCAGGAAAAAAAGAGAGAAGGCCCAGATAAATAAAATTAGAAATGAAAAAGGAGAAATTACAACAGATATCACAGAAATACAAAAGATTATAGGAGAATACTATGAAAAACTATATGCCAACAAATTGGACAATCTGGAAGAAATGGATAAATTCCTAGCTCATACAAACTCCCAAAACTGAACAAGAAGAGATACAGAACCTGAATAGACCAATCACAAGTAAAGAGGTTGAAACAGTAATCAAAAACCTCCCAAAAAATAAAGCCCGGGACCAGACGGATTCTCTGGAGAGTTTTACCAAACATTCAAAGAAGACTTAATACCTATACTTCTCAAACTATTCCAAAAAATAGAGGAAGATGGAACACTTCCCAACATGTTCCATGAGGCCGACATCACTGTGACACCAAAGCCAGACAAGACAATACTAAGAAGGAAAACTACAGACCAATATCCCTGATGAACATAGATGCAAAAGTCCTCAACAAAATATTGGCAAACTGAATATGGCAATGCATTAAAAAGATCATACACCATGATCAAGTGGGATTTATACCAGGGACACAGGGATGGTCCTACATCTGCAAATCAATCAATGTGATACACCACATTAAAAAAACAAGGAATAAAAACCATATGATCATCTCAATAGATGCAGAGAAGTCTTTTGACAAGATCCAATGTCCATTTATGATTAAAACTCTCAAAAAATGTGTATAGAAAGAAAATACCATAACATAACAAAGACAATATATGACAAACTCACAACATCATACTCAACGGGGAAAAACTGAAATCCATCCCTCTGAAAACAAGAACAAGACATGAGTGCCCACTGTCACCACTCTTATTCAACACTGTACTGGATGTTCTGGCCAGACCAATTAGGCAAGAAAAAGGAATAAAAGCAATCCAAATAGGCAACGAAGAAGTGAAACTCTTGCTGTTTGCAGATGACATGATTTTATATATAGAAAACGCTAAGGAATCCATTGGAAATCTATTAGAAATAATCAACAACTACAGCCAAGTTGCAGGGTACAAAATCAACTTACAGAAATCAGTTACATATCTATATAACAACAACGAACTAATAGAAAGAGAACTCAAGAAAACAATTCCATTTACAATTGCAACAAAAAGAATAAAATATCTAAGAGTAAATTTAACCAAGAAAGTGAAAGACCTATACAATGAAAACTATAAGACATTACTGGGTGAGATCAATGATGACATAGAGAAATGGAAAAAGATTCCATGCACTTGGATTGGAAGAATAAACATTATTAAAAATGTCCATACTACCTAAAGCAATCTACAGATTCAATGCAATCTCCATCAGAATCCAGAGGATATTCTTCACAGAAATAGAACAAAGAATACTAGCATTCATGTGGGGCAACAAAAGACCCCGTATAGCTAAAGCAACCCTGAAAAAGAAGAACCAGGCAGGAGGCATCACAATCCCTGACTTCAAAACATACTGCAAAGCAATAGTAATTAAAACAGTATGGTACTGTTACAAAAACAGACATACAGATCAGTGGAACAGAATTGAAAGTCCAGAAATAAAACCTCATATCTATGGGCAGCTAACCTTTGACAAAGGAGCTAAGGTCATACAGTGGAGAAAGGAAAATCTCTTCAATAAATGGTGTTGGGAAAACTGGACAACAATTTGCAAAAGAATGAAAGTAGACCATCTTCTTTCACAATACCCAAAATTAACTCAAAATGGATAAAAGACCTGAAGCTGAGACAAACTATAAAACTCCTAGAGGAAAATATCAGTAGTACACTACTTGTCATCAGCCAGAAAGAGATTTTTTGAATTCCATGTCTACTCAGACAAAGGAAATAAACTAAAAAATAAACAAGTGGCCTTCATCAGATTAAAGAGCTTCTACAAGGCAAATGAAAACAGGATCAAAATGAATAGGGAACCCACCAGCTGGTAAAAAATATTTGCAAACCATATATCTGACAAGGGATTAATCTCCATAACATATAAAGAACTCACACAACTGAGTCACAAAAAACAAACAACCCAATCAAAAAATGGGCAGAGGAAATGCACAAACATTTTCCTGAAGAAGATAAACAGACAGCCAATAGGCACATGAAAAGATGCTCAATATCACTAATCATCAGGGAAATGCAAATTAAAACTACACTAAGATATCACCTTACATCCATTAGAATGGTTATATTCACCAAGACAAAAAGCAAAAACTGCTGGAGAGGCTGTGGAGAAATGAGAACTCTAATCCAATGTTGGTGGGAAAGAAAACTGGTGTAGCCTCTATGGAAAATGGTATGGATATTCCTCAAAAAATTAAAAATAGAAATACCTCATTATCCAGCTATCCTGCTACTGGGTATCTACCCAACAATCCTGAAATGAACAATCCAAAGAGGCTTATGCACCCCTATGTTCATCAGAGCATTATTCACTACAGCCAAGACATGGAAGCAACCCAAATGTCCCTCGACTGATGATTGGATAAAGAAGATGTGGTATATATACACCATGGAATACTACTCAGCCATAAAAAAAAGACAAAATTGTCCCATTTGCAACAACGTGGAGGGATCTGGAGGTATTATGTTAAATGGAATAAGTCAGCAAGAGAAACACAAACAGTGCATGATATCACACATATGTGGAAGATAAACCAACACACGGACAGATAGAACTGTTTGATGGTTACCAGGGGCTGGGGCGTGGGGGATGGGCACAAGGGATTTAGGGATGCACTTATATGGTGACTCATAAACAATAATGTACAACAAAAGTTTTGCAATAAAAAAATAGAGAGAGAAAAAATCTAATTCACTCTGAACTAAAAAAACACAAAAAAACACAAAAAAACTGATAACAGTACTTATCTCCGAAAGGAGAAATTAAGTTTAGTGGTAATAAAGAGGTCTTTAATCTTTATATGTAATATTTGAAGTTTTTACTCTAAGAATGGATTTGATAAATTACTTATAGAATTGAATATAAATTTGAAAACTTTATTTGTACAGAGAAGAAGAGAAAGAAAGATATGAAAATATAAAGAGCAGTTATCTTTATGGGCATATGATTGATATGTTTCTTCTTTCTATTCTCTGTATTTTCCAAAATTCTGTAATAAATATGTATTGCCTAAATAATCAGCCCCAAAATTAAAAAGAATTTTTTAAAAATCACATCGACCATAAATGATAAAAGGAGATTTCTTATGTGGCTTATTAATTACCTCAGAATAAAAACAAATTCTAATTATTTAAAAAAAAAAAAAAGTCATACACCATGATCAAGTGAGGTTTATTCCAAATACAAGACTGCTTCAACAGCTACAGATTGATCAATTTGATATACCACATTAACAAAATGAAAGATAAAAATTATGTGATTATGTTAATAGATACAGAAATAGCACTTGACAAAATTCAACATCCTTTTATGAAAAAACTCTCAACAAATTAGATATAAAGGGGATATACTTCAGCCTAATAAAGGTGATATATAAAGCCCACAACTAACATCATACTCAACGCTGAAAAGCTAAAAGCTTTTGTCTAAGATCGGGAAGAAGATAAAGATGTCTACTCTCATCATTTATTCAATATAGTATTAGAAGTTCTAACCAGTGCAATTAGTCAAGAAAAAGAAATAAAACACAACCAAATTCGAAAGGGAGAAGCAAAACCGTCATTATTTGCAGATGACATGATATTACATATAGAAAAGAGTAAGACTCCATCAAAAATGTTAGAACTAATAAAAATTCAGTCAAGGTGCAGGATAGAAAATAAATACACAAAAATCTGTTGCATTTCTTTATATTAATAATGAGCTATCAGAGAGAGAAATTAAGAAAACAATCCCATTTATAATTGTATCAAAAAAATAAAATATTTAGGCCAGCCCTGGTGGCCTAGTGGTTAATTTTGGCATGCTCCACTTTGGCAGCCCAGGTTTGGTTCCCAGGCATGCACCTACACCACTCAACTACCAGTGGCTATGCTGTGACAGCCGCTAACATACAAAATAGAGGAAGATTGCCAACATATGTTACATCAGGGCAAATCTTCCTCAGCAAAGAAAAAGAATAAAATACCTAGGAACAAAGTTAATAAGGGAAGTAAAAGATTTGTACCTTGAAACTTACAAGAATTTATGATATAAATTGAGGAAGACACAAATAAATGGACAGATATTTGTGCTCCTGGATTGGAATAATTAGTATGGTCAATATGTCCATACTACCCAAAGCAATATATAGATACAAGGCCATCCCTATCAAAATTCCAATGGCATTTTTCATAAAAATAGAGCAAACAATCCTAAAATTTGTATGGAATCACAATAGACCCTGAATAGCTAAAGAAATTTTAAGAAAGGAAAACAGAGCTGGAGACATCACACTGTCTGACTTCAAATTGTATTGCAAAGCTATACTAATCACATAATATAGAATTGGTAAAGAAAAAGACGTATAGATCAATGAAATAGAATGGAGAGCCCAGAAATAAACCTGTGAACATATAATTAATTAATTTATGACAAAAGAGCCAAGAATATACAATGAGAAAAGACAATCTCTTCAATAAATGATGTTGGGAAAACAACACAGCCACAAGCAAAAGAATGAAACTCAACCACTATCTTACAGCATACAAAAAAATTAACTCAAAATGGATTAAAGACTTGAATGTAACACCTGAAATAATAAAACTCCTAGAAGAAAACATAGACAGTAAGCTCCTTAACGTAGTTCTTGGCATTGATTTTTTGAAGCTGACACCAGAAGCAAATGAAACAAAAGCAAACGTAAACAAGTAGGACTACATCAACCTAAAAAACTTTTGCACAGCAATGGAAATCAATAAAATGAAAAGACAACCTAGAGAATTGGAGAATATAATTGCAAATCATATCCTAGGAAACAATATTCAAAATATGTAAAGAACTCATACAATGTACTAGCAAAAAGCAAACAATCCAATTTAAAAAATGAGCAGAAGAGCTAAATAGATATTCTCCAAAATAATACATTCAGATGGTCAACAGGTACAAGAAAAGATGTTCGACATCACTAATTATCAAGGAAATGCAAATCAAATCCACAATAAGATTCACCACATACCTGTTAGAATGGCTATTATCAAAAAGACAAGAAATAACAAATGTTGCTGAGTATGTGGAGAAAAAGTTGTACACTTGTGGAGGGAATGTAAATTGTTGCAGCCACTGTGGAAAACTGTATAGAGGTTCCTCAAAAAGTTGAAAAATAGAACCACCATATGATCCTGCAATCCCACTCTTGGTGTTTACCTGAAGAAACAAAAACACCAATTTGAAAAGATATGTGCACTGAAGTTCAAGGTCATTATGCTAAGTGAAATAAGTCAGACAGAGAAAGACAAATACTATATGGTTTCTCTTATCTATGGAACATCAACAACAAAAAGCTTGTAGATACAAAGAACAGATTAATTAATTTGAATTTTTTTGTTGTTGTTAAAAAAAAGAAAATATACAGAGGACAGCCCAGTGATGTAGTGGTTAAGTTCACTCACTCTGCTTCAGTGGCCCATGGTTTGCCCGTTTGGATCCTGGGGCAGACCTGCTCACAGCTCATCAAGCCATGCTGAGGTGGCATCTCAGATAGAAGAGCTATAACTCTACAACTATGACACACAACTATGTACTGGGGCTTTGGGAAGAAAAAAGAAAAAGAGGAAGATTGGCAACAGATGTTAGTGCAGGGCCAATCTTAAAAAAGAAAATATACAAAACTACATGATAAAAGCTCAGCATCACTAATCATAAGGACAAAGCAATGAAAAACAATGAGACACTGATTCATATCAATTAGAATGCTACTACTGAAAATAGAACATAAGTGTTGTCAAGGATGTGAAGAATTAGGAGCCCTGTATGCTGTTGCTGGAAAATAAAATGATACAGTCACTGTGGAAAACAGTACGGTGGTTCCTTAAAAAAAATCAAATTAGAATTACCATGCAGTTCTGCAATCCTATGTCTGTGTATATATCCCAATGAATTAAAAGCAAGGCCTCAAAGAGGTATATTTACACACCCATGTCCATAGCAGCACTACCCACAGTATTTAAGAGGCGTAAGATATCCAAAGGTCCATCAATGGACAAATGTGTAAAGAAAATGTGTTATATATAAAATGGAAGAAATTCTGAAATATAGAATGAGGTTGAACCTTGAGAACAATATGTCACATAAAATAAGCCAGTCACAAAAAGACAAATACTGTATGAGTCTACCTCTATGAAGTATCGAAGGTAGTCAAACTCACGGAAACAGAAAGTAAAATGGTGGTTACCAGGGGCTGAAGGGAAAGAGAAAAAGAGTTGTTAATTGGTGTAGAGTTTCAGTTTTGCAAGACAAAAACGGTTCTAAGCGTCTGTTTCACAAAAATGTGAATAAACAATATACTTATCTCTATACTTAAAAGTAATTAAAATGGTAAAATTACTTTTGCATTTTACTACAATTAAAAAAATAAAATAGGAGCTGGCCCAGTTCCATAGTGATTAAGTTTTCATGCTCTGCTTAAGTGGCCTGGGGCTTGCGAGTTTGGATCCTGGGCATAGACCTGTGCGTTGCTCATGAAACCATGTAAGGAGCTACATACAAAATAGAGGAAGATAGGCACAGATGTTAGCTGAGGGCCAATCTTCCTGACCAAAAAGTAAAAATAAAAACATGAAAGATAAAATAGTATATAAGAGGAGAAAATATTTGTGCAATAAAAGTCTGAAAACTCGACAACTAGAAACTCAACTCTGTGTCAGTGAATACAGATGGTTTATTTTAATGTTAAAATATGAGTCTCATGTCATTCTACAAATTAGTTTAATTGCCATTTAACACATTTTGACATAATAGTGAAAGTTGAGAATCAAGATTTCTTTTCATTTTCACTCAAAGTAACATTAGGCAATTTAAAATAAACCTCTTAAACATAAATATTTCCAACTGATCTTATCTTCTCCATAATAATTAACAGAAACAGTTTTCTGTATAGACTCAGAAGCGCTACTTTTTCCAAAGGTTTCCTTTTCACTAATAAATATTGAAAACAGAAAACACAAGACACTCTTCTAAGAGCTCTATCTTTCGGATGTACAGTCAAGCCAGGTAAAGAAGCACATAGAAAACAGAATAGCTTTCAAACATTTTACAAGAGTTAAAAAATAGTTGAAGTGTCACACATAACTTTTAACAATTTGGTAAGAGGTTAAACGTGATTGTTACACAGGAGGGAAGTATCTTATGAACTACAATTTTCTGGGAATATAACTGACATTTAACCATTTGTAAATACCTAAATTCCTTCCTCAATAAGACATCATAAATAATTTCTTACCCAAGTGTCTAAATTATTTGAGACTATAAATGAAGTAGATTTTCTTTATTTTACAAATATAAAGTGGATTTCCTTTGGTAATGTTTTTATACATTCACTATAGTTCTATAGGAAACACATTTATGGACCAGATATGATTTTCTTGTTAATTTGATGTTTGTGCAATGGTTCACTTGTAGTATTACTGTAGGGAGCTTCTCAGACAATGTGATGCTTGATAAATATTGCAAGCGACTCAAGACAGGGGGACAGCATTTAGGCTGAGAAAATTTCTGCGTCAAATCTTCTGAACCTTCTGTGTGGCTGTAATTAAGACATACCATTTACAGAGTTGTTGGCAGGTTTTAGGGAGAAAAAGCCAGCAAATATGTGCAAGTGACAGAAGGCATTGTCTCAAAGGATAAGAGATGAAGGAAAAGATCATTTTTTGGGAGGTGTAATCCATAGAAACTGGTTATTTTCAAGTTATGAAACAAGACATGAAATACTGTGTTTACCTAAGGAGTAATGTGAGAAATGACTTCACTTCAGTTTTCCTGTGTCATTGTAGGAGGTTAATTCTGATCTATTTGAACTGCCAATCATTACCCCTAATATTTTAAGTGTATATTTTACTACACACAGGATATAATTGCATGTGTAACATTTTAAATACCTACTACATATTATCACACACCAATTATAAATATTTGTATACATAAGATATAAATATGTTATGTATCTAATATATCACATAGTAAACAAAACATTTAAGAGATGCATGTTTATTACTTCTAACATGTTAAGTGTAATAAAGGTGGAGATATTTGACTAAATTTCACATTGATGTAAATCTGCAGTAGCTATAGGTCTTAATTAGAGGTTTCTTAGGTTCATTATACTAGATTTAATAAGCACAACTCAATATAAATATTTCTTCTTTTAACAATCTTTGGTAAAGTGCTTTACTTCTAAAAAGTAGTTTATACCAAATGCTAAAATCTATTCTATTGATTTAATTTTTTTCCCCTTGCTTTTTCTCTCTATAGTAAAAGTGAAAAATAAGTTATTGAGCAATCTCTAGGGACCCATTTGCTCATACATACATACTGTAATAGTTTTAAAGAGATATGGTTCTTTTGCTGTTTGAAAATAGTGAAACATTCCATGAAATTCTGTCATCTTTATTTGCATGTCTGGTCACTTGCCAGTGGGTCCATATCTGGAGTCAGCAAATTGAACTAAAGGGACAGATACTCAAAATTTTAGACTTTGTCTGTCATACAGACAAAAACTCTGTCAAAACTATTCAATTCTGCTTTGCAGCAAGAATGGAGCAAGATGTAAATCAATGGCTATGGTTGTGTTCCAGTAAACACATTTATGAAAACAATCTGTGAGCCAGATATGACCAAGGCTGTAGTTTGTAGATCCCTGCTCTAGATCTATACTTACCACATCAAGCTCAAATCATTTCTCAATTATTATATTGAAAGTAATTTATTACTGATAATTCTTAAACCCTTTTACAAACTTTTGAATTCTACTTTATAAGAAAACTAACGATAAGAGATTTGGAGTTAGTCTAAATTCACCTTACACTTCAAAATCTTTCTAATATCTAATATCTTTCTAAATACATCTTTCTTGAAAGATGTAATTCTCATCATTAGGAAATATGGGTCACAAATTCTATGGAGAAAGTATCAAGTTTGAACTCTAGCTCTGCCTTTTTCAATCTATATTCTTGGAAAAGTTGCTTGATCACTCTGTACCTTGATTTGTTCATTAGTAAAATGGGCATAATAATAGAAAATATTTCTTAAAATTGCTTAATGCTTAAATCAACCAATGCATAATAAAGGCTTTGAATAATAGCAGAGGTGTATTCACAAGAGATGTTAGTTGTTGCTCACATATATAAATCTCCTAGAAATAAGGGCATTAATCCTAGCTTATCCTATCAGTGATATAAATCACTAAAGAGTAATGATTAACATGCACTTTTAATAATTATATTCTCTAAACTCATGGAATTAACGGATTGAAATTTATAGTTTCTTACATTTAAAAAATTCCCTCAAAGTGAATACTTTGTAAGAAGGCAGCAAGACTCTCTATAGGAAATGTGAGTATGCATAAATCAATAATGCCTGAGTGAAAATTTTATCTGAACATATTGTTAGGCTACTACAGTCAATATTACCACATGTTTGACCAAGTGATTATGTAAATGAAAACAGGATGTAATGTTCTTGTTGTTTAAACCTGGGAATTATGGAGTTCTGTTTTTAAAAATAAAATCATGTCTATGTTATTAGTACACATGTCCTTGCTTTATTAATAATAACTGGTAACATAGAGTCAGTAAAGAAGACAACTTGAAATTAAAAACTTATTATTTCAAAAAATCAGATCAGAATTTTTATTTACTTTTTTCACTTAACTGCTTTCTAAATGGCCTTCAAATAGTCAAATCAATTAATTATGTGCTTAGGACATACTTTTGTATGAGTCCTATTACTTTCTCTGCTAAAAGTCTATGCTACTATTTGCAGTGCTGAACACAAAAAATTTGTGTGGGAGAGAGGGAGGCAAAAAATATGGGTCTAGGAGAGGATGTAACTTATGTATTCTTTTACATATGTGTTATGCTTGCCTCTATCCTCCCCACCGTGCTATTTTTAGCCTCAATTTAAAAAGATTGTAATTGAGAATTGGAAGGGTAACTGACAAGTTATTTTCACAGCTTGTTATGGGCTCAGCTGGAATTCAAATTGAGGAGGTCTGACCACAGAGATTCTTTTGCAACCACTGTGCTATAATACTGCATCCCATTTAAAATGAAACAGCCTATAAATGGGAAAGGGAAAACCTCTTACCACACTGTCGCAATGACAGACAACTGATCCTCTATTGTTAAGTTCCTATTAAAAATATTCCTCATCACATGCATGGTGGAACTTATAGAAAATGGCGTCTGGATCAAGCTTGTGCAAATGAGGAACAATTTTAAAGCACTGGTGCCTTAATTTCTTAATCAGTAACACTATTAGGTTTTATTTCTCCTGCCAGTGAAAGAGAAGGGAAAAGGATGAGAATTTGATCTTAGAGATGACAGTGCCATATACTAAGAATGTCTGCTTGTGTTATCCCCTTAGTATCGGAGAAATCTGGCAGGGTCAATAAATGAAGTGATATATAGATAATGCAACTAACACTTGGAAGTGTGGAGGAGTATGAGAAGCAAGGAGTAGAGGAAGGAGAGAGAGAGGCAAAGGTACATGGTAAATGCTTAGTGAAATTTAGGAAAAACTAATGCTTCTTGGAAAAATTTCAAGAAATTTGCCACATTTTATAGTTTCATTATCCTCACACCATTACTATGTTTCAAACTAGACTGCACATTCCAACTCCCTGGAGAGCTTTGTAAATTCACCAATGCCTGGGCTTCAATCCTGAAATAATCTACATGATTTGATCTTTAACTGTGTTGTCCAATCAAGTAGCCAGTAGACAGCTGGGCCTATTTGAATTTAAATCAATCAAAATAAAATAAAATAAAATACAGTCACTCACTTGTCCTGGCCACATCTCAAGTGCTCTGTTGTGATAGGTGGCTAGTGGCCACCATATTGGACAAAACAGATAACAAAAAATTAAATCATCGTAGAAAAATATATTAGTTTGTGTTGGTCTGGAGGGGGATCAGGCATGTGTAACTTTGAAAGCTGAATTAGGTCATGATAATGTGAAAACACGTTAGGAAACCTCTGGTCTGTACATAGATTATTCTAAAAAGTGTCACCAAGTACATCTGCACTGATTTTGCTTTTGTAGGAGGCATTCAAAATGAATTCTTTAAAGTAAAACATTTGCTAAATATAGTATAATAATTTTGAGGAAGTTATTTTCTTTTTCCAATAGAGAAGAACTACATCAAGAAGAGACTTTCAAAAAGTCTTAAGTACAATTAATGAAAAAAAATGTAGAATGGAGCACTGAAATGAGAAAATGAAAAGGAATTCACTTAGGCAATTATTTTGTGCCTATTTTATTTTCCTAAAAGTTTTCAGTATAGAGTTTAAGTAGTTCTTTATCAAAGAGATTGAAATTATAAAAAAGAAACAAACAAATTCTCGAGCCAAAGAATTCAGTGAATGAGATAAAGAATGCAATAAAGACTATCACCACAGAGTAGAGCTGATGGAAGAAGGGATCGGAGGATAGGAATATAGAAGTAGTTCAGCTCGAAGAAGATAAATAAGATTTTTCAAAAAATGAATAAACCATATGAGAGCCATTGGATTCAATCAGAAAAACAAATATAAGAAAAATTGGCATACCAGAAGGAGAAGAGAGGGATAAGGAGATAAAGGGTTTATTTAAAGAAATAATAGCTGGAGCCAGCTCCAGCGGCCTAGTGGTTAAGTTCTACTGCTCTATTGTTGTGGCCCAGGTTTGGTTCCCAGGCACGCACCTACACCACTCATCTGTCAGTTACCATGCTGTAGTGGTGGCTCACATACAAAAAGAGGAAGATTGGCAGTAGATGTTAGCTCAGGGTGAACCTTCCTCAGCAAAATAGAGAAGAAAGTAATAGCTGAAAACTTCCCAATCCCGAGGAAGGTCTTGGATATACAATTGCATGAAGCTAGTAGAATATCATATTATCTCCATGCAAAAGACCTTTTCCAAAACACATTAAAATGAAACTGTCAAAAATCAATGATAAAGCAAAATTTTAAAAGTAGCCAAGAGGGGGCCGGCCTCGTGGTGCAAGTAGTTAAGTGTATGTGCTCCGCTTCGGCAGCCTGAGGTTCACAGGTTCGGACCCCGGGTGTGCACCAACGCACTGCTTGGTAAGCCACGCTGTGGCGGCGTCCCACAGAAAGTCAAGGAAGATGGGCATGGATGTTAGCTCAGGGCCACTCTTCCTCAAGAGAAAAGGGGAGGATCGGCATCGGATGTTAGCTCAGGGCTAGTCCTCCTCACAAAAAAAAACAGCCAAGAAAAAAGAATATAACCTGTAAAGAAACACCCATTAGGCCATCCGAGATTGCTCAGCAGATATTCTACAGATCAGGATAGAGTGGAATGGCATCTTCAAACTGATGAAAGACAAAAATTGACAGCCAAGAATACTTTATCTGGCAAAGTTATCCTATGAAGGAGAGATAAGGGCTCTCCCAGACAAACAAATTGAGGAGGTTCACTACCACTAGATCTGCTTTGCAAGAAATACTGAAAGGAGTTCTTCAAGCTAAAAAGAAAAGACGCTAGTCAGTGACATGAAAACATATGAAGTACAACACGTGGTTAAAGGTGAAAATAGTCAGAATTAGAGACTGTAACTCTATATTAGGATGATGTGTTAACTGCTTAACTATAATATAAAGTTTAAGAGAAAAAATTATTACAGATAACTATAGCTACTATAATTTGTTAATGAATACACAATATAAAATAGGTGAAGTATGACATCAAAAATATAAAATTAGAGAAGTAAAAGAGTAAATCCTTTATAGGCAAACACAGATAACTGCTATCAGCATGAAATGGACTGGTTTAGCTATGAAATATTTTATATAAGCCTCTTAGTAACCACAAAGCAAAAATCTACAGTAGATTCACAAAATATAAAAAAAGGGGAGACAAAACATATCACCATGGAAAACTACCAATTTACCAAGGCAGGAAGAAATGGAGGAAAAAAGAAACAGTGGAGATTTAAAACAAGCAGAGGGCACACAACATGATGTCATTAGTAGGTCCTTTTATATCAATAAACAGTCTAAACGAAAATGGATTGAATTTACCAATCAGAGGCCCAGAGTGGCTGGATGGACAAAAACCAAGACCCACCTATATTCTGCCTACAGGAAACTCATTTCAGCTCCAAAGATGCAGATAGCCTCAATGTGAAGGAATGGAAGAAGTTATTCCATGCAAGTAGAAACCAAAAACAGTGGCAGCAACAAACCTATATCAGACAAAATAGACTTCAAGTCAAAAATGACATCAAGAGACGGAGAAGGTCATTATTGAATAATAAAGGAGTCAAGAAGCTGTAACAATCATTAATATATATGCATCCAACAATCAGAGTATAAGATTTTTATACATAGGGCCTCTTTTGGTATTCTACTCTGTAAGACACAAGAACTCTTTGGAGAGTATTGAGCAATTATTTTTTATTGAAATATTAACAGATTGAAGCAAATATTAACAGAAATACACAACAGTATATGGCATAGAGTCAGCAGTGAGTAAATCTTTGTTGATTGACTGATGAAATTAATAACTAGAATGAAAGGAAGTGTTAGCATTCAGTAAGCACTCCAAGTTGGTTCCTCTGCTTGCGTGTTAAAACAAGAAGTCACATGTCAGACTGATTGAAGCCATAGGTTTACAGCAACAATATATGACATGAATTAGTTAAAAATGAAAGGTAGCATTTCCATTTTTGCTTTGAATCTGAGGAATGAATTGTGAGTCCATCAAATGATGACTTATTTTTACATAGATTATTGCAACATATGTGGGAGTAAAGTTTACGAAGATAGCTAGGTCTAGACTAGGGATTCTCAGGCTCAGCACTACTGACATTTGGTGATAGATAATTCTTTTTAGTGGGAGCTATTCTTTGCATTGTAGAATGTTTAGCAGTATCCTTGGCCTCTACCCACTAAATGCCAGTAGCACCACATCTTCAAACTGTGGAAACTAAAAATGTCTACAGATATGGCCAAATATCCCAACTGCTCCCAAATGCAGAGCATCACTGATCTAAACATAAATGTAAACTTTGAAGGATGGGAGTAGATTTACGAAGCAGTGACAAAGTGTTCACTACTGTCCAAAACACTTTGTACATTATTTAAATAAATCCTCCCAACGACTCTTTAAAATATTGTTATTATATCCTTACCTTACAGATGATGGATTGAGATAGAGAAATAGCTTATCTAATGTCCCATGCCTTATAAGTGGTGAAATAAGGTCCAAACCTAGGTTGTCTCACTCTAAGTCTTAGGAACTTCACCAGCTCATTGTACTGTCTCTTACATTAGAAAATTTTTGAGATTTTTTTTTAATTTTCTAGAGAGAAGGTTAATTACCTTTGATTTTTATCTTATGCATTGGACATCCTAAAGATGGGGATACTGTCTCATAATCTGAAGGATGACTTTGGAGACACAAAAAATGAGTGAGACAGAATTCAAGGACCTCTTAACTTGGTGTGTGGACTTGGGTATCTTTATATTTGGGTGTCTTTATATTTATTATTTTCACAGAAATTTAACATTTTTCAATCAGGAACATAGGCAACAAATCTCAGTTGTGTTAGCTATATGTGACACAGTGGAAACCACAGGTAAATTGTATTAAGTAAACTTGTTTAGTCTGTTTCAAAATATCATTCATAACTACTTCAAAATTAAGATAATTAGACTTCGTTATTTCCGATCTTATTAAAGAAGCAAGCATGTGTCTTTCTCTGTCATTGTACTGGATCTGGGAAGATGGTCCAGAACCACCTTCAAGGCCTAGGTCATCCATCCTTAGGGTGCTGGGAGTGTTGACAGCTGACAGCTCTTACCTAAGTCTCTCTCCCAAGAATTTCCCTCTGCCTAAGAGAACTGTATTCTTTCCTTTCTCCCATTACGGAATGTAAGGTGTGAATTAAACCTATATTTAAATAAGTCAAAAAACAGAAAGAGCAATTGTACCAAAGATGAAGATTATATAACCTAGAAGCCTTTATTTCTTTCCTTTAGGGGAAAGTATAGTGAGTTTGGATCCATGAGGGTTGTTTGCATCAAATAGGACAAAAGTATTACATTATTGACTTGATTTGGAAGTTAAAAATTGATAAAAAGAGGTATGTTTGGATGCTGTGGTGAGAAAGGTACTAACTGTAGTGTAATATCTATTGTCAAGAAGGCTTCACCACCATTGCCTTCTAATTTCTCTTTTGTGTTGCAGAAGATAGGTTGAATGCAACATTTGTTATAATTCCCTCCTCTGTAGGGTCCTGTGTTAGAGTTTTCCAAAGAGCAGAACACAAGCAATCTTTTTCACATGAAAGAAAGGTAGAAGTTTTATGCTCAAGGATGATTGCAGCTGTTTGTTGGGCAGACAGGAGACACAGCGGCTTTTCAGGGAGTGATTGACAACCAGATGCTTTGCTGGAGAAACTGAAACGACTAGTGAGAAGTTTCTCAGAGATTCGTACAAATTGAAGCAAATTTCTGTAGAGATTTTGACAACACTCACATTGCTATGCTAGACTATGATATTCATGTCTGTCTGCCTCCCTAGTCTATGGTAGTGACTTTCTTGACCCCACTCCAGCAGATATTCCAACATTAATGTAGGCCCTAATTCTTTATTCCTGGAATATTTAAAATAACTTTATTTTCTTGATTGAACATAAAATTATTCAGATAGTTCCAATGATGGAACATGCTTTTGGAAGGCAAATACCATAATATCTATATGAGAAGTAGAGATAACTACTAAGCACAGTTTAAAATAGAGGGAATTTTAAAACACCATTATTTTCTATTTGACCTGTAGATCTCCTTTTGTTTTTGGAAGGCCATCTACAACTGTTCGCAGAATTGCCTATGGGAACAGCCTGCTGCCTATTTCTTTGTTTGTTTATTAATAAATACAGGTTCTTTAGAACACTGGCACATCCATTTGCTTGTGTATTTTATGGTACCCTCAAAACTATGACAGATTTGAATGGTTTGCCAATCCTTGTATTTTCCTAATTCCTCTGTCCTTCAAAAAGTAAGATTTTTTTTCTTATCATCAACTTGACTAATTTGGTGGAACTAGACTAAATAAAATTATTAATTTTTTTGCAAATAGATTTAGGATGTCTGAAAGAACCTGTTACAGGCAGAAAGTATCCACTTACTAGCACTCCTAACTTGACCAAGTAGCATTCATTTTTAATTAACTGAATTCCTCCTTAATCATTTTTGATACCTTTGCAGTGTTTCCCTCCCTGAACTGCTTAAGATATAGAGAGCACTTTAGGGACCAGCCTGGTGGTGTAGTGGTTAAGTTCACACGCTCTGCTTCCACAGCCTGGGGTTCGTGGGTTTGGATCCCAGGCGTTGACCTACACATTGCTCATTAAGCTATGCTGTGGTGGTGTACTATGTACAAAATAGAGGAAGACTGGCAAAGATGTTACCTCAGGGACAATCTTCCTCACCAAAAAAAGAGAGCATTTTATACCATAAATTTAATGTATTAGACATAATTGGATAGGTGATTTGATAAATCAATGAGTCTGATTGAATTATATTTTTTATCAATTAGTCATGCTAATTTTCTCTCTATTAAGAAACTCTAAAAAACTCTGGGACCGTATAGTTTAGAACACATAACAGCAACGTTATGGCAAAACAAATTCTTTTTATTTTTGCGAGGAAGATCAGCCCTGAGCTAGAATCGGCCAATCCTCCTCTTTTTGCTGATGAAGACCGGCCCTGGGCTAACATCCGTGCCCATCTTTTACTGCCTTATATGGGATGCTGTCACAGCATGGCTTGACAAGCTGCGCATTGGTGCGCGCCCGGGATCTGACCCCTGGGCCGCCACAGCAGAGGGCGCGCACTTAACCACTTGTGTCACTAGGCCAACCCCCAAAGGAAATTCTTTAACCATTGGTTATGATATTGCTTCCACTATAATCCAGTGAGCCAACATATATATAAAATAATAAAATCACTAGTGAATACTATCCATCCATGTGCACATGTCATTAAGTCTAGCCCATGTTCATTTAATTCATTAAAAAATATATTTTTATAGTTCCATTTAACAGTCAGCCTCCATTGCCCGTATGGAAGACAGGAGAAAAATAATTACAAAGTAAGAGTCAGTCAGGCAGCCTCTTCCCCACTGCTTCTGGCTGGTGTCCTTTTGCTTCGTTAGTTCTTCTCACAGAGTAACTGCAAAAACACATAGGAGGATCATTTTAAATGGATTCTTTTGTGGAGAGTAAACTGTAAAGTTTGTATTGAATCACAGTTAATATGGAACAGTAGGAAGCTGCTTGCACTTCTCCTTCCAAATCTATAGTCTGATATTTATTTTTCTTGACAGAAAGATAGACTGCTGATGTGTTTTAATTATTTGAAGAAAATCACACATATCATTCTCTGTTTTTTGGTGTCTTCTTCTGAAGTATCTTCTTTGTCAGTGATACTGATGAAATTGCCAGTTTGCGCACTAGAGCTTCTGTCAGATAAGTGAGATGAACTAAGTTAATCACCACATATTTATCCCCAGCTTCTCCTTCTCTCCCGACTCTATACCTTCCCTCAATCCTTTACCTGCTATCCTGCAGACATACTGCATGTCTCCATTACATCTAACCTAGTAGCTATATCTTCAAGTATTTTCTAATTCTCTACCTTTTCACATCCCTCCCTCTTTTCTTCCTTCTATTTCTCTCTTTGTTACTTCCTTTCTCTTTTATTTTTCCACAAAATATTTGAATCCTGTTTTTTGCTTTGTGCTGTAAACATGGAACAAATGCATAACTCATCTAATGTACATATATTACATAAACAGTGACAAATCCATATCTCTCAGATTAACTGTAAATACATTCATCTGAAATTAGCAACCTGTGACTTTGAGTATCTTCCTAATAAGAGGAAACACACATTCTCTTTGTAGATGTATAGAAATAGAAATGGATGTACAATTTGATAAATGCACCAGAAGCACAACACACTGCACACTTTCAATTAAAAAAATATAGAATAACTGTCTAGGACTAGTATGTCTTTACTTAGACAAAGAGAAATTTATGTAGTCAAATTTTTTAACAACTTCATCTGCATAAGAGTACTTTAAACTTTGGCGCTAGTGCATATATTTTCCTGATAAACATTTGTCATGTAATTTGCCTCCTTGGAGACTTGATATTCCCCTTAACTTAGAAGACAGATAAAATTTGGAAGCTATAAAGTATAATGAAGTTATAATCTGTAGGTATTTGGGTATTACTGGCTACTCTTTCTTCTTGAGGTATGTTTTCAAAAAGAGTGTGTTTCTATGTGCTAGGACTATGCATTCAAGGCATCTATCCTATATGGACCATTGAACAATTGAGTTAGCTTAAGCTAATTGCTGGGAAATGCAGTTTCACGTATGCAGTCTTTAAATATCCATTCAGCCAAGAATGAGCCTTGGGCCTGGAACACTTTTTTACCAGGAGATAAACAGCCAACACAGTCAGTGCCAGGTTTATCACCTAGTGTGGGAATATCCTTGTTTCAGATGCAATGAGTCATTTTTTGTCTCTGCTTAAAGCCTGAGTGTCAAATGGCACCTGAACAACCCCGGTGTTATATCTATCTTCTGTGAGGAGGAAACAGGATTCCTCCACTGTGACAGAAGAGAGATGCATGTAAGTGAGTTGCCCTGCATTGGCCTCTGTGAGAGAGCTGCTATCCATGGGGGACCAGCACACACTACTGAAGATCATCTCATTCTGTCTTTTTTCTATGTGAGTAAAGTGTTTTTCCATCAGTACTTTATTATGTTACATTTCTTTGGTGACTCTGATTCTGAAATAAAGTGAGTAGAAGTATTTAGAGTCCTCCCCTGGGATTGGTGACTGGTGCCTGGTATTCTGCTGGGCACTAACGACTTATAGTTTTATACCATTCACATTTAGACAACACATTGTCTTCAAACTAGAATAAAGAATCCGTATTGTAAAGTATTTGTTAAATTAATTTATGCAATGAAATAATACCAAATTTCATAAAGAGTTCATTCATTCATTTAGCAATATATATATATATTTTTAGTGAGGAATATTGTCCCTGAGTTAACAATTGTGCCACTCTTCCTCTATTTGGTGTGTGGGACGCTGCCACAGGAGGGCTTGATGAGCAGTGTGTAGGTCTGCACCTGGGATTCAAATCTGTGAACCCAGGCTGCCGAAGCAGAGCATGCAAACTTAACCACTATGCCACCAGGCCGGCCCCTAGCAATTGTTTTTTGATCACCTACTATGATCCTGGAATTATTCTAATTTGGGGTATAAAGACACAAACATTTTTCTTTAAAAAAATGAATAGTCTAACAAGAAGACAGATTTGTCTACCCATGAGGTCTATAACGTATGATAGATCTTTATTTACAAGATCAATAATGTATTATAAATATTTCCATAAGCACTAGTACAGGGAATTGTCAATCTCTTTCAGTGGACTGGAGATTGCAAGAGAAATTTCGGGGAAAACTTGAGGGAGAAGATTGTGTTTTAGCCATCTTAAAATAGGATTTATTACTTGAGATATTAGTAGTGGTATTGTATGGGAGACAAGTTGAGGACAGACACTTGCTAACTCTTTTTCTTTTTTTTTTTTTTTTTTTTTTTTTTTAATTTTTTGTTTATTGCAGTAGCATTGGTTTATAACATTGTAAAAATTTCAGGTGTACATCATTGTACTTCTATTTCTGCATGGACTACATCATGTTCACCACCAAAATACTAATTACAACCCATCACCACACACATGTACCGAATTATCCCTTTCACCCTCCTCCCTCCCCTTCCCCTCTGGTAACCACCAATCCAATCTCTGTCCCTATGTGTTTGTTTATTGTTGTTATTATCTACTACTTAATGAAGGAAATCATACGGTATTTGACCTTCTCCCTCTGACTTATTTCACTTTGCATTATACCCTCAATGTCCATCCATGTTGTCACAAATGGCTGGATTTCGTCGTTTCTTATGGCTGAGTAGTATTCCATTGTGTATATATACCACAGCTTCTTTATCCATTCGTCCCTTGATGGGCACTTAGGTTGCTTCCAAGTCTTGGCTATCGTGAATAAGGCTGCAATGAACACAGGGTGCATGTACCTTTGCAAATTGGTGTTTTCAAATTCTTTGGATAAATACCCAACAGTGGAATAGCTGGATCATATGGTAGTTCTATCGTTGATTTTTGAGGAATCTCCATACTGTTTTCCATAGTGGCTGCACCAGTTTGCACTCCCACCAGCAGTGTATGAGAGTTCCCTTCTCTCCACAACCTCTCAACACATGTTGTTTCCTGTCTTGTTAATTATAGCCATTCTGACAGGCGTGAGGTGATATCTCATTGTAGTTTTGATTTGCATTTCCCTGATAGTTAGTGATTTTGAACATCTTTTTCATGTGTCTGTTGGCCATCTGTATATCTTCTTTGGAGAAATGTCTGTTCAGGTCTTTTGCCCATTTTTTAATTGGGTTGGTAGTTTTTGTTGTTGAGATGCATGAGTTCTTTATATATTTTGGAGATTAAGCCCTTATCAGATGTATGGTTTGCAAATATCTTCTCCCAATTGTTAGGTTCTCTTTTCGTTTTGTTGATGGTTTCCTTTGCTTTGCAGAATCGTTTTAGTTTGTTGGTGGCCCATTTGTTTATTTTTCTATTGTTTCTCTTGCCCGGTCAGATGTGGTGTTTGAAAAGATGTTGCTAAGACCGATGTCGAAGAGTGTACTGCCTATGTTTTCTTCTAGAACTTTCACAGTTTCAGGTCTTACATTCAAGTCTTTAATCCATTTGGAGTTAATTTTTGTGTATGGTGTAAGGTAAGGGTCTACTTTCATGTTTTTGGATGTGGCTATCCAGTTTTCCCAACACCATTTGTTGAAGAGACTTTCTTTTCCCCATTGTATGTTCTTGGCTCCTTTGTCGAAGATTAGCTGTCCATAGATGTGTGGGTTTATTTCTGGGCTTTCGATTCTATTCCATTGATCTGTGTGTCTGTTTTTGTGCCAGTACCATGCTGTTTTGGTTACTACAGCTTTGTAGTATATTTTGAAATCAGGGAGTGTGATACCTCCAGCTTTGTTCTTTTTTCTCAGGATTCCTTTAGCTATTCGGGGTCTTTTGTTGTTCCATATAAATTTTAGGATTCTTTGTTCTATTTCTGTGAAAAATGTTGTTGGAACTTTGATAGGGATTGCATTGAATCTATAGATGGCTTTAGGAAGTATGGACATCTTAACTATGTTAATTCTTCCAATCCAAGAGCACGGAATATCTTTCCATTTCTTTGTGTCCTCTTCAATTTCTTTTCAGCAATGTTTTATAGTTTTCGTGTACAGATCTTTCACCTCTTTGGTTAAGTTTATTCCTAGGTATTTTATTCTTTTTGTTGCAATTGTAAATGGGATGGTATTCTTAATTTCTCTTTCTGCTACTTCGTTGTTAGTGTACAGAAATGCAACTGATTTTTTTATGTTGATTTTGTATCCTGCAACTTTACCATAGTCGTTTATTACTTCTAAAAAGTTTTCTGGTGGATTCTTTAGGGTTTTCTATATATAAAATCATGTCATCTGCAAATAGTGACAGTTTCACTTCTTCCTTTCCAATTTGGATCCCTTTTATTTCTTTCTCTTGCCTGATTGCTCTGGCTAGGACTTCCAATACTATGTTAAATAGGAGTGGTGACAGTGGGCATCCTTGTCTGGTTCCTGTTCTTAGAGGGATAGCTTTCAGTTTTTCACCATTGAGGATGATATTAGCTGTGGGTTTCTCATATATGGTCTTTATTATGTTGAGGTACTTTCCTTCTATACCCATTTTATTCAGAGTTTTTATCATAAATGGATGCTGTATCTTGTCAAATGCTTTCTCTGCATCTATTGAGATGATCATGTGATTTTTATTCTTCATTTTATTAATGTGGTGTATTACGTTGATTGATTTGCGAATGTTAAACCATCCCTGCATACCTGGAATAAATCCCACTTGATCATGGTGTATAATCTTTTTAACGTATTGTTGTATGCGATTTGCTAGTATTTTGTTGAGGATTTTTCATCGATGTTCATCAGTGATATTGGCCTGTAATTTTCTTTTTTTGTGTTGTCCTTGTCTGGTTTTGGTATCAGGGTAATGTCAGCTTCGTAGAATGAGTTAGGAGCTTCCCCCTCCTCAATTGTTTGGAAGAGTTTGAGAAGGATAGGTATTAACTCTTCTTTGAATGTTTGGTAGAATTCACCAGGAAGCCATCTGGTCCTGGACTTTTATTTTTGGGGAGGTTTTTGATTACTGTTTCGATCTCCTTACTGGTGATTGGTCTATTCAAATTCTCTACTTCTTCTTGACCCAATTTTGGAAGGTTGTATGATTCTAAGAATTTATCCATTTCTTCCAGATTGTCGAATTGGTTGGCATATAGTTTTTCATAGTATTCTCTTATAATCTTTTGTATTTCTGAGGTGTCTGTTGTAACCTCTCCTCTTTCATTTCTGATTTTACTTATTTGTGCCTTCTCTCTTTTTTTCTTGGTGAGTCTAGCTAAAGGTTTGTCAATTTTGTTTATCTTTTCAAAGAACCAGCTCTTGGTTTTATTAATTTTTCTATTGTTTTTGGTCTCTATTTCATTAATTTCTGCTCTGATTTTTATTATTTCCCTTCTTCTACTGATTTTGGGCTTTGTTTGTTCTTCTTTTTCCAATTCCTTTAGGTGCATTGTTAGATTGTTTATTTGAGATTTTTCTTGTTTGTTGAGATAGGCCTGTATTGCTATAAACTTCCCTCTTAGAACCGCTTTTGCTGTATCCCATAAATTCTGGCATGTCGTATTTTCATTTTCATTTGTCTCCAGGTATTTTTTGATTTCTTCTTTGATTTCTTCGTTAACCCAATCGTTGTTCAGTAGCATTTTGTTTAATCTCCATGTATTTGTGGCTTTTCTGATTTTCTTCCTATAGTTGATTTCTAGTTTCATACCGTTGTGGTCAGAAAAGTTGGTTGGTATTATTTCAATCTTCTTAAATTTATGGAGACTTGTTTTGTGGCCTAATATGTGATCAATCCTGGAGAATGTTCCATGTGCATTTGAAAAGAACGTGTATTCTTCGGTTTTTGGATGGAATGCTCTGTATATATCTACTAGGTCCATCTGTTGTAGTGTGTCGTTTAAGGCCAATGTTTCCTTATTGATCTTCTGTTTGGATGATCTATCCGTTGGTGTAAGTGGAGTGTTAAAGTCCCCTACTATTATTGTGTTACTGTCTATTTCTGTTTTTATGTCTGTTAATAATTGCTTTATATATTTAGGTGCACCTACATTGGAGTGCGTAGATATTTACAAGTGTTATATCCTCTTGTTGGATTGTTCCCTTGATCATTATGTAATGCCCTTCTTTGTCTCGTTTTACAGTTTTTGTTTTAAAGTCTATTTTGTCTGATATGAGTACTGCTACCCCTGCTTTCTTTTCATTGCCATTTATGTGGAGTATCTTTTTCCATCCCTTCACTTTCAGTTTGTGAGTGTCTTTAGGTCTGAAGTGTGTCTCTTGTATGCAGCATATATATGGGTCCTGTTTTTATCCAGTCAGCCACCCTATGCCTTTTAATTGGAGCATTTAGTCCATTGACGTTTAAAGTAGCTATTGATAAGTATGTACTTACTGCCATTTTTAACTTTTTTTTTTTCCCTCAGTGTTTTAGTAGTCCTTCTCTATTCCTTACTTCTTCTATACAGAATTGATGGTCACTATAGTTTGACCTCTGTCTGAAAGCTGTACTCTTTAACTACCCTCCTCCCTCCTTTTATGTTTTTGATATCATATCCAACTTCTTTTTTGTGCATTTGTATCCATTACGTTCTAATCGTGGAAATAGATAATTTTTCCTATTTGTGGTCTTCTCTTTTCCCCTTAAATCAGTCCCTTTAACATTTCTTGTAACACTGGTTTCTTGGTGACAAACTCCTTTAATTTTTGCTTGTCTGGGAAATTTTTGATCTCTCCTTCCATTTTGAACGATAACCTTGCTGGGTAGAGTATTCTTGGCTGTAAGTTTTTTCCTTTTAGCACTTTAAATATATCGTGCCATTCTCTTCTAGCCTGTAAGGTTTCTGCTGAGAAGTCAGCTGATAGCCTTATGGGGTTTCCTTTGTATGTAACTTGACATTCTCTTGCGGCTTTTAGGATTCTCTCTTTATCTTTAATTCTGGACATTTTGATTATGATGTGTCTTGGTGTGGGCCTCTTTGGGTTTATCTTGTTTGGGGCTCTCTGTGCCTCCTGTACCTGGATGTCTGTTTCCTTCCTTAGGTTAGGGAAGTTTTCATCTATTATTTCTTGAAATAGATTCTCTGCCCCCTTGTCTCGCTCTTCTCCTTCCGGGACACCTATAACACGGATGTTAGTGCGCTTGATGTTGTCCCAGAGGTCCCTTAGACTGTCCTCACTCTTTTTAATTCTTTTCTCTTTTACCTGTTCACCTTGGGTAATTTCTTCTAGTCTTTCTTCCAGCTCACAGATCCGTTCTTCTGTATCCTCTACTCTGCTTTTGAGTCCCTCTAATGAATTTTTCATTTCCAGTATTGTATTCTTCATTTCTGTTTGGTTCTGTTTTCTATCTTCCATTTCTTTGTTGACATTCTCACTGAGTTCATCTATTCTTCTCCCCAGATCAGTGAGCATCCTTAACACTCTTAGTTTGAACTCTCTGTCAGGTAGGTTGCTCATTTCTGTTTCACTTAGTTCCTTTTCTGGGGTTTTGTCCTGTTCCCTTACTTGGAATGTATTCTTTTGCCTCCTCATTTTGCCTCTTTCCCTGTGCTTGTGTCTATGTATTAGGTAGGTCAGCTACGTCTCCTGCTCTTGGATAGGTGACCTTATGTAAGTGATGGCTTAGGAGGCTTCCAGTGTGCTTCCCTCAGTTCTCAATGTTCCAGGGGTGGCTCCTATGTGGGCTACGTGTGTCCTTCTATTGTGGCCTGTTAGCTCTCCCTATAGGCGCCCAGGGAGGCTGAGTTATGCTCCTGGCCAGCTGTTGTAATGCTCAGCTGCTTGTAGTTGTTGTGGGCCCTTCAGTCTCTTTATCAGGTGTGAGGAGCCCCAGCACAGTTGGCTGCAAGTTCTAATACCACATCTGTGTTGCAGTATTTCTTTTAAGTGAGTAGGCCCCCAGCGTGGCAGGTTGTTAGGCTCAGGGCCTTAGAATTGCTGTAAACCTCTAGCCTATTAGGTCTCTTGTCAGCTCTCTGAGGATTGCAGCTGGGTGGGGCTGGCCTCAGGCACAGGAGCACCCAATTGTTTCAGGCTTTGGAAGGTGGGGCAAACCTCCTATGTGGGTCTTTGAGAAGCACAAGTCTTCTGCAGCTGACAAGCCCTGCCGCCCACAGGTCCACACACACAGTCAACACAGTCCTGCCCGTGTGGCGCCCGACCTCCCAAGCGGACCCAGTCTCTCCACAGCGGAGCCCCACACACTCCGCCACCACCCCACACTCTCCACCCGCTCCTTGTGCACACCCTGCCCCGCTCAAGTCAGCTCAGTTGCCAGGCTGCAGAAAATCCAGTCACCAATCTATGCAGGCCCACACGTTGCCTGAGGGTTTGTTGTTAGGTGGGGCCAGTCTCTAGGGTGGGCTGCCTGCCCTGGCTGAGCTGGATTAAATCGGTGCTCTAGCGGGTGGAGCAGACCCTGGGCTAGCAGGTCTCAGGGAAAACTCCAATGGCGTCTGTGTCAGCACGCTCACACCAGGCCACAACAATGGCCGCCGCCAATGTCCCAGTCCCTGGAGAGGTCTCACCCCTCACCGAGATGCACTCAGGGCCTATTAGGTGAGTCTCTTGTCACCAAAGCAGTGTGCACCTTTCTTTCTGGTGATTTTAGGATGCTTTCTGGAACGGGTGAGTTTGTGCGCGGGCCCTTTAAGAGCCAGTTTTAGTTTCTTTGTGAGCCGGGTTTTCTGGTGGTGCTCCCCAATGCTTTAGTAGCAGCAAAGTCAGATATTATGCCGCTGGTCCCGATTGTGCTGGGTCCACACAATGCCCACAGCGGGGGCGCTCCCCGGCTCAGGGCCCCGCGCCTCCAGGGAGGCTGCGTACCTGTGAGCTGCTCCCGGCGGCCGTGACGCTGGCGGCTTGTGAAGGCGGCGTTTTTCCTCTCCGGAAGGGAGTCTCTGCCTCTTCCACCCCTGTTAGGACTGTCCGTTGTTGCAGGAGTTCCTCTTATCCAGTTTTCAGCTCTGTCTCAGGGGTAATTTTTCCACGAGTAGTTGTAAATTGGCTGTGTCCACGGGAGGAGGTGAGTTCAGAGTCTGCCTACGCCGCCATCTTGACTCCCTCCCTAACTCTTTTTCTTTGATTCCTATTTCTGTTCTGTGTCTAAAAGTAAAATTATGATGCATAAGATGTAAGGAAAATAAATATAAAGCAAGGATTAGTTTCGGAAAGAAGAAGGTAAAGGTCACTTAGGTTTATTATAATCTGACGGAAAGAAAATCATCAAATAGGTCACATCTGGTTTTTCCACTTGCCTATTATGAGAAAAGAGAAGATTATAAGAAAAGTGTACATCAAAAATGGTCAAATATTGCTAATTTCATGAGGGTCAATCTAATAGGTATTGAACCTTATGAAAGGTTCAATATCTACATGCATGCACATTGTAGGAAAAAAACCAAAAGACAAAAGGCAATAGAAAGTATGTTTCAATCCCATTCGTCTTCCCTGGCCACCTGTTGCCTTCCTCAGAGATGACCACTGCTGGAGTACTTCCATCTTGGAGGAGACTGTCCTTCCTCTCAGTTGCATGGATTCTGGATACTATACGTGGAGCTTGTGATAAGAACATTGGCATAGAGTTGTTCTAACAGTGATCTTGTAGCAGAGCGTTGCAAGTTGATTTCTCCAAGAAGCATACCATGAGAAGGAGTGTAGTGTGTACATGCTTAATAGGGATCCCCTTGGGGTCAACACCAAAGAAAGGGAGAGGAAGGACATAGGATTGACTGAAATTGAGGGATGGAGAATTCGAGGTGTAATGCAGGCAGAGTCAGCCTTCATCATTCCCATGGGGATCTCTGGCATACAATGGCCCATTATAAGGGTAGCACTGTGGGCCAAATGGCAGGGATTTTGTACCATTGCTTTAACCAACCATCATTGAGTATAGGCCATTCTGGGAAGGATGTGACCATGGCTTTGGCAGCTCTCTGCTGCTAAGTTGCCATTGAAGTTGCCAACAGCACTCTCAACAGCTGGGACAACAATCCTCTCCTTCAAGGGGGATCTGGATAACTTATCTAAATGTTCATCACACCAGGCAAGAGTAACTCAACTTTAGGAGGCAAGTGTGTGCATCCCTTTGGGGTAAAAGCTAAGAGGAGACTAGAAACAGTGAGTCAGAGGAAACACTATATCATGAGACTTCTGGATCTGAATAAATGAAATACCAGGAATTTAAGTCTGGACTTTAATTAAATAAATGATTCTTGGGATCTTTGAGCCCTGGGGGAAAAACTTACCCTAGTGTTGAAGTTTCTGTGACTTATTTTGTTGTTAGATATGGATATTTGATTCTCCTTGAAATATTATTTCTCTTTAGTCTTGAAGAAAAAGGATCACAGTAAGATATTTGGTTATGCCAAAGGATAATGGTAACTCTAAATCATCTGTACAATAATATTAAAATTGTCTCCATTGTCAGCCCAGTTTGTACCCTTACAAGAATGAGACCTAGGTTTCCTGTCAAAGGTACACTTTTGTTTGATCTTCCTAGATCACAGGGATGTTTGGGTATGAGAGAAGCAGGATTCCAGTAGAGGTAATGTTTAAAAGCACTCCCAGCAAGGGTGAATAGTGGGGTGAGGGACAGTAGATTCCATTCTGTCACATGGTGGAATCTGGGAGCATTACTATTTAGTATCCAGTTTAAACTTGTTTTTCTGGTTTTCTATCCTGTTAACTACATGTGGTTATAACAATTTATTAAACCTTATAACTTGATCTTACTGGGGCTTTGTGGGATTAAAGAAAGGATCAGCATCCCTTTGGTGATTAAGCTTGTTGCAGCCTGTTGGAAAAGGTTATGAGACAGCAAGTTTCTGAATTACAAGGTGAATTTAAGGAAGAGTCAATAACAGTCTTTAGGAATTCTCATGTGAAGGATACCTAGGGATGTGTTTGAAGGGTAATATGGAATGTGGACTTAACGACTGTTGTTGTAACCTTAAATACAAAAGTGAATATGAACAGGAGCACTAGGGACATCTGAATATTAGTAGCAGAGGTACCTCAGTGGTTTCTCTAATACACTTACCCAGCCACTTGTTGGATATCTGTTGTCCTCTCTTTTTATTGTTGGATTAAACTACCTGCTAGAAAACATTCATTCCAGTAAAAACTATATTGCAATTTCCTTACCTTTCTCTTCCTAGCTATCTCTTTCTATGCTCCTCTTTCATGCAGTTTTCTCTGTGGTTAAATATTGCTTTGATTAAGAAGCAAAAGTCATTGGATTAGAAAAGTCATTGGATTGGAGTCAAGAAAACTCATATTTAATATTTACTCTTACTTCTTGCTGGCTATACATCCTTGAGCATATTACTTAATTTTCCTCAATCCTAAATTCTCACCGTTGTTAGTTATAAAATGAAGATAATTGCTTACAGTTATTCTTTTTTATGCCCAAAGTTTTATGTATTTGACTAGTATGGGCCTTCAAGTGTCTTCCAGTGTCTTTTCAAGATTGCTTCCAGCGTCTTTTTGACATGATCCTATGTATTATCAAAAGCTTCCCTGATTTCTGGCACTACAGGCTCATTATATTTCTTTCTTGCTGCTTCCCGACACCTGGAATTATCTATTTCTCCAAGTAACCCTGGTTCATTTGAGTTGTCAATGGAATTAAGAGGACAAAACATAGGAGGTTGGACATTGATTTCTACTGACATGCTACTGTACCTAGGGCATTTCAATGAACAGAATGAGAAAGTAACTATTTCTAAAACTCATGAGTTGATATTAACATTACCAGCCTAAATTAACAATAATAATGTTTCATTTCTTTAATTTTATAATTGTACCACTGTTCTCTTAACCTTAAAAATTTTATTTAATAATGCTATTACATAGTTACTTTTTTGCATTATACTACAAAATATAGAAAATATTTCAAAATGGCAATAGAAATATTATTATAATTTAAAAAACAAAATGAATGTAAACAAGAAAAAAGTAAACTAAATGTAAAGTGAAGGCAGAGCTGTAAAGTGGAAGAGTGTTTGTCTGTGATTGAAGTTAAGTTGATTTTAATTTATAATAGATTGTTATAGGGGCTGGCCCCATGGCACAGCATTTAAGTTCACACCTTCCACTTTGGCGGCCCAGCGTTCACCAGTTCAGATCCTGGACACAGACCTACATGCTGCTCATCAAGCCATGCTGAGGTAGTGTCCTAAGTAGAGCAACTAGAACAATGTACAACTATAACACACAACTGTCTACTGGGGCTTTGGGGAGAAAAAAGGAAAAAAGGAGGAAGATTGGCAACAGATGTTAACTCAGGGCCAATCTTCCTGAAAAAAAAAAAACACAATTCCTTTAAAAAAAAATAATGTTAAAATAGATTGCAATACCTTTAGAGTTTTGTAGGTATTCCTCATGGTAACCACAAATAAAACATCTGTAGAATATACATGAAAGTAATTAAGAAGGGAATCAAGACATTTCACTACAAAAATCAACTAATCATGAAGTAAGGTGTAAGTGGAGAAACAAGGAACAAAAAAGCTGTGATGGGTTGTAATTAGTATTTTGGTGGTGAACATGATGTAATCTATGCAGAAATAGAAGTACAGTGATGTACACCTGAAATTTTTACAATGTTATAAACCAATGTTACTGCAATAAACAAAAAATTTAAAAAAAAAGAAAAAAAAGAAATACAGAAAACAAATAATAAAGTGGCTAAGGTAGATATTTTCTATCAGCAATTCTTCTAAATGTATGTGGATTAAACTCCCAAATCAAAAAGACATAGATTTTCAGAATGGATAAAAAATACATGATCCAACTTTATGCTGTCTAAAACAAACTCACTTTAGAACTAAAGACACACACTAGGTGAAAGTGAAAGCCTGGAAAAAGGTATTTCATGAAAATAGTAATGAAAAGTAAACTGATGTGGCTACACTAATATCAGACAAAATAGACTTTGTCAAAAACTGTTATACAGAACAAAGAAGAACATTCTATACTGATAAAACCGTCAATGCACCAATAATATATACCAATTATAAACATACATGCACCAAACTTCAGAGTTGAAATTTATATGAAGTCAACATTGACAGAATTGATGGGAGAAATAGGCAGCTCTACAGTAATGGTAGGAAGTATGAATACAACACTTTCAATAATGGGTAGAACAACAGACAAAGAATTAACAAGAAAGTAGAGAACTTCAACAACAGTATAAACCACTTGTGTTTAACAGACATCTACAAGAACCCTCTACCCAACAACAGCAGAATACACACTTTTCTCAAGTGAACATGTATCATTCTTCAGGAGGGACCATATTCTAGTCTACAAAACAAGTCTTGATAAATTTAAAGAGATTGAAATTATACAAAGTGTCTTTTTCAATCACAATGGAGTAAAACTAGAAATTGATAGCAGGAGGACAACTGGAAAATCTGAAAATTTGTGAAAACTAAACAACATATTCTTAAACACACAATGGTTCAAAGAAGAAATCACAAGAGATATTAGAAAATATTTTGAAACAAATTAAAATAAAAACACTATATAAAGAATTTTGGGTATGCAGCAAAGCAATGCTAAAATAAAAATTTATAGCTCTATTCTGTAACATTAAAAAAGAGGAAAGTTCTCAAATCAATAACCTAATTTTATACCTTAAGGAACTATAAAAAGAACAAACTAAGACAAAAACTCACAAAAAGAGGGAAATAAGGATTATAGCAGAGATAAATAAAATCAAGATTAGAATAACAATGGTGAGAAAAAATGACACCAAAAATTTTCTTTGAAAAGATTAAACAAATCACAAAACTTTAGTTAGCTTGGTTAAAAAATAATGGAGAGAAGATTCAAATTACTGAAATTATAAATGAAAGTGGGAAGATACTACGGATTTTAAGAAATGAAAACACACAAGAGTATGGTTAGCAATTGTATGTCAATAAATTGGATAACCTATATGCAATGGACAAATTCCTAGAAACCAAAACCTACTAAAATTGAGTCATAAAAAAAGAGACAATCTGAAGAGATGTATAATTAGTAAGGAGGTTGAATCAATAATAAATTAGTAGCCCCTAACAAAGAAAAGCCAGGTAGCAGATTGTTTCTACAGTGAATGGTACCAAACTTTTAAAAAGTAATACCAATTTTTCAAACTGTCACCAGATATTGAGGAGGAGGAACACTTTATAACTCATACTATGAGAACTGCTGTGTCCTGACACAAAGCCAGACACAGACACAAGGGGGAAAAAAAAAACACTACAGACCAGTATCATTTATGAATATTAAAGCAAAAATCCTCAATAAAATGCTAGCCAACCAAGTTTAGTAGTATTTACATCTATCATACACCATGACCAAATGGGATTTATTCCTGGAATGCAAAGATGGTTTAACACACAAAAGTAAATGTAATACATCACATTAAAGGAATGAAGGGGAAAAAAATTATCTCGATGCAGAAACAGCCCTTGACAAACATCAAACACTATTATGATAAAAACACTCAAGACTAGGAATAGAAAGAAATTACTTCAACATAACAAAGGCTATATATAAAAAGCCAATTGCTAAAATTATATTAAATAATGAACGATTGAATGCCTTTTCTCTAATGTAAGGAACAAGACAAAGATGCTGGCTTTTGACACTTCCTTTCAACACAGTATAAGTAGATCTAGTCAAAGAATTTACTCAAGAAAAAGAAATAAAAAACATCTGAAGTGAAAAGAAATAAGTAATAAGTAAAATCATGTCACAGATGACACCATCTTATGTGTAGAAAACCCTATATTTTAGACCAAACAACATCATCCTCAAAACAATAAATAAGTGAATTCAGCAAAGTTGCAGGCACAAAATCAACACACACAAATTAGTTGCGTTTCTATATGTTAACAAACAATATTCCAAAGAAGAAATTAAGAACACAATTACATTTACAATAGAACGAAAAAATAAGACATTTAGGAATTAACCAAGAATGTTAAAGATTGTACACTGATAACTACAAATTTTGCCCAGATTGGTTTGGGACAATGAGGGAAATTATGGTTTACTGGGTAGAGTTTCACTTAGAGATTATGAAAAAGTTCTGTAGGTATAATGGTGATGGTTGCACAACAATATGGACATATTGACGCCAGTAAAGTACACACCTAAAAGTAAATAGAAACACAAATTTTATCTGTTGTATATTTTAACACAATAAAAAGAAAAGAAATCCTTGAGCAAACACTTCACTGTTACCTTTCCAAATTGTCATAAAGTTATCATATAAATTTTACAATCATTTGACCTCATTCAGCCTCCTTCTCCTCTGCACACACACATAAAGTCCCACAGTCTAACTAAACTCTCTTGTGTCCTGATATTTGAAATAGTAATAAGCCAATAGATTGGGCTTTACACAACCTTAAGAAACGTAAAATTGATCTTCCTTTAAAAGATCTTGTTTTAATTAAATATAATTTTTAGTTTCTTCCTATAGGTTTTATAACTCCCTTTAAAGTATATATAAAGTATTTTGTAGTATCTCTTGCTATTGTGATTTTCTTTCAAGTTTCAGTTTTAATTGGTATCTTAAAAGCTACTTATCTTTAAAAATAATAAAACTCTTATTTTAGAATAGTTTCCATTTACAGAAACATTACATACATGATAGAGAATTCCTATATACCACACCCAGTTTAGCCTACTATTAATATCTTACATTAGGATGCTACATTTGTCACAACTAGCAAACCAACATTAAAACATTATTATTAGCCAAAGTACATACTTTACTCCAATTTCCTTAGAGTTACCTAATGACTTTTTTCTGTTTCAGTGTCTCATCAGGAAACTGAGATTACATTTAATTATTATGCCTCCTTTGGCCCACTTGTCTATGATTTTTCTTCTATTTGATGATCCTGACAGTCTTGAGGAGTACTTGTCTGATGTTTTGCAGAATGTCCTTCAATTAAGATTGGCCTGCTGTGTTTTTTTCATGATTATATTGGAATTGTAGGTTTTGAGAGGGAGGCCTCCAAGGTAAAGGACCTCTCTCATTTCTATATCAAGGATGGATACTATCAACATTGTTTATCTGTATTGATGTTAAACTTGATCACCTGTCTAAGGTGCTGTTTGTCAGATTTCACCCTATAGTTACCTACTATTTCCCCATGCTCCTCTTCCATACTATCCTCGTTGGAAGAAAGTCATTATGTGCAGGCCACACTTTAGGAGTGGGAATTTATGCTCCACATCCTTAAGCACATGGTAGCTACATCAATTATTTGGAATTCTTCTACATGAGAGATTTGTCTACTATTCTCCATGTTTTTATTTATTCAATTATTTATATCAATACAGACATGTGGATATTTATTTTATACTTTGGGTTATAATCCAATACTATCTTATTTATTTCATTGCTCAAATTATTCTAGCCTTGGTGACTGGAAGCTCTTTCTTTTTTGATCCCTGTGTTCTTTTGATATATGTTCATTATTGTCTGTGTTAGAACTTCCTTACGGGATTTTTCAAGCTTATGTTGAATACCTCTCATTTCGTGCTATTTCTCAGCACTAGCCATTTGTCCAAAGAATTCTAGTTCTTTTTCCTGAAAAATAGTAGTAAAAATCAAGATTTGGGCATTGCGAGTACTTGTTGCAAATAGGCTCTCTCAACTGAAAGAGTAAAGAAAATATGTGTGTATACTAACCTGTGTATACACATATAAATATTTTTATATGAAAGTATCTATAGCTTTATTAGAAAAACATGAGTTGTTGATTTTATTGGAAATGTGTATACAATTTAAAAATGGACATCAATTTTTAATGAATACTCCCAATTTGGAGACTTAGCACCATAGAAATGCCAGTGCATGAACACAGATGTACAGATATGTTAATTGCAGCATAGTTCATAAAAGTAAATTACTAGGAACAGCCAAGATGCCAATAAATATGACAATGGTTGAATAAATATTATAAATTCATACTATGAGGAATTGTGCAGAATATTAAAATAGAATAAATTTTTAATGTGTACAATTTAAAAAGTATACATTTAAATGAGCCTAAGAAAGATAACAAGCTGTTAAAATTGTGGTATTTGGGAATATTTAGAATATTATTTAAAATATTTGTATATCTTAGTATCACATTATTTTCTAGATTGACAATATGTTACTCTATCATATTTTTAAAATTTATTAAAATAATTTTAAGCACATATATGAAAGAGAGGCATGAATTATTTGCACCTACAGAGAAAAAGTGTTTGGGCTTTAGTCCACTTTATTTTCTCTAATACAAGCTCTATGTCTTGCTTTAATTAATTTTCTGGCTTATTTTGGGGGGAAACTTTTATGACAAAATCCAAAAATGACATAATTCTTATAATTTTGTGAGAAAACGTTTATACATATTTTTATATGTCTTTACAGAAAAAATAACTGTATTTTTGTCGGAAATGTAGTTATAAAAAATACTACTTTATTTGACATTTGTCATAAAGGAATCTTTTCGGATGACATGCCTACCCAGACTAGGGAAACTAAAGAAAAAATAAACAAGTGGGACTTTATCAGATTAAAGAGCTTCTGAAAGACAAACAAAACCAGAATCAAGAAGAACAGACAACCCACCAGCTGGGAGAGAATATTTGCAAAACATATATCTGACAAGGGGTTGATCTCCATTATATATAGGAACACACAACTGAACAACAAAAAAACAAACAACCCGATCAAAAAATGGCCAGAGGAAATGAACAGACACTTCTCCAAAGAAGATACACAGATGGCCAATAGGCACATGAAAAGATGTTCACCATCACTAATCATCAAGGAAATGCAAATCAAAACAACGCTAAGATATCACCTCAAGCTCGTTAGAATGGCTATAACCACCAAGACAAAAAACAACAAGTGTTGGAGAGGATGTGGAGAAACAGGAACCCTCATACACTGCTGGTGGGAATACAAACTGGTGCAGCCACTGTGGAAAACGGTATGGAGATTCCTCATAGAATTAAAAATAGAGATGCCCTATGACCCAGCCATCCCACTACTGGGAATCTATCCAACGAACCTGAAATCCGCAATCCAAAGAGGCTTATGCACCCCTATGTTCATTGCAGCATTATTCACCATAGCCAAGAAGTGGAAGAAACCTAAGTGTCTCTTGACTGACGATTGGATTAAGAAAATGTGGTATATATATACAATGGAATACTACTCAGCAATCAAAAAAGACAAAATCGTCCCATTTGCAACAACATGGGTGGGCCTGGAGCATATTATGTTAAGTGAAATAAGCCAGAAAGAGAAAGACAAACACTGTATGACATCACTCATATGTGGAATATAAACCAACACATGGACAGAGACAACTCTCTTGTGGTTACCAGGGGCAATGGGACTGGGGGGTGGGCACAAGGGGTGAAGGGAATCATACATATGGTGATGGACAAACAAAATGTACAGCCCAAAATTTCACAATTGTGAAAACTATTAAAACATCAATAAAAAAAAATTACTACATTAGGGCAGCTCGTGGCCTAGTGGTTAAGTTTGGCATGTTCCACTTCAGCAGCTGGGGTTCATTTCCTGGCTGTGGACCTTACCACTCATCAGTGGCCATGCTTTGGTGGTGGCTCACATACAAATCAGAGGAAGATTGGACATGAACATTAGCTCAGGGTGAATCTCCTCAGGTAAAAAACATATGTATACCTTACATTTTTGTGAAAACTAGGAAGAAGGATGGGCTAATTCAGCTAATTCAGCATTTATGAGTTGGTGATATATTGGAGTTACCTAATAACTCAAATAAATTATTCTATAAAACTCCCCCTGGACCTGAGTAAGGCTGTTGAATGACTTGAATGACTTTTTCGCCTCCTGTCTTCCTCAACTTTGGCTAGTGATAAGTTATCAATAATTACCAGGCATAAGAATGATGAAGCAAATGAGATATATTTCTTGTAGAAAATATTCTTTAAATTCAACATAGGTGGTTTATTCAGAATTTTTTTGTAAATATTTTGAATATTTATTATCAAGTACTAAATTCTATATTTATGAAAATGGGAACTAGCACTTAATTAGGATTTTAAGAAATCAACATTGAATCTCCAATGATTTAAATGTAAATAATATTAAAGATTTAAGGGTAAGAACGTAGTTTTAGAACTTTTATTTTTCAAGCTCTTATAAAATGTATAAATATTTTGGAAAAGATGTATTCTATGGGACACTGTTGTATTCAGCATCAATGAACCTTTACTTGTTATTTTTTAACATAATTTCCTTTAGAATAAAATGATAAGCATCTTTCAGTTGAAAATGACATAAAGTAGTGAAAGGTGCACAGACTGTGGCATCAGGTCTGTATTTGAATCCAACTTTGGTCAAGTTATTCAACACCTCAGATACTGGTTTTTCTATCTCTGAGATGGATATGAAAACAGTCTTGAAGATTAAATTAGATGACAATAAAGTAGCTATTTGATAGTTATTGATAAATGTATGGAAAAATTTTATAGTTTCTATGCTTCCAATAATAAGGTGGTGTACACATGCTATGAAATATCTGTTCAATGAGAATATACAATACAGAAGCTGTGTAAAGGAAGTTAAGACCTTGAACTGGAATCAAAAGAGATGTTAGTTAAAGAATCCAACTCACTGTAATATATTTAATTGTTATAGCCTAATATTATAAGGAAATGTCAATATTTAAATGAGGCGTCAAATATATCATAGACATTCTTTGTATAATAAATTACTTATAACTGTGTTTTACAATTTTATCAAAACAGAATAGATTTTCCTCTAGAGGTTTCAGAGAAAATATATTTTTACTCAACATTATTGATATTTATTTAATCCAATTAAATTTTAATTGTTGTTATTTCACAGAAAATTTTATTTTAATAAAGCATTTATGAATTTAGGATATTGGAATACCAATGCATAATAGTAGAGGGGAACAGCAGATTAAAGAAACAATTTTCAAACCTACTTCTGGGTTTCTGTTTGGAATTAACCTCAAAATCCCCACCTATAGAACTAATCTGATATCATCAAATGACTTTTCAAGTCAATAATTGCTCACTCTCATTCTTCTGTTTTCTGCAAAACATCTATTTTTTTCCAGTCCTGTCAAGGAAATAACCATGAACCTAAATCAGAAAACTCAGAACTGGAAATGCCAGCTCATATTTTGGATTGTATTATAACAAGACATTCATGTTGCTTCTTTCTGGAAGGTCTTAGATACCACTGACATATGAAGCCAGCTGTGTCTTACGGTATTTAGAAATGTTTATATATTTCAAGGAGTAGTTTCTTATGCAAACATTTGAAGGCTAAGCACCTCTGTATTATGTCCCATCTTACCCTACTACTGAAATAAAGATGCATATTTTTAAAATGTCATTTATGAATCCTAGGTAGAAAGAAAAATCCACACAACCATTTACAAGGAGAAAAAAGGGCTAAGTAGAATCAAGCAGAACATCAATGAATTTTGCAACCATATTTGTTCTCCCAAAGGAAAGTCACCTCTTTCTCTTCTACCCTTTATGTCCAATTTTTATGGACTATTTCAAAGCCAAAAAATAAAATTTGGGGCTGGAGAATGATGTATCAGCTTTCAAAATATTGCAGTACTTCTTCCACTACTTTTCTTTGCTTCTTTTATGTGGAATCAAGAATTTGTTTTTTATTGTATTTTTCTTAATTTCCTTTTGAAATTGCATTTTTGGCACTAGGCCACTGTTAAAGCACTTATAAAAACAATCTACTGATAATCAGATTTTGCCTATTGCAATCCTAGTACCTGCCAATTTACTGTTATATGTACCTCCCCCACCCCTGCTGCAAGGGAATACATTACCATTTTCCTGCCTAACCTGAAGACTTCCATTTCTACAATTTTTGCAACATTTATTAAACACTTTGGAAACTTTTATAATTTTGTTGTCCATCACTAATATTTAAGTGGTTAAGGCGACTTTACAGGAAATAATACTTTAACTTCTACAGCTTATCTCTTTGAAAATATATTTATTTTATTCTGAAATATATTATAAGCAAAGTTGTAGGAGTGTTAGCCAGCTTTACTATATGTATAATTTCTGAGAAATGAAAAGCTGTTTAATTCAAAGTATAATTGCAAAGAGAGATTCTGGCAAGATGGTGGAATAGTAAGCATCTGAAATCTCTCTCCCTACCTAGACAAGATTTGCACTGGCAAATCTGCCTGACGTAACAATTTTGAAACTCTGGAATATATTGAAGGGTTGTGACTTCCAGAGGAAGGCTTGGATGGTAAAATGTGATTAAATTTGGTCAATTTCACCTCTTATCACAGTAGCAGCTACCCAGCCTCCAATACTCAGCCTCTTAGCATGCAACTGTGCATGTGTTACTGGAGCAGTTTGCATGAAGCTGTGGGAGCAAAGGTGAGCAAAAGAACTCAGTCCTCCAAATATGACTATAGTCTGATCACTGATTGTTGCTTCTGATCTCAGAGGTGCAGACAAAGCAATTGTTGCTGCACCTCCTACCATTGTTGCAAGCCCCTCAGTTTCCAGCCAAAGTCACTCACAGAAGAGTCAAAGGGCAAAGTTCTTTTTTCTCTCTTTCTCTTTTAGGAACCAGACAAGAAATACTAAAACAATCTAAAGCAATTGTACATATAGAGAAAACTAGAAAGTTACCACTCATGTCTATGAAAAAGAACAGACTTGAAAAAGACCCAAGAAATCTCTAAGTTTACACCCCGGGGTGATCCTTAGCACAAACATACCTTATAAAAATAAAATATAAAAAAAATTTAAAACAGAAGAAATTCTAAAGAATGGGAAGTATTTGATTTGTAGAGTTATCACATTTTTTATTCAAATGTCTAGTTATCAACAACAAAACAAAAAACCACAAGACAATCAAGCAAATAAGAAATATGTCCCATTCAAAAAAAAGAACAGAAACTGTCCCTGAAAATGCCATGATGGCAGATCTAAAAGCAGAATTTAAAATGAGTATCTTAAAGATGCTCAAATAACTAAAAGAAAATATAGATAAAGTTAAGAAAACAATGTATGAACAACATGGAAATATCAATTAAGAGATAGAAAATCAAAAAGGATTCTAAAAAGAAATTCTGAAACTGAAAGTACAATAACTGAAATGAGAAATTCACTAGAGATATTCAAAGGCTGAGTCAATCAGGGAGAAGAAAAAAGCAGTGAAACTGAACCTAGGACAATAGAAATTATTAAATCTGAGGAAAAGAAAGAAAAAAGATTAAAGAAAAGTGAACAGAGCTTAAGGTATTTGTGGAACACCATCAAGCGTACCAACATAATATTGTGAGAGACTCAAAGGTGAAAAAGAGAGAAAAATGCAAAGAGAATTTTAAATAATGGCTGAAAATGTCCCAAATTTGATCAAGACATGAATGTAAACATCCAAGATCCAAAAACACCAAGGAATATAAAGTCAAAGAGACCCACACCAAGTTACATTATAATCACACTTTCAAAAGGCAAATGAAAGATAAAGGAAATACTGAAAAGAGCAAAAGAGAAGTGAATCATCACATATAAGAGATTCTCAATAAGATAATCAGAGGATTTCTCATCAGAAACTTTGGAGTTCAAAAGGCCACTATGTGTAAAGTGCTAAAAAGGAAAAAGAAACTGTCAACCAAGAATTCTCTATCTGGCAAAACTGTCCTTCAAAAGTAATTTCCTTCATTAAGTAGTAGATAATAACAACAATAACAAACACATAGAGACAGAGATTGGATTGGTGGTTACCAGAGGGGAAGGGAGGAGGGAGGAAGGCAAAGGGGATAATTCAGCACATGTGTGTGGTGATGGGTTGTAATTAGTATTTGCGTGGTGAACATGATGTAATCTATGCAGAAATAGAAGTATAATGATGTACACCTGAAATTTATACAATGTTATAAACCAATGTTACTGCAATAAACAAAAAATTTTTTAAAAAGTGAGGGAGAAATAAAGAGAGTCTCAGATAAACAAAAGCTGAAGAATTTCATTATCACAATACATGCCCTGCAAGAAATGTTCAAGGGAGTCCTGCAACTTGAAATAAAAACACACTACACAGTAACCCAAAACTGCATGAAGAAATAAAGATCTCAGAAAAGTAAATTCACGGGCCATTATAAAAGCTAATATTATTATAACAATGATTTGTAGCTCATCTCTTTGTTTTCTAAATAATTTAAGAAACTAACGCACTTAAAGAATTAGTAGATTAAGTTTTGGGGCACACAAAGCAAAAAGATGTAATTTTGTGAGATCAACAAATGTAAGTGGTAGGAATGGAGCTATAAATGCACAGAGTTTTCATGTGTTACTGAAGTAAAGCTGGTATAAGTTCAAAATAGAATGCTTCTATTTTACTAAATTCTACTTTAGAGTGCTAAACGTACTTCCCATGGTATGCACAAAGACAATAACTACAGAATACCTACAAAAGGAAATGAGAAGTGAATTTGAACATTTTCCTGCAAAAAAATTAACTGAAAACTAAAGAAGGCAGTAATTTAGGAACTAAGGAACAGAAAAGGAATAAGACATATGGGAAACACTCACTTTAGAACCAAACACAAATAAATTGAAATTGAAAGGATGGGAAAAAATATTCCATGCCAATAATAATTAAAACGAGCAGGAGTAACTACAGTAATAGCAGAAAAAATACACTTTAAATGAAAATGTGTTGAAACAAAGAAAAATATTGTATACCAATAAAATTTCAATACAGCTATAAGATATAACCATTATAAATATTTATATACTTAATAACATACCATCAAAATATGTGAAGCAAAAATTGACAGAATTGAAGGAAGATGTAGGCAGTTCTTCAATAATAGTTGGAGACTTCAATACTCCAATCTGGATACTGATAGAACCACCAGACAACAGACCAATAAGGAAATAGAAGACTTAACACAATAGACCAATTGGACCTACCATACATATATAAACACTCTAACCGACAAAAGAATACGCATTCCTCTCAAGCATACACGTGATGTTTTTCTAATAGAGCATATTTTAGGCCACAAATCATGTCTCAAGAGATTTAGAAAGATAGATACAATATTAAATATCTTCTTCAACCTCAACAGAATGAAATTAGGAATAAATAGCAGAAGGAAAACTAGAAAATTCAAAAATTTGTTGAAATTAAACAACACATTCCTAAACAATGAATGAATCAAAAAAAATCACAAAGGAAATTAGAAAATACTTGAAGACAAATGAAAATAAAAATACATCATATCTGAAGGTTTATTTCCCTCCAAAACTCAAATGTTAAATCCTGACCTCCAATGTGATGGTATTTGAAAGTACATTTGGAAACAATTAGGTCATGAAGGTAGAGTCTTCATGAACCAGATTGCTGCCCATATAAGAAAGACCCCAGAGCTCCATTGTGACCTTCTACTATGTGAGGTTATAGTGAGATGTCTGTCTGTGAAGCAGCAACTAAGATCTCACCAGACATCTTATCATCCAGCAATGTGATTTTGGATTTCTTTGCCTCTAGTACTGTGAAAAATAAGTATCTGTGGTTTATAAGCCAGTCAATCTATAATATTTAGTTATATCTGCTCAGACAAAGACAAAATAAGTAACATTCAACAAAATACAATTAGAAATCAATAACAGAAGGAAAACTAAAATATTTACTAATTTGTGGAAATGAAGCACACTATTTGACAATGGATTAAAAGAGAAAACCACAAGGGAAATTAGAAAATATTTAGAGATGAATAAAATCAAACGCATACTAAAACTTACAGGACACAGCATTCTTGTTGTTAAAGGGGAAATTTATAGCTATAACTACTTACATGAAAAAATAAAAAAGACCTCAAACCAACAACCAAAGTTTACAATTGAAGGAACTAGAAAAAGAACAAACTAAACTCAAAACTAACAGAAGGAAGGAAATACTTAAGATTAAATCATACAGAAATGAAAGAGAATAATAAATATAAATAAAATCAATAAAATAAACATTTGGTTTATTGAAAAGATCAAAAAGTGAAAATATTTAGCTAAATGGGCTAAGAAAAACAGAAAGAAGACCCAAATTATTAAAATCATTAATGGAGGGGGGGGCATCACTAGTGATTTCACAAAAATAAGAGGAGTATAGGAGAGTCCTTGAAAAATTTTAAGCTAACAAATTGGATAACTTACGTGAATTAGACAAATTCCTAGAAACAACAACGAAAGAAACTATCAAAAGTAAATCATGAAGAAATAGAAAATCTAATAGGCCTATAAGAAGGTGATTGGACCAATTATTCTAAAACCTTCCTCAAAATAAAAACTTTGGATCTAATGGCCTCACAAGTGAATTCTACAAAAAAAATTAAAGTAACATTAGTCTTTCTTAAAGTTTTACAAAAGATTGAAAATGAAAGATCAGTTACTAACTCATTCTTTGAGGCCAATATTACCCTAATATCACAGCCAGACAAAAACACTAAAAAAAAAAGAAATTTACAGATCAATATCACTAATAAATGCTGATGAAAAATGCTCAACAAAATATTATCAAACCTAATACACCGGCATACTAAAAGTATTATACATATATGTATGTCCAAGTACCTCCAAGTAAGATTTATTCGTGGAATGAAATGGTGATTCAATGTATGAAAACAATCAATAAAATACACCACATTAACAGAATGAGGGAAAATGACCTTATTGAATATAAAGGAAAAGCTTTCAGTCTTTCATGACTATGATGTTAGTTATGGACTTCCCATATATGTGACATTTTCTACCTTCACGGATTGTGCACCACCTTTTTTCAACATAGTACTGGAAATTCTAGTCAGAGAAATTAGGGAAGAAAAATAAAAAAGGTCATCCAGATTGGGAAAAAAATAATGTTTAACATTACATGATTTCATATGTGGAAAATCTTAAAGATGGAACAAAGAAACTATTGGAACTAATAAAAAAATTCAGTGAAGTAGCAGGATACAAAATCAACATGAAAAAATCAGTTGCATTTCTGTACGCTAGCAATGAATAAACTGAAAATTAAATTAAGAAAAGAATTTCATTTACAACAGCATCAAAAAGAATAAAATACTTAGGAATTAATATAACCAACGAAGTGAAAGACATACCCTTAAAACTATAAAATACTGCTGAAAGAAATTAAAAACATAAATAAATGGATAGACATCACATGTTCATAGATTGGAAAAACTAATGTTGTTAAAATGTGCATGCTACCGAAAGCAATCTACAGATTCGATGCAATCCCTCTCAAAATCCAATGGCAATGTTTACAGAAATAGAAAAACAATCCTAAAATTCATGTGAAATCTCAAAGAACACCAAATAGCCAAAGAACAAAGAACAAAGCTGAAAGAATTACTCTTCCTGATATCAACACATATTACAAGGGTACCATAGTGTAAACAGTATAGTACTGGCATAAAGACAGATATATAAAGCAGTGCAACAAAATAGAGAGCCCAGAAATAAACCTTCACATGTGTGAAATGATTTTTGACAAGGGTGCCAAAACAATTTAATAGGGGAAGACTGTCTTTTCAATAAATAGTGTTGGAAAAACTGATATCCACATGTAGCTTTACTTAGTTAATTTAATAGTTTCAAAAATTTTTATTGTTGTTGAGTCTTCGTAGCTTTCTGCATATATGATGATTTCATCTGCAAATAGAGATAATTTTACATCTTTCTTTTTTATATGGATGACTGTAATTTTTCTTTCCTGCCTAATCTTCTGACTAGGACTTCCAGTACTATGTTGAATGAAACTGATAAAATTGGACATCCTCGCTTTGTTCTGGATCTTACAGGAAACGGTTTCAATTTTTCACCATTGAGTAATATGTTATCTGTGGGCTTTTCATGTGACCTTTACTGTATTGAGGTAAGTGCCTCTGTTTGTTTGGGAGTTTGTTGGGAGTTTTTGTCATGAAAAGGCATTGGATATTGTCAAATGTTTTTCTCCACCTATTAAGTTGATCATGTGATTTTTCCCCTTTATTCAGTTAATGTGGCATATCACATTGAGTTTTATACATTGAACCATCCTAGTAAGACAAGGATAAGCCCTACTTGGTCATGATGTATTATCCTTTTAATGTGCTGTTGAACTAGATCTGCTAATATTTTGTTGAGGATTTTTGCATCCATGTTTATTAGAAATATTGATTTGTACTTTTGTTGTAATATTTTTGTCTAACTTTGGAATCAAGGTGATGCTGACTTCATAAAATGAGTGTAGGAGTGTTCCCTTTTATAATATTTGGAAGTCATTAAGAAGAACTGGTATTAATTCTTTTTAAATGTTTTGTAGAATTTATCTGGGAAACCAGTTGGTCCTAGAATTGTCATTGTTTGGAGATTTTTTTAATCATTGTTTCAATTCTCTTATTTGATATTTGTCTTTTCATGCTTTCTATTTCTTCTTTATTGGTTCTATATTTACAAGCAATAGTCTTGGTAGGTTGTATATTTCTAAGATTTTAACCATTTCTATTTGTTTGTACAATTTGTTGATACATAATTGTTCACAGAAGTCCCTTAAAATCTTTTTTCACTTCTGTGATATCAGCTTTTGTCTTCTCTTTCATTTCTTTTTTTTTTCATTTCTAAATTTATTTATTTGACTCTTCTTTCTTTTTTTCTCGGTCAGTATAGCCAACTGTTTGTCAATTTTTTTTAAATTTTTTTCAGAAGCTAACTCTTAATTATGTTGGTCTTTTATGTTGTTTTTCTATTCTTTATTTTTGTTCTAATCTTTGTTTCTTTTCTTTGGCTAAGTTAGGGCTTAGTTCGTTATTTTTCTACTCTCTTCGGATATAGAGTTAGGTTGTTAAAATCATTCTTCTTTTAATTTAGCCATTTATTGCTATAGATCCCCACTTAGTACTACTTTTGCTGTGTAACATAAATTTTTGGTGTACTGTGTTATCTTTTTCATTTCCTTCAACATATTTTTTTGATTTCCCTTTCTATTTTTTCTTGAACCCATTGGTTGTTCAAGAATATGCTATATAATATCTAGATATAAATTTCATGGTTTTCCTTCTGTTATTAATTTCTAGTTTTATTACCTTGTGATTGGGAAAGATACTTTTAATGATTTCAATATTCATAAATTTGTTGACTTCCTTTTATATGATGGGTGATCTAGACTGTGGAGTATTCTCTGTGCCCTCAAGAAGAATGTCTTACTGCTACTATTGGCTAGAACATCCTTACATGTTTGGTGGGTCTATTTTGACTGAGGAGTTGTTCAAGACAGCTGTTTCCTTATTGACTTTATGTTTTGATGATCTATCCGTTATTGAAAATAGATATTTAAGTCTCCTACTATTATTGTGGGGCTATTTCTTTCTTCAGATCTGTCAAAGTTTGCCTTATATATTTAGGTGCTCTGTTATTGAGTGCACGTATACGTCTTTTCTCATACTCTTCCTCCCCACTCTTCTTCTGGTAACAACCATTCTGTTCTCAATATCTATGAGCTTGGTTTTTATTTGTTTTTTCTTAGAGTCCACATATAATGGAGATCATATGGTATTTGTCTTTTCTCTATTTCACTAATTTAATTAAGCATAATGCCCTCAAGATCCATCCACATTGTCACATAACCAAGATTTCATTCTTTTCTTTGAGTAAATACTATTCCATTGTATATAAATACCATAATTTCTTTATCCACTAATCCATTATGGATACCTATGTTGTTTTCTTATCTTGTCTAGTGTAGATAATGTTGCAATAAGCATCAGGGTGAATATATCTTTTGGAGTTAGTGTTTTTATTTTCTTTGGATGAATACCCAGAAGTAGAAATGATAGATCATATGATAGTTCAATTTTCAGTTTTTTTAGGAACCTTCATACTGTTTTCCATAGTGGCTGCAACAATTCAAATTTCCGCCAGCAGTGACTAGGGATTTTCTTTTCTCCACATCTTCATCAACACTTATTGCTTGTCTTTTTTGTAATAGCTATTATAACAGGTGTGAGGTGAGATCTCATTGTGGTTTTCATTTTCATTTCACTAATGGGTAGTGATATTTAGTATCTTTTCATACACCTGTGAGCCATCTCTATGTCTTCTTTGGAAAAATGTCTGTTTAGATCTTCTTTCCATTTTTTAATTGGATTGTTTGTTATTTTGCTATTGAGTTGTATGAGTTCTTTATATAGTTTGAACACTAGGCCCTTACAAATATTTGCAAATATTTTCTCACATATGGTAGGTTGTCTTTTCATTTTGTTGATGGTTTTATTTTCTATGTAAAAAATTTTAAAATTGATATGTCTCGCTTGTTTACTTTTTTGGTTGTTGCTTTTGGTTTTGATATCAGATCCAAAAAATAATTGCCAAGACTGATGTCAAGGATCTTACTGCTTAAGTCTTATTCAATTTTATAATGTCAAGTCTTAAATTCAAGTCTTTAACCCATTTTGGGTTAATTTTTGTGTATGTTGTAATATAGTGGTCTAGTTTCATTCTTTGGCATGTGGTCTCCAGTTTTCCCAACATTATTTATCAGAGATTATCCTTTCTTCATTGCATATTCTTGGCTTTTTTGTCATACATTAATTGTGCATATATGCACTGTTTGTTTTCTGGACTCATTATTCTGATCCATCTGTGTGCCTGTTTTTATGCCAATACCATACCGTTTTAATTTCTATGGCTTTGTAATATATTTTGAAATCAGGAAGAGTGAAGCCTCCAATTTTGTTCTTCTTTATCAAGATTGCTCTGGCTATTTGATGTCCTTTGTGTTTCCATTCAAATTTTAAAATTGTTCTATTTCCCTCGAAATTGGAATTTTAATAATGATTGCATTGGATTTTTAGATTTCTTTGGGTAGTATGGACATTTTAACAATATTAATTCTTCCAATCCATTTATTGTGTCTTCAAAATCTTACATTATTTCTTATAGTTTCTAACATACAGATATTTCATCTCTTAGGTAAATTTATTCCTGCAAATTTTATTCTTTTTAATACAATTGTGAATTGGATTTTTTTCTTACTTTCTCTCTGATAGTTTATGAGTATATAAAACAGACTTTGCATATAGATTTTGTGACCTTTAAGCTGACTGAATATTTTGTTAATACTGCCAGTTTTTTGATGTAGTCTTTAGACTTTTTTATATATAATATAATGTCATCTGCAAATAATGACAGTTTTACTTCTTTCTTTCTAATTAGATTGTCTTTTTTTCTTGTCTAATTGCTCTGGCTAGGACTTCCAGTTACTATGTTGAAAAAAAGTGGGAAAGTGAGTGTCCTTGTCTTGTTTCTGATCTTAGAGGGAAAGCTTTGATCTTTTCGCCATTTAGTATGATATTAGCTGTGGTCTTGTCTATATAGCCTTTCTTACGTTGAGATATGTTCCCCTATACACATTTTGTTAGGAGTTTTTATTGTAAATAAATGTTGATATTTGTCAGATGCTTTTTCTGCATCAAGATGATTATGTAATTTTTATCCTTCATTTTGTCGTGTGGTATGTCACATTTATTTGCAGATGTTGAATCAACCATGCATCCTTGGAATAAATCCCACTAGGTCATAGTGTATGATCCTTTTAATATGTTGTTGAATTCAATTTCTTAATATTTTATTGAGGATTTTTGCATCTATATTTATCAAGGATATTGGCCTATATATTTTTTTTTCTTGTGGTGTCTTAATCTATGTGTGATATTAAGGAAATGCTGGCTTTGTAAAATGAGTTTGGAAGAGTTTTCTCTTCTATTTTTGGAAGAGTTTGAGAAGTACTGGTATGAATTCTTTAAATTTTTGGTAGACTTCACAAGTGAAGCTATTTTGTTGTTGAGGAATTTTTGATTACTGATTCAGTCTTCTTACTGGTAATCAGTACGGTCAATTTTCTATTTCATGATGATTCAGTATTGGTAGGTCATATGTTTCTAGGATCTTACCCATTTTTTCTAGGTGGTCCAATTTGTTGGTATATAATTGTTCATAGTAGTCTCTTATGATCCTTTGTATTTCCATGGTGTCAGTGGTAATATCTCTTTTGTTTATAATTTTATTTATTTGGGTCCTTTATTTTTTTTTCTTGGTGAGTCTAGCTAAAGGCTTATCAATTTTGTTTATCTTTTAAAAAAACTCAGGTTCATTGAAATTTTATATTATCTTTTTAGTCTCTATTTCATTTACTTCTGCTCTAATACGTATTATTTCCTTGCTTTTTCTAACATTTAGAAATAATTAATCCCAATACTTCTCAAACTCTTACAAAAACTTAAAGCAAAAGGAGAACTTTTAGTCTCATTTTACAAAGCCAGCATTAACCTGACAATAAAGCCAGACAAGCACACTATAAGGTGAACATAGATTAATATATTCCTGTTGAACATAGATGAAAAAAAACTCTCAACAAAATATTACGAAATTGAGTTCAACAATACATTGGAAGAATCAAACACAAAAATCATGTGTGATTCATTTCTGGGATGCAGGATGCTTCAACATAGGCAAATCAATAATTGTTATATTAATAGAATAAAATAGATAAACATAATTAATAAAATGGGGAATAAAAATACTTGATCATTACAATAGATGAAGAAAATCATTTGACAAAACTCAACATCCTTTCCTGTTAAAAACTCTCAAAAAATCAGGCATAGAAGAAATGTTTCTAAGTGTAATATAGGCCAAATACGACAAGCCTAAAGCTAACTTAATGATGCTAAAATGTTAAAAGCCTTTCCTTTAACTTCAGGAACAAGACAAGAGTGCCAACTCTCACCATTTTTATTCAACATAGTACTGAAAGACCTAGCCATAAAAATTAGGCAAAAAAAAAAAAAAAAAGAGAGGACATTCAGATAGGAAAGGAATAAGTAAAATTATCTCTGTTTGCCAATGACAGGATTTTATATATAGATAACCTTAAAGACTCTACCTAATAGTTTTCTACAGAAAACTATTAGAACAAATAAACTCAGTTAAATTGCAGGATACAGAATAAACATACAGAAAGTGGTTGCATTTCTACACTAACAATGAACTATCTAAAAGAGAAATTAAGAAAACACCCCATTAACAATTGCATTGAAAACAATCAAATACTTGAAAATAAATTTAACCAAGGAAGTGAATGATCTATTCACTGAAAACTGTAAGACATCGATGAAAGATATTGAAGTTGACACATGTAAATGAAAATATATCTTATGTTCTGGGACTGGAAACACTAATATTGTAAAAATGTCCATAATACTCAAAGTAATATACATATTCAGTGCAATCCTTGTCAAAATTCCAATGGCATTTTTCACAGAAATATAGCAAACAATTCTAAAATTTGTCTAAAATCACAAAAGACCCTAAATAGCTGAAGCAATCTTGAGAAAGAAGAACAACACTGGATGCGTTACACTTCCTGACTTAAAGCTATTTTACAAAGCTATAGTAATCAAAACAGCATGTTGCTGGCATAAATATATGCCAGCATGTGTACCATTGTAACAGAATACAAAGCTAGGACATAAATCCACACATATGCAGTCAACTAATGTTTGACAAGGGTGCTAAGAACACATACGAGAAAAGGAGAATCTCTTCAATAAATAGTGTTGGGAAAACTGAATATCCACATACAAAAGAATGAAACTGGATCCCCCTCTTACACCACTACATGCCTTAACTCAAAATCAATGGACTGAAGTGTGAGATGTGAAGCTCTATAACCTCTTGAAGAAAACATGGGGCAAACGGTCTTTGACGTTTGTCTTGACCATGATTTTGTAGATAAGATTCCAAAAGCATATGCAACAAAAAAGAAAATGAATAAGTGGGGCTACATTATACTAAAGACTTCTGCATAGCCAAGGAAGCAATCAAAATATTGAGAAGGCAACATATAGAATAGAAGAGTACATTCATAAACCATTTATATAATGAGAGGTTATTATTCAAATTATATAAAGAAGTCATATAATTCAATATCAAAAAAAGCAAATTAAAAAATGGACAAAGGATCTGAACATACATTTTTGAAAGAAGACATACAAATGAACAATAAGTATATAAATGGCACTCCCCACCAGTCATTAGCGAAATACAAATCAATACAACAATGAGATATCATATGTTGTCTTTTATGATGACTATTATATAAAAGAAGAGATAACGAATGTTGGCAAGGATATGGAGAAAAGAAATGTATACACAGTGTTGGTGGGAATAGAAAATAGTTTCCATTATGGGAAACAATATGGCAGATTCTCAAAAATATTAAAAATTGAATTACTTTATGATCCGGCAATCCCACTCCTGAGTATATATCTGAAGGAAATGAAGTAACTATCTCAAAGAGATACCTGCATATTCATGTTCATTGCAGCACTATTCACAATAGCAAAGATGTGGAAACAACCTAAAGATTCTTTGACAGACGAATGGATACTTATAATGGATACTATACATGATCCACATGTATCCATATGTAGCATATATTTTATATAATATAATATATGTAATATCCCCATATAATGAAATATTATTATATAATATATGTGTATATTAGACATTATATGTATATATACAAAATGGAATATGATAGTATAAAAAAAGGAAATCCTGCCATTGATGACAACATGGATGAATCTGAAGGACTATGCTAAATGAATTAAGCCAGACAGAGAAATTCAGATACCATGGTATCACTTATATGTGGAACCAAAAAAAATTCCAGAAACAGAGTACAATGGTGGTTTCCAGTTGTTGTGGGAAGGGTAAGTCTGTTGGTGTAGGTAAGGGTATATGTAAGAATAACAAGAAGAATAAAAAGTTATAAGAAGAATAAATTCTGAGGATGTACAGCATGAAGACTATAGGTAATAATATGGTCTGGTATACTTGATAGTTGCTAAGCAAATCTGAAGTATTAAAAAAAGAGTCAGCTATTTAACTATGTGATGTGATGAATGTGTTAACTATCTTGATACTTGTAAGTATTTTACAGTGTATATGTATATAAAATCATCACATTTTAAACTTTAAATGTATTCAACTATATTTGTCAATTGTTCTTCAACATAGTTTTAACAATATATGAGGGCTAGAAGGGACCTGAGTCACCTCTAGTGCTAGAGGTATTCATCCGGCTTGTAAATGTGGAATCAGGTAAGACCTAAGAGGGAATCTGACCCAACATTTTTTAGCTAAGAAGGGGAAAATGACCACTAATAATTTGTTTATTTTCTTTATTTATCTTTTGCTGAACAGCTGTTATGCAACAAGTACGATCTCTATACTCGAGAAGGTGAAGACATACAGACAAACAAACCATTCAACTACACGCTTTCAAAAGAAAGAGAGCAAGAGAGGTGGAAAGAAAGAGAGAGAGAAAGAAAATGTGAAAATTACTTTTGTCTTAGGGTTTTTTACTATTTATTTTCCTGTTTTGTAGTAGTGTAATAAAAAAATATGTTTAATGTTTATCTTTTTACTATTGTAGACTTTCTTTTCTTTCCATTCTTTAGTATGTCACTCAGTTCTTCTTAGCACATTAGCCAGAGGAGAAATGAACTGCGAAATGTTTGGGATAAACCTTATAATGAGTAACAACATTAAATTATGGAATTACCATGTTTATTCAAGCTATTACCATCTCCTAATAACACTCATAACACAAACTTAGAGTAAAATATGATTTATTCCCTATAATATTAGAGATAAATAAAATATTTAGAACCAAATGTTTAGATCAAACTCTTTCCTTTCTGAACTGTACACAGTTATACCTAGAACATGGTGAATATGTCAGTTCCTAGTGAAGGCAAGCCATGTTCCATCAAACTATACAAAGAAAAATTAGACTGTATTTGTTTATGTAACTGAGAGTGAAATAGAATTAGTGTTAACTTCAGGAATGGTAGACTTCAGCAAGTCAGATATCATCAGGAGATATATATGTGTCTTTCTACCTATGTATATCTATCTATGTATTTATCTATCATTACCACCTATCAGTCTACCTCTAATCCTTTTTTTTTTCTTGGTGAGGAAGATCGGCCCTGAGCTAACATCTGTTGCCAATTTAGCTCTTTTTGCTTGAGGAAGATTGTCACTGAGTTAACGTCTGTGTCAATCTTCCTCTATTTTGTATGGGGGATGCCACCACAGCATGACTTGATGAGTGGTGTGTAGGTCTGTACCCAGAATCCAAACTTGTGAGTCCCAGGCAGGTGAAGCAGAACACACAAACTTAACCACTATACCACTAGGCCAGCCCCTGTCTATATCAAATCTTGATCCTTTTTTCCTATATATTGGTTTTATCCTCTAGCAGGCAAAGACGGCTTGGTTTTCATTCCTTAAGTACTTTAAAGAGCAGAAAGATTTTCTCTCTCATTTTGCACACTAAGAATTAAAGAGAGGGACCAGCCTGGTAGCATGGTAGTAGCCTGGTAGTAGTTAAGTTCATGTGCTCCACTTCAGTGGCCCGGGGTTCAGATCTGGAAGTGTAGAATGCTGTTGGGCAGAGGTGTGTTGAGAAAACTCACGACTGCTACCAGGGATCTTTGGATGAATGAAATAACCTCTAGAATCACAGTTTGAGTTTTGGGGAGAAACCATCTGTGCTACTTATTGGAATACAAATTTATAACACTTGTCCAGAAAGCATTTAGGTTATATCCAGCATAGTTGAAAATGCACAAATGTTATGACCCAGGAGTTCTGTCCTTGATATAGTCTCAAGAAAAATCTCTTTCTATGTACTATATATTGATGGTGCTCAGGGCAGGCCACCCCAAGATGCACCACCCTGGTATCCAGATTATTTTGAGCTAAAGACAATAAAGGCTCAGAAGACTCAGGAAGAACATTTGAGCTTCCCCTCCCAAACTGCCTAAAGAATTTAATATAGAAGGCCTGTAACAGGAAGGAGCCACTACCATACGATGGCTATAATATAATGTAAAATAGATGTGATAAAAAAAGGCACCAACAAGCCCATCTTACCAAAAATTCTGTCTCTCCAGCCACATTCTCTATAGGTGACCCTGTAAAGAGTTGTCTGACAAACATTTGCAATTCCATCTCCAGGTGAATTGTCTTCTTCCCTTCTGAAATCCCAAACCACTAACTCCGAACACCTTCCTCACCTTTAAAGGAAAATACTTAAGTGAGCAACTTACTCATAAGAATGACTTTCTATTTTCTGAGTTTCTCCCATGTACACATAAACTTTGTTTGATTTTCTCATGCTAGCCTGCCTTTTTAATCATTTGACCAGCCAAATAAGAACCTTAAGGGAAAGGGAAGGGGGGATTCTACCTTTTCTCCAACTATATATATGTATATATATATACCCAGTACACAGCAAATTAAGAAGTGAAAGGCAAAAGAAACAAAAAAGCAAAATCAAGAGGACTTTAATTTCTCCATGACGTTCTTTTTTAAATTTTAAAACTAGTGGAAGCTAAAATAATTAAATATGAACAATAGCTAAATTAGACTCATTGGTTCTGTATTTTCTATTGCTTTCTGTTTTATATGGTATCAAGCTTTTCATAATTAAAAGAAAGTAAAACATGGTTAGAGTTCAAACGTAAATCCAATTTTTTTCTTTAAACCTAAAATTTTGTGACATGCATGTAGATGGAGTAAGAGAGAATATATTTTGATTTTTTAAAACTTTTTGTTTATTTCAGTTAATCATAAGAACAGGCTCTTGCCAGCATGTCCTCTTACTGCCCAACATGGGGCCTTCTTGCCACCAAAAGACATGCCAATAGTCAAGAGGCAAGGTGGTAAGAGAAAAAGGACTTTATTACAGCTTGCTAGCAAGAGGAATGATGCCAACTCATGTCCAAAAGAACCATCTTAAGGGGGCACAAAATCTTACAGCAGTTATATAGGCCATTGGGTTATTGGGGAAGGTTTAGGAATGTTGATCTTCTTGAGTTGCAGACTGAGAGTGCCACCCAGATCTTTCAGTTTTCACTGATGATGGCTATCAGCATAGATTCTGTGTTCAGGGGTCATCACATTCCTAAGGAACTCAAGAAAGCAAAGTTATCATCTTATCATAGCTGAGATGTACATGCACAAACAGGGGTCATAAAATTCACAGAGCAGTTAGATCTCCTGGAGGGTGCTTATGCAGCTGGGTTAGTTTGTCAGAGGTCACTCAAAGTTACAATAGAGTTTTTCTTTTCTACAATATGACCTCCCTTATGTCAACCTTGTCTTGAGCCGGTATCATCCCTCCTATGCTATACTCCTTCACCACATTTTAAATCATTTATGAGTTAGAGTGAATTTTATTTTTACTCTTGCCTGTGCCCAAGTCTATTCCTCTAATACCAAAATGCCCAGTCTGTTTCCCATTGACCTCAAAATTTTTCCCAGGATTCAGTCTTACAGCCCTGAGATGCCTCCTATCCTTTCAGCAAATACTGAGACTGCTTCCTGAATGTTAAAAGCTGACAGAAGTAAATTATCCAAATCAGGGTTCCCATGAGAAGAAAGTCCTGAGAGTAAAGACAGGCTTCAGGAATCCTATTCATACCGTGAAGGTAAAGTCATTAAATAATTCTGCATGACAGCCTTGTCTCTTTTGATTTTGCAAAAAGGATAATGGAAAGATTGGCAACATCTTGCTTGATTCTGAACTGATTAAAATTTTATAATAAGAATCTTAATGACAAGAAAAACAATCTCACAGAAAGCATTTATTCCTGAGCACTGACACCACTATGTGGGAATGAGTATTGTCTTACACATGGAATTCACTCTATCCTTTGTCTTAGAGGGAATTTGGCTTGGCATGCATATTAAAATATTGTTTTGAAAATTCTGATGCATCCAAGAATGAATATTTTTTTCTAATTTAGTTCTTTGATCCATTGTTGGCAAAGCAATCAACACTAAGCTTATCTAGCCAGTTTGTCTGGGCCACACTCTTGGATTTTATTAGACAGCTCAATCAAGGAGAATTGTCATTTGTCAGAGGCAAAAGAGTCCTATATTCTTTGGGTCTCTGTTAAACAATTTTATCAGGCCTAAAAGAAAGGAAAGGTAATTTACTTGAAATGCTTGTAACCTGTTAAAAGCATTTAGGATTTCAGGGTTTCTCATTTTTTTCTCCCTTTGTTGGGAAGTTGACAGGTGAGATATTGGATAGCTGGCTTGTTTTGGTAAATCACTTTTCTTTTCTCCTTTCAAGTTTACTCTGAAACGGTTGCCATCAAATGAAGTCTTCCAATGTGAAATTCAATAACCTGGAAATAATCAGAAATTATTCAGAAATGTTATACATTTCAGAACTACTCTGCTACTCAATATCATTTACTACAGGATGGAACCAGCGTTCACAGGGGAAAATTCAGCGACTAACTGATCACTTACCAAATGACAGGTGGAGGTTCAATGAGAAACTTTGGCTGACAGAATCATTCTACGTAGAACTCCTTGACGAGTAGTCCTAAACAGCAGCAGCAGCAGTATCTGGGATCTTGTTAGAAATTCAAATTCTTAGCTTCCACCTCACTTCTACTGGACCAGGAATTTGTGATTTAACAAGCAACGTAGGGAACTTGGAAGCATGCTCTAGTTTGAGATAAACTGTTCCAGGGTAACCTGCCTACTTGGATATAAAGAAGCCCAACTCTGAGCTCCTTCACTCTTCCTCCTCCTGTTGTGGCTCAAGTCAAAATGTCTAATTTGTCATCAATAGTTTGTGGTGGAATAATTTTAAATTACTTTAAATATTTAAATTATTTTAAATTTGATTGCTATTATGTGCAAATGACTTTTGGTGTTATTATTTTGGAATTCTCAGGGAAATGTTTTTCTATAAAAAAAGTAAATGTAGCCATCCTTAGCTGTGAAGAAAGGAACAAGGTTGTGAGAAATAGTGCCATAAAGATCTTGGGTGCCAAGAGTTGAGGAAATCAAATGGTTCTGTCCCTAAGAAATGATCAAAAACTGTCTAGGTTTTAGATGCAAGATTTATGCTTTTAATATAAAAATAAATTATTTGTGGACATTTTAAAAAGGTATTTACCTTTAATATTTCTAATAAAAGTATTTCCATAAAATATTTTTAAATGTAATATATTCAATGTCATATTTGGTAGAGTAAATACTTGGACTACACAGGGAGTATAGCTATTTTCATGAGCTCAAGCTCTGAATGTAGAGAGCTTGGATCTCATTTCGTCTCTGACAGTTGTTAACATGTAATTTTTGTGCAAAAATGTAATCTCTGGGTTTCTTCACCCATAAGATAAGATAATAGTACTATATGTACAAGATTATTTTGATTATGAACTGAATTATCAATAAAATACCTTAAATTGTTAAAGAGCATAAAACATTTCTAACAGTAATTGCTCTGTAATACTTGCTTTAGTTTTAACCTTCTCCTTTGCTTCAATAACATGAAACATTTTGTCTTAAATTCTGCTGCAATGCTAATATAATCCACAAGAATCCTCATAGTATTTCTGTCTCACATCTTAATATTAAATTAGATTATACGTTATGTAAATGAAAACTTTTGTTATGATATACAAATTCCAAATTATATTTTGAAATTGTATTCATTCTTATTTCCAAATTATCTACTTCTTCAAATTAAGAAAAGTTTGACTTTTGTGAATCATTAGCTCTTAGTTTCCCCCTGTTAGATAGTAAGATTGAAGGCAAGAGTATATTATAAGTGAATTTGAACAATTAGTATATAAAAAGTCTTCATACAATCTCAAATAAGATCATAACTAGCTAAAAAAAGGTCTGGTGGGTGACCTCTCTGACCTGCTTTGAGTCTGAGTGTAGAAAGCCTCTTTGATCCACCCAGTGATATGCTGATAAATATTAAATAACTGGCTCTTTGGAAAGAGAAAAAATGACTGACTTGTAGTATCTGCCAGTTTCCACAGTGTTAGTATGCCCCCATAGCCAATGTTAAGTTTCCAATGTGATCTCAGTGCATGCAGAATTGGAAAGAGATGGGTAAAATGGCTCTCAAAAGATGCAGGATGCAAAGTGAAATAAGTCAGAGGGAGAAGGTCAAATACCGTATGATTTCCTTCATTAAGTAGTAGATAATAACAACAATAAACAAACACATAGGGACAGAGATTGGATTGGTGGTTACCAGAGGGGAAGGGGGGAGGGAGGAGGGTGAAAGGGATAATTGGGTACATGTGTGTGGTGATGGGTTGTAATTAGTATTTTGGTGGTGAACATGATGTAATCTATGCAGAAACAGAAGTACAATGATGTACACCTGAAATTTTTACAATGTTGTAAACCAATGTTACTGCAATAAACAAAAAATTTAAAATAAAAAAATAAAAAAATAAAAGATGCAGGAGCCAGCTCCAGCACACTGCTCTATTCATTCCTGGCTGTTGATGATGCTAGTATTTTTACAGGAAAAGACATTATTTTTCTAAGTACTGGGCCTTTTCTATGTTAGAAGGAGGCATGTGTGTTTGTGTGTGTGTGGTTGTGTGTTTGTGTTCCTAAAGGCTCTTGTTGACCATCTATTAAACCCTACAGTTATGAAATAAAGGTTTAAATAAATGAGAGTAGAGATCTCATCCAGTAAACACTCATTTAGATAACTTTTTCAGAAAATAAAATTGATATTTTAAGAAATGTTTCCATGAGACTATATCTCCTCTAATGATCCTATCATTTAATTGTGTTCAAGAGCTAACATTGATTTTTTTTTTCGTGAGGAAGATTGGCCCTCAGCTAATGCCTGTTGCCAAACCTTCCCTTTTTGCTTGAAGAAGAGTGGCCCTGAGCTAACATCTGTGCCCATCTTCCTCTATTTTCTATGTGGGTCAGTGCCACAACATGGCTGACAACTGGTGTAGGTCCTTGCCCAGGATCTGAAACTACTGATTCCTGGGCCACAAAAGTGAGCACATGATCTTAAGCACTGCGCCACTGGGCCAGCCATGGTAATGCTGATTGTTACAGGACCCTTCAGAGACTTTTTTTTACTCAGATGGTGATATATCCGGTTGCAGAATAAATATATTATGTATATAGGAATATCTAACACCACATCTAGACAACTATTCCACATCCAGACAAATCTCTTTATTGGGTTCTGGCTGAAGACAGCAACATAGAAACATGCTGAACACACCTCCTTCCCTAAATCTACAGCTACAAATAGAAAAATTTCCTATGAAAAAAACTAAAAACTGGCAAAGTGACCCTTTATTATTAGGCAAATGAGGGGGAAAGCATATCAAAAAGGGTAGGAGAGGCTGAGACACAATCTTGCCGTAAACCCCATCCCCAGCATGGAGACCCACAATTGGGAAAGTACTCAAAACCAGAGCTTCTCTCTGATGAGTGAAGGATTGGTACAACACCCTGGGCACCCCAACAGTTAATACCAGCAGTTGAGAGACAAGACCCAAATCAACTGGCTCTGGGTATATGTCAAAAAGAAATGAAATCAATGTCTCAAAGAGATATCTGCACTCCCATGTTTATTGCAGAATTATTCACAATAGTCATGATATGACATCAACCCCTAAGTGTGTGTCAACAGATGAATGGATAAAAATATATACTCACCTTGTATGAAATTCTTATATATATTGGACATTAACCTCCTATTTTAGATATACTCACGAGGGCATTATGCTGAGTGAAATAAGCCATACACAGAAAGATAAACATCAGATGATCTCACATGTATTTAATCTAAAAATAAGTTTTAACTCATAGTGTCAGAGGGTAGAATGGTGTTCACCAGAGGTAGGGTGGGGAAAAGGAAAAATAATGATCAGAGGGTTCGAACTTTCAATTGTAAAAACAAGTTCTGGACATCAGTTTCTACTGTGGTGACTACTGTAAATAATAATGTATTGAATACAAGAAATTTTCTATCAGAATAGATTTCAAGTTTTCTCACATCCCAAAGAAAAACGATAACTAAGTTAGTGACAGATATGTCAATTAGTTTGACTGTAGTAATTGTTTCAGTACATATACAAATATCAAACATCATATTGTAAACCTTAAGTATATACAATTTTTTACTTTTCAAAAATAAATAATAAAAATTTAAAAAGGAAAAGAATAAATATATAAAAGTAATCTTAAGCTTCTAACTTAGAAAACTAGGAAAATAAAATAAATTTTTTAAAAAGTAGAAGGAAATTGCTGCCGGCCAGGTGGCGTAAGCGGTTAAGTGCGTGCTCCACTGCCACAGCCTGGGCATGCACCAAGCACCGCTTGTCAAGCCATGCTGTGGCAGCATCCCATATAAAGTGGAGGAAGATGGGCATGGATGTTAGCCCAGGGCCAGTCTTCCTCAGCAAAAAGAGGAGGATTGGCAGATGTTACCTCAGGTCCGGTCTTCCTCACAAAAAAAAAAAAAATGTAGAAGGAAAGAATGACAACTAGAAGAGAAATTAATAAAATTGAAACCAGAAAATCAATTAATAAACTCAACAAAGCCAAACACTAGTTCTTTGAAAAGAATCAGTAAAATTCCTAAGCCCCTAGCCAGCCTAAGAAAAAAAGAGACAGGACACAAACTACAAGTATGAGCATTGAAAGAGAGGACATCACTACAGATCACATGGACATTAAAGGATAATAAGTACCAAGGATGTTCACAGATTTGATAATCTAGTTGAAATGAACCAATTTCTTGAAAGACACAATCTGTCAAAAATCACACTAGAAGAAATAGACAATCTGAATAGGACTATATTTATTAATGAAATGAATCAATAATCAACAATCTTCCAAAACTGAAAGTGCGAGTCCCAAATGCGTTCATTTGTAAATTCCACCAAACATAAGGAAGAAACTGGACCAGTTCTGTATAATCTCTTTCAGAAGATAGAACCTAAATAACTCATTAAGTCATCTTAACACATTCTATGAGTCATCACCTTAATATCAAAACCAAATAGAGACATTACAGGCAAAAATACTACAGACCAGTATCTCTCGTGGACACACATGCAAAATCCCCAACAAAACTTTAGGAACTGGTATCCAACAATGTGTAAAGTGGATTATACATCACAACCATGTGAAATTTATCCCCAGTATGCAATGCTGGTTCAACATTTGAAAATGAATTAATGTAATCCACCACAGTAACTGGCTGGAGCAGAAGGATCATACGATCATGTCAATAGGCACAGAAAAAGCATTTGACAAAATCCAACACCCAGGATTACAGTCATCGGCAAACAAGTAATAAATGAGAACTTCCTCAGCCTGATAAACAACATCTATAAAACGTCCATTGCTGACATCACACTTAATTGTTGAGAAACTTGAAGCTTTCTGACTAAGATTAGGAACAAGACAAGGATGAACTCCTTTTCAATATCACACGGGAAGTTTTAGCTAATGAAATAAGATAAATAAAAAGTAAAATGATACAGATTGGCAAAGAAGAAATAAAACATTATTTGATTGCAGATGACATGATTATGTAGAAAATATGAAAGAATCAACAAATAAAATTTGTGAAAATAATAAGTGCAGTTACAGAATACATGGTTAATGTCAATCACTTTCCTATACATGGGCAATAAAAAATGAAATTTGAAATTAAGAACATAATTCCATTTACATTAACATCAAATATGAAATACTTCAGTATAGATCTAAGAATGTGTGTTCAATATCTATATAAGGAAAACTACAAAACTCTAATGAATGGAACTAAAGAAGAACTAAATAAACACAGAAATATTTCGTGTTCATGGATAAAAAGACTCAATATTGTCAAGACGTCACTTCTTCCCAACTTGATGTATAGATTCAATGCAATAACAATCAAAATCCCATCAAGTTGTTTGTGAATATCAACAATCTGATTCTATTGTTATATCGAAAGGCAAAAGACCCAGAGTAGCCAACACTTCCATTGAATATTGAAAGAGAAAATCAAAGTCAGAGGACTGACACTCTTTTACTTCAAAACTTACTGTAAGGGTACAGTAATCTAGACAGCTTGGAACTGAAAGAATAGACAAATATGTGAGTGGAACAAAATAAGGAAGCCAGAAATAGACTCACGTAAATACAGTCAAGTGATCTTTTACAAAAAGCAAGAACAACACAGTGGAGCAAAAATAGTCTTTTCAAAAAATTGTGCTGGAATAACTGGACATTCACAGCAAAGAAATGAACCTAGGCACAGCCATTACATCTTTCAGAGATGTTAACTCAAAATGGATCACAGATCTAATGTAAAAAGCAAAAAAAGAGATCTTAAAAAAAATCTAACGTCAATATGAAGGAATGGAGCATTTCTATAAAATATTTCCCCTTGACACTTGCAGTCCTGACCCCATCACTTCAACTCCTATTACTCTATTCAACAATTTTATGTGTGCTCAGTAAACTCAGTTCAGGAATTTTATATTTTATTGTTTGAACTGACTTCCAATTTAATTCTAAATTTTGGAAAGCTGCTTGAAATAAACAATCAGATTGTGATTTTAGGTTTATGTGTTTAGGTGATATTTTGCTTAGATACTTTACTGTACTACAAAATTCAGAGTACATAAAACTACTTTACACTACAGTGAAACATAACATAAGTTACATAGCACCATCCTTGCTCCATACTCAAAAATTCCCACCAGACTCTCAAAAAATATTTGCTGAAGAAATAGGTATCAGCTAGTTTAATTCATAGTCTTAAATCTTCTATATAGATCAGTTTTCGATTGAAAACTTAATTTTTTACTGTTGGTATATGTAATTTATTATCCAAAGAATTGGATTGTAAAGCCATTTTCAGAGTAAACTTAGGATTGTTTCTTTCATGTTCTAGTTTTTGTTTTTATTTTTTGGTTTTCATTATTTTTCTTTTTAACATTTCCTTCCCTTCTTTCGTGCCTATCTGTTTGTCTTTCTTCTTAGCTTTCTTTTCTTTTTGAAAAATGCCTTTAGAAAAAGATCAAAGTTCACAGTTAGTAATATACCAATTTGATCCCCACACAAATATCTGAAATTCACTGTATTTACCAGCCTGACTCATATGTTGGGTCAAACAATATGCTGTGTGCATATTGGGCTTTACTTGATGTTGCCAAACTATTCCCCTAAAAGTTTACACCAGTTTACCTTTCCAACAGCAGTGTATGAGAGTTCCCAATATTCCACCTGCCTGATAATACTGATATTTTTTTATACTGGAAATTAAAAAAAAAATTCTTCCTAATCTGATGTGAAATTTTTCAAAACTCAAAAATAAAAGTAATTTGCATAATTATTAATGGAAGTAAGCATTTGACATATGCAGATCAATAAGACTTCCTTATGCATGAAATAACTTTTCATGTATTTTGTCTTTTCCTATTAGGTTGTATTTTATTACTAATTTGAGGCTTTTTTTTTTTTTGTATATTCTATATACCAAGCATCTGTATACTGAGCACTTGTTAGTTATGTGAATAGCAAGTATTTTTCCCAGTATGTAAAAGTATAGGAATTGTAATTAGCTTTTTCTCCAATTGTCCACCAGACCATATATTATATTGTCCTTCTTTTTCCCTCTGATTTACTGTTACAGAGCTATCATTTTTCAAAGTTTTTATCTTTTTCTAAGATTTCTCTCTTCTGTTGTCCTTTTCGCTTATCTTTGAACCAATACCATTTCCAAATTGATTCTCTTTAAATTCTATTTATTTAAATTAAAAACGTGAATCATAAACAAGATCAATTCATCCATTTCTCTCACCCTCCACCTCTGGGAACCATCAATTTGTTCTCTGCATTTACGAACTTGGCTTTTTAAATATATATATATATATTTAGATTCCACATATAAGAGAGATGATGTAGTATTTGTCTTTCTCTGTCTAACATATTTCACTTAGTGTAATACCCTTGTGGTCCATCAATGTTGTCAGGAATGGCAGCAGTGTATTCTTTTTTATGGGTAAATCATTATCCCTTGTATATTCTTTACACCTTTATCCACTGACGGACACTTGATTTGTTTGTATATCTTGGCTATTGTAAATAATGCTGCCATTATCACATGGGTACACATATTTTTTTCAAAATAGTTTTTTTGTTTTCTTTGGATAAATAGTCAGAATTGGAATGGCTGGATCATATGGTAGTTCTATTTTTAATTTTTTGAAAAACTTGCATATCGTTTTCTGTAGTGGCTGTATCAGTTTACTTTCCCACCACCAGCGCACAAGAGTTCCCTTTTCTCCTTATCCTCACCAAATCTTTTTATTTCTAATCTATTTTTTTATAACAGTCATTCTTACAGATGTGAGATGATATCTCATTTTGGTTTTGATTTGTATTTCCATGATTATTAATAATGTTGAACATTTCTTTATGTACCTTCTGCCATTTCTATGTCTTCTTTGGAAAAATTTCTGTTCAGATCCTCTGCCTATTTTTAAATCAGATTATTTGGTGTCTTGCTATTGAGTTGTGTGCGTTGTTTATATATTTTGAATATTATCTTCCTACTAGATATATCATTTTCAAATATTTTCTTCTATTCAGTAGGTTGATTTTAATTCTGTTGATGATTTTCTTTGCTGTACAGAAGATTTTTAATTTGATATACTCCCACTTTATTTTGGTTTTTTTCTGCTTTTGCTTTAGGTATCAAATTTAAAAAATCATTATTAAGACCAATGTCAAGGAGCTTACCACCTATGTTTTGTTCTAGGAGTTTTATGACTTCAGATGTTCTATTCAACTTTTATAATCAGTCTTGAGTTATTTCTATCTATGGTGTAAAGTAGTGAGTTTCAATCTTTTGCATGTGGCTCTCCAGTTTTCCCAACACCATTTACTGGAGACTGTCTTTTCCCCATCATATATTCTTGCCTCCTTTATCATAAATTAATTGATCACATAAGTGTGGGTTTATTTCTGGGCTCTGTATTCCGTTTCATTGATCTATGTGTATGTTCTTTTGCCAATAACACTACAGCTTTGTAATATAATTTGGAATCAGGGAATGTGATGCCTCCAGCTTTGTTCTTCTTTCTCTGGATTCCTTTGGCTATTTAGGTTCTTTTATGGGTCCATACAAATTTTAGGATAGGTTTTTCTATTTCTTTGAAAATGTCGTAGGAAGTTTGATAGGGATTTCACTGAATTTGTAGATTGCTTTGCATGATATGGACATTTAAACAAGATTAATTCTTCCAACCCATGAGCCTGGAATTTTTGTTTTTAAATTGATGAACTTGGATATGAAGCTCTTAAAATAACTAACTGTGAATTACTGGGGGAAAACACAAATTACCATCATCTGAGCTCAGATTTTTCTCTTTGTCTATAATCTAAAAATAAAAAAATATGTATTTCCTAATGTTATCTGCTAACACGCAGCAGTGATTTCTCAAAAATAGATAATATAGCCCTTGGAATGAGGTCATTCTTTTAGCACATGCAAAGAGATAATAAAATTTTTTTTGCCTTTTTTTCACTTTTGGTGTTGAGGAGATCATTTGGTACTTTTCATATGCTATTAAAATATCTAGTTACTAGACCCTCACAGATAGATCTCTATAGAACCAGAAATGGTTCTGAACAATTGGAAAAACTTCCAATTTCTAGAACTAACATATGTCTGTAATGTGCCCCCTCTAAACTACTCTCAGTATTTGGGACTAAATTGTCTAATTATTTTTCCAGACTCTGCATAAGTCTTCAACTACCTATCTGCCTACTCACTATCTACCATCCACCTACTCATCTATTTAATTACTGAACAATCCACCCACCCATCCATTTCTTCAACAAATAATCATTGAGAAGCTACTATACAGGAAGGATGGTGTTATGTAGTTTGACTCCAATGTGGAAAAAGAAAACATGGGTCCTGACCTAGTGTTTTTCTTCTAAGGGAATTTATGCATAATTTCCACCTGACATCCCTGCTATAGGAAGAGACAGGAAGTCTCAGTATTTGCTCCTAGAGATCTTTGGCACTATGTGATTTAACTATCACCAACTTAACTATTAGAATATATCTGTGTCATATATTCAATGTGGATGGAAGTGTTTAAATTGGAAGAATAAACTTGATGACCTATGACTGTATGAATAACAGCAAATCAAGGACAGACTGCCTCCCACACTTTGATGCAATGCATCAGATTCTACAATTGCTCTAGATTAGCTCTGGACTTCTTACTGTAAGCCTCAGAGTATTCTGTGTGCAACAGTTGGACCCATTTATGTAAATACCAAAAGCCCAGGAAACAGAAAAAGGTTACAAGCAGAACTCTTTGGACTGGTTTTATAAGCTCTTAGTGCTATGAAGAATTGGGGGATTTCTGTGGGTCTTGGAGCCTTGTAAAGATGTTGGGCTTACTCTCTAAAGACATGCAAGCAGTATGCAGGGGTCGGGCTCTATCTGAGTTTCCATTCCTATGCAACAAAATACTGGTATGCCATTGGTGAACAAAGGCCTGATTACTGTTACTCATATAGCTGGAGAGGAATAGGTCCACTTCAAAGTGGTGCTATGTCCAGTCAGTGCTGTCCCTGATATCTGTGAAGTCTCAGGAACAAAATGGCCATTAAGGTTTGTGCTAACAAAGCCATATTTTGCAAGGAACACTTACCTTTTTTCAGCCTCCACCAGAACCAAAGGACTACATTTAATTGGAATCAAATTTCTTTGTCAGCCCAGCCTACAATGGGTTCATAAGGCATTCTCTTTTCTACACCTAGGATTTTGTATAGGAACAGAATATTCTTTGGGAGCTTCATATCATGAGCAGGAGTATCAAATTCTCTAGCAATAGCATTTCATCTTGACAACACAAAAACAAGCTTTGTGATTGGTAAACCTCCAAAGTGTTAATTTATATATCATGGGATAACAATATCAACTTCTCCCGGGGCATGTTCTGTTACCTTTGTATCTTGAACACCAAAGATGCTGTTTTTCATTAAACCAACATGAAGACTCCTTAAGAACATTTTTTTGTTTTAATTTAGAAGTTTTAATTTTTTGTTTTTTGGGGAAACTATAACTGTATATTGTATGTTAATTTACAAGAAACTTGTTAAATAACAAGATCAGGAAATCATTATAATTAAGTAAACCATAAAGACAGAGTTAAATACATGGTTCAGTTTCTTTAGTTAATTGTAAGATAGAATAACACTGCAAAGAAAATAACTTGCAAAACTAAAAGTAAAAATCACAGTTCTAACGTTGTTAAAGCAGTATTGGAGATTACAGGTAGTGTTCCTTTTCTGATATTACCAGAGATTAGCTTTATTATCATTATTAAGTCATCTCTCTGATCTAGAGCCAGAAGCATAATCTAATGATATTATTCCTGGATTATTTTTAATATGTAGATTAGCACTGTATGGGAAATGCTTGCTATTATTTTAACAATATAGTTCCCTAGTAAATTGCTTTAAGTAAAATAGTGACACACTGGAAGAGAGTATGTATTTTGTAGTAATGCTTCATAATTTCTTGTCCTCAATTCAATAAAACATCTTACACCTGTCAGCACATATAGACTATGATTTATTGCATAATTCATTGTATAGTATGTAGCTCCTTGGTTGGAGTTAATTTCTGAAATTAATCCAAGTGTCTTTATAATATTTTAACAATGGCTCGTTGGTTCAAATATGTATTGATATCGTCAGGACCATATGATTTCATTTCTTCTAATTTTGAAATAATATTTAGATTTTCTATTGTGTGATCTCAGTTATAGATATGAAATATTTAGTTGCATTAACATTATTCATGTATGTTTCTTTTTGAGCAAATATTTATTGGTGCCACTGTTTACATTGCTAGCCCTCTGCTAGATGCTGAAATATTGTGGGGAAATTTTTAAAAATCTTTAGGTTGATGGAAAGATAACGAAGGGCTCAGAAAGTACAACAGATATTGTAGTTATTGGTCAATAAGGAACACAGTTTAGCTAAAGTTGAGTGCTTATTTTGCAGGGTGGATGAACCTACAGCTGGCTTCTACTGGTAAAATTCCATACCAACTATAGTCTTGAAAACTTTGATTACTAACTTAGAAATTTGAACTTGATCCTTTAAGAACTGGTAGTGTTTGGAGTTCTAAGATAGTATAATAATACAAGTTTACTGGGAAGTTCATGTTGGTGGCCATGAGTGAACCAGATTTGTCATGCAAAAATTTGGTGAATAAAAACCAGTTGCTTATGGAAGAAGAAGGTTAGAATAACCTTGGGTTATCAAGGTGGAGAAATAAATTGTACCCAGCTTCAGTTCTTCATGGGAAAACTAACTAGCAACTATTTATACAAAAGACATCATTCTGAAAATCCCATAACCCAGGGAAGAGGCTGAAACACCACTTTGGACCATAGAAAATGAGAAAAACTGCATTAGATGGGTAAGAGAGCAGTTCTAATTTGACCACATAGCCCCTCACCATCCCCCTCTCTCCCTGCCACGCCAGCACACCACCACACCAAGAGGCCTGGGCCTAAGTTTTCTCCACTAGAAAACTGAGAGACCAAGGTGGCGTCTATCTTCTCAGCATTGTAAGACCCTTCCCTGGAGGCCCACTTGTGTTTAATATTACAGACAATACTGAGAGAATCTACAGAGGTGATACGACAGGGAATCAGATCGAAAAAGAGAAGAGGGATAGCACTTATAGCATTAGTGCTCACATCTTGGCTGACTATGTTAGTGCACGCAGTAACACACAAGCAGTGATTCTAGCTAGTGGATCTACATTTGCAGAGCTGAGCCAGTAGACTCATTTGGCCAGGGAGTTTGATAGGGAATTTGATAGGGATTTCTGCCTGGTTTGGGTCCCTAGTCAGTAGGCTGTGCTAGTCTTGGAGCCCAGGCTATGGCTCTGCCCAACTACTAACTGTAGTCACTAGGCCTACCCCTTCAAAGACGCTGACTACAGACTCCTACCAGCCATGGAGCACATCCTACTGTCTACCTCAGCAGGGAAGCAAATTTGCCACAATATTCTACTATTGAGCATAGCCTCCAGTCCCACATGATAAGAAAGCCTGGCCATAGAACTCAGGCAGCTACAGAGCCCATATTACAGCCCTACTTGGGCACGGAGCCAAACCAGCATTCCTGCCAAATATTGAGCATAGACTCCAGCATCACCTGATCAAGGAGCCCAAAGAGTGACCACAGGCAGCCTCAGACCATAGCCTACAGTACATTGCAGCCCAGCCAAGCACCCCTTCCTGCAGCCAATGGCCCAATTGCTGGACACAGCCTGCAAACCCACTTGACTAGAGAGCTTAGAAAGCAACCTCACCTGGCCACAGTGGAAAGCCTGCAACCACACCCAACTTAGGGGTACAGCTGAGGCCCTGCCCAAATAAGAAGCCTAGCCAACCATCTCACCCAACAGTGGAGTACAGTTTGGGGTCTGCTTGATCTTGGAGCCCAGCCTGCCCAACTTTGGTGCACAGCTTGCATCCCTACCTGATCCCAAAGCACACCCTGAAGACCCATCCGATCACGAATCCTAGCTGTGACCCTTCTTGTGTGTGGAGTCCAGTTAGGTGCACCATAAAGAAGAGGAGCACATCTTGAGACCCCACTCAATCATAAGTGTTTGCAAATATGAGCCTATAGCATACCCAGTTGCAGAGTCCAACAAGTGGCATTTGCCCTTCCATGGAAGGAACACAGCCTGAGACCCTACCCAACCAGAGATGATTGTAGAAAACAGAGTGTGGCCCTGCCTGACCACAGAGCCCATTGCAGCAGCAATCACCCATGACCTTAGAAGACAGAGAAGCATTTCCTGCCTGCAGAAACTACTAGCTAATCATCCAGAATATAAAGTTTAGATGACTAGTGAAGGTCTTTCAGTGGTGACCCAAAATAGTTAATTAATTTCTTTGGAAGCACAAAGGTCCCAAAGACGAAAGAAGATGTTCTCCTGAGGAAGAATAACAAAACTGGAGTTATCAAATTTATTGATTTCAAACTATACTAAAAAGCAATAGTAATTAAAAACAGTATAATACTAGCACAAAAACACACATAGAGCAATGGAACAGAATAGAGAGTTAAGAATTAAAGCCCTGCATACGTGGTCAACTAATGTTTGAGAATGAAACAAGAACACCCAGTGGGGAAAGAATAGTCTCTTCAATACATGGTGTTGGGAAAACTGGATAAATACATGCAGAAAAATGAAAATTGTCCCCTCTTATATCACTCACAAAACTTAACACCAAGTGGATCAAAGACTTAAACACAGGACTTCATACCATAAAACTCCTAGAAGGAAACATAGGAAAGAAGCTCCTTGACATTGTTCTTGGCAATGATTTTTGGATATAACAAAAAAAGCAGAAACAACCAATGCCCAAATCAGCACTTGAGATTCATTCAACTTAGAAGTTTCTGCTCAGCAAAAGAAACAATTGAAACAATTAAAAGGCAACCTACAGAATGGGAGGGTGGGATTTGCAAACCATGTATGAGTTATGGAGTTAACATCCAAAAGATATAAAGAACTTATACAACTCAACAACAAGAAAAACAATCTGATTTTAAAATGTGAATTAAATAGATGTGTTTTTTTTCCAAAAAACATATCTAAATGGCCAACATGTGTATGAAAACATGCTCAGCATTACTAATCATCAGGAAAATGCAAATCAAACAACAAAGAAATGTTACCTCACGGCTGTTAGAATGTCTATCATCAAGAAGACAAAAGATAAGTATTCGTGAGGATATGGAGAAAAGGGAACATTTGTGCACTATTGTTGTGAATATAAATTGGTTCAATCACAAAATAATATGGAGATTCCTAAAAAAAATAAAAATATTTCTACCATATGATCCAGCAATCCAACCTCTGGTTATATACACAAATAAAATGAAAAAAGTACATCAAAAAGATATTTGCACTACCATGTTTATCACTACATTATTCACAACAGGAAAGATATGGAAACAATCTGAGTGCCCATCAACAGAATAATGGATATAGAAGATGTGGTATATATTTCAATGGAATATTATTCAGTCATGACAAAAAAAAATTTCCTGCCATTTGCAACAACATGATTGGACTTTGAGGACCTTATGCTAAGTGAGATGTCTAACTGAGAAAGACAAATATTGTATCTCATTTATATATGAAATCTCGAAAAGCCAAACTCATGGGGGCTGGCCCAGTGGTGTAGTGGTTAAGTTTGCAAACTCCACTTCAGCAGCCCAGGGGTTTCAGGTTTGGATCCTGGGTGCAGACTTATGCACCACTCATCAAGCCATGCTGTGGCAGCAGCCCACATACTAAATAAAAATGGGCAGAGACGTTAGCTCACAGCTAATCATCCTCAGCAACAAGAGGAAGATTGGCAATGGATGTTAGCTCAGGGGCCAATCTTCCTCACCAAAAAAACACACAAATTCATAGAGTAAAATGGTGGTTATCAAGTGATGGGGGCATAGGATAGATGTTTAATGGTACAAACTTGCAACAAATAATAAAGAGACCCGAAAAAACCTAATGCACAGCATAACGAATATAAACAATATGTAGTTAGTGCTGTTGAGTCACTTATGACTCCTAATGACCCTGTGTACAGCAGAGCAGAACACTGCCTGGTCTTTTTGTGCCATTTGCTCACCTTTCAGCACTATATCTGACAATGTTCTGCTGCTATTCATAGGGTGAAAACCCTATGCCAATTTCTTCAAACTGGCTGGCCATGACCTTCTTCCTAATCTGTCTTAGTCTGGAAGCTTTGCCTAAACCTGCCCACCATGGGTGACCCTGCTAATATTTTAAATCCTGGTGACATAGCTTTCAGCATCACAGAAACATTCAGCCACCACATTATGACAACAAACAGGATGATGTGGTTCCCTGACTGGGAAACAAAGCTGACAATGATGATCAGAGTACTGAATCTTAACCCCTTGACAAGTACAGCTGGCTATAGATGACAATATTGTAACATAATCACAACACTTGATAAGAGAATACAACTTATTCATTCCAAAAACTAAAAAGAAATTATAATTATGTGATGTGATTGAACTGCTAATTAACACCACAATGGCAATTATACCATAAATATAAATATATTATATTTATACTATATTATACTATAAATATAAAAATGTATCAAATCAACACTTATACCTAAAATTTATATAATGTTACATGTCAAATATATTTTAATAAAAATAAAATACATTAAAATAAAATAAAAAAGAAACGTAAATCTATGAACTGTCTGACAAATAATTCAGAATAATCTTCTTAAAGAAATTCAATTTGCATAATACCCTCAATGTCCATCCATATTGTCACGATGGCTGGATTTCATCCTTTCTTATGGCTAAGTAGTAGTCCATTGTGTATATATACCACATCTTCTTTATCCATTCGTCCCTTGATGGGCATTTAGGTTGCTTCCAAGTCTTGCCTATTGTGAATACCGTATGATTTCCCTCATTAAGTAGTAGATAATAAGAACAACAAACAAACACATAGAGACAGAGATTGGATTGGTGGTTACCAGAGAAGAAGAGGGGACGGAGGAGGGCAAATGGGATAATTCTGCACAAGTGTGTGGTGATGGGTTTTAATTAGTATTTAGGTGGTGAACATGATGTAATCTATGCAGAAATAGAAATAGAATGATGTACACCTGAAATTTATACAATGTTATAAACCAATGTTACTGCAATAAACAAAAAATTAAATAAAAAAAAAGAAATTCAGTAATCTACAAGAATATGCCAATAGACAACTAAAGGGAATAAGCAAATCTATGTATGAAAAATATGAGAACAAAGAAATTGAAAACTCAAAAAACCCTGAAAACCTAAAGATAAAGATTAGAAGACTGAATTGAGGAACTCAATAAAAGACTCAATAACAGACTTACACTGAAGAAAATAAAAATCAGTGAATTCAAAAAGCGGTCCTTTTAAATTACCCAGTCAGAGAAACAAAAGAAATGAAAAAGGGTGAAGAAGACTATGGTACTAGGAAACTCATGGAATACCAGCAAACCAAACAATAAACTCATTATAGGCATCCCAGAAGGATAAAAAGAGATAAAAGGACAGAGAGTCTATTTAAAGAAATTATGGCTGAATACTTTCTAGACTTGGGAAAAGAAATGTATACACAGATTTCAGAGCTCTGAGGATCCCAAATACATTGAACCTGAAAGGGCTAGACCACAGGCATTACAATTAAGCATTCAACAGTCAAAGACAAGGAGAGAATTTTGAAAGCAACAGAAGAAAAACAACTCATTACATACAAGAAGGATTCCATTAGACCACTAACAGATTTCTCAATGGAAACTTTTCAGGCTAGGAGACAGAGGATGATATATTCAAAGTGCTGACAGAATTTAAAAAACTGTCAATCAAGAATCCTATAAAAGGCAAAGTTGTCCTTCAGAAAAGCAGGAGAAATATAGACTTGCCCAAAGAAAGATAAGCTGAGGGAATTCAATACCATATACATATCTTAAAAGAAATGCTAATGGACATACTTCAAGGTGAAATAAAAGGATACTAATTAGCATAATAAAAACATTTGAATGGGTAAAACCACTGCTAAGGGTAAAAATATAGTCAAAATGAATTTTTCTAGCATTGTAATGGTGTATAATTCACTTACAAATTTACATTAAAGTAAAAAATCGAATGTATTAGAAATAACTATAACTATAAAAATTTCTTATTAAGTTAAATATACAAAAATGTAAATATTAACATGAATAACCTAAATTGTGAGCAGAAGAGAAGTAGAAGTATAAGTTTCTTTATGCTAAACAAGTTGTCATCTTAATTGAGGATATTATAAATTTAAAATATTTTATGTCAACCTCATGTAACTGCAAAGGAAAACCTGTAATAGATACACAAAAGATTATGCTGAAGCATTCAAGGCATGCAAATACAAAAAGTCACCAAATCACAAAGGAAGACAACAAGAGAGCCAGAAATAAGAAAAAAACAAACTGCAAAACAGACAGAAAGCATTTGACAATAGTAGTCTTACCCACTAATAATTAACAAAATGGTGATAGTAAGTTTTTACCTCTCAATAATTACTTTAAACATACAAGGCTTAAATTATCCAGTCAAAAGACATAGAATAGGTGAATGAATAAAAATACAAGATCAATGATATGCTGGCTACAAGAGACTCACACTAACTTTATGGAAGTTTATAGACTAAAATTGAAAGCATGGGAAAAAGATATCCCGAGCAAATGGTAACCATAAAAGAACAAAAAGAGCTATACTTATATCAGACAAAATAGACTTCAAGCCAAAAATATTCATAAGAGGCAACTAAGGTCATATATAATGATAATAAGGTCAGTTAATCAAGAATATATAATAAATATAAATATTATGCACCCCACACCAGAATACAAAGCAAATACTTTGCTTTAAAATACAAAGCAAATACTAACAGAAATAAATAAGAATTCATTACAAGTAGGAGACTTTAATACTTCACTCTTAATAATGAATATATCAAGAGCGAGAATAAGAAAATAACAAATTTAAACAATACTTTGACCAAATAGACCTAACATATACAAAATATTCCTTCCACAGCAACAGAATATACATTCTTCTCAAGAGCATACAGAACACTCTTCAGGATAGATCATATGTGAGGCCACAAAAGAAGTCTCAATGTAATTTAAAAATATAAAAAATACATCAAGTAGTTTTGAAGGTCACAGTGGTGTGAATAGAAATCAATAACAGTAGAGAAATTGGAAAATTCCCAAAAGTAGAAATTAATCAATAACTTATGCAATACAGCAAAGCTGTTCTAAGGAGAGAATTTATAACATTAAATAACATTATAAAATTAAATGCCTACATAAAGAAAAGATAGATCTCAAATAAATGACCTAAATTTACATATCAAGCAACTAGGAAAAAAAAGGAAACTGAAGCCCAAGTTAGTAAATGAAGTAAATATAAAGATTAAACAATAAGTAAATGAAATACAGAGAATGAAAACAATACAGAAGATGAACAAAGAGTAGCCTCTTTAAAGAGAAAGAAAATTGACAGCACTTTATCTCTACTAATAGGAGAAAAAGAAAAGGGACTCAAAATTATAAGTGAAAGAGGAGACAAGATGCTACACAAATACAAAGGGCAGTAACAGATTACTATGATTAGCTGGTTCAAGATGGTAACGTAGGAAGATCCTGAACTCAACTCCTCCCAGATACATACTGAATCTATAGCTATAATTTCCTCTAAAAAAAACAAATCTAGCTTTATGATTCCTACATGTTAAGCAAATAAGAAAATCCCATATCAAAGTCTGTAGGAAAGGCTGAGACTTAATCACACCATAAACCACACTCTTTGCTCAGTGACCCAAATTGGGAGAGAACTCAAAACCCAAAGCTTCTCCTTGAGAAATAAACAGTTTGAAATCTATGTTGGGCACCCTATCTTTTACAAACTGTACCTGAGAGACGAGCCCCCAAACATTCAGTTTTGAAAGCCAATGGTACATGCAAACATGAGACCCACAAGCCTATAGTGTACCAAAAAAGTTCTTAAAGTGTTTGTGAATGGACTCACATACCCCAGGATCGAGAAGAGAGGCTGTTGTTTGAAAACTTTCCAGGATTTTTGTGAAAGAGGATACTTGCTCATCTTAAAGTATTGGCCTGAGGAACAGACATCTAATTTAACACTCATCTTGGGTCCTGCTAGGGTTCTTTTCAGGAACAGAGGCTGATGCATACCATTTTTGCTCTTTCTTTCTGCCTCATTCCACCTGGAAAGCACTCTTTTTTAATTTTATTTTTTCTTTATTTTTTTAATCTAGCCTTTTTTAAAAAATCTAGACTCTTTTGTTTTATTTTTTGTTTTTTTCCCAATGGGTGCCATGTTTGTTCCCTCCCTCTGCCATGCTACAGAGCCACGGCATCTGAGGCGATCTTCTACACACATCTGGCACCCCTGTTTTTACATACCGTGCCCCAGTTTTTGCAGTTGCCTTGCAGGGGTCTATCCTTGATGGCATAGCTCTTGTGGCCGGAATGTCTTGTATTCCTGGGTCCCTGGATGTAAGAATCATAAAGACAGCTCCTGGCTGGCTACCCATATGCGCAGTGCACAGAAAGCAGAAACACACCACCAATATTTCTATGAGAAAGGCCTATTTGCTTATTTTGGAGCTTCAGCCTGAGGAGTAGGCTTCTGGTTTAGCATGTATGTGGGGGTCTATGTAGGTGTTCTCTGGGATCCAGTACTGTGGACATTATCTTTTTGCTCTCTATCTGCCTTGCTCCAGCTCACTGGTATTTTCCTGCAAGGAACATAAAATCAGAAAAGCCTCAATTCTTATTGCCATTGCCTATAAATGCCTCTGAATTACATGGCTCTGGTCACCTGAGGATTATGCTCATGGGTCCCACAGGATGATAACAAATGTAGAAAGTATTCTTAACTGGCTACCACACCCAGGGCATAGCAAGAGGCAACAATCTGAGGATCCCAGACTTTTGGTGGAAGAGGCCTATTACCTTATATTCATAGTTGCAGCCTGAGGGGGAGGTTCTAATCACATACACATCTAAGGGCTGAGTATAATGCTTTCCAAAGACCTTAAAGGGTGAGCACTATCTTATCACTCTCGCTCTGCAGTGATCAAAATGCAAGTATCTCCAGAAGGGGAGATTTTACACAAGTCTAGTTCCATGGCTTTTACATTTAGTGACCAGTTTTTGTGGCTATCACCTAGGTGATGGCACTTGATAGCCTGGCTCTTATGCCCCAGCAAGACTGTGTTCAGGGGTCCCACAGAACTCTAACAAATGGAGAGAAAATTCTTGCCCAGTTACCGCCCCCAGGTCACAGTGCAAACAGCACACTTAAATACACCTCCAGTTTTTCCATAAAAAAGGTCTATATGCTTATCCTGGAGCTTCAGCCTGAGGGGCAGGCTTCTGGTTTCACACACGCCTACTGAGATGATTTCCAGGGACAAAGGCTGGTTGATATCATCATTGCACTCTCCATCTGCCTATACCAAGTAACCGCATTACACAGAAAGGAGCTTACACACTTGTCTTGCACCCCAATTTTTGTGACTGGCATGCAGGGAACTATTCTAGGTTGCCCAGCTTTGGGAGCCAGTAGAACTTATACTTTCACTCCCACAGGAGTGTGTATATGTGCATAGTTTAAAAGCTGATGCCTGAGAGTCTGTCTTCCAAGCAGCCTGAATCTACTTGCTGACTGAAATCCTACTCTTTGGGACACTGACAGGTCTGGACACATTTTCAATTATAAAAATAAAATTGGCCACTAAAAGTAAAATTGGCTAATTGGACAATTGCAAAGATTTGATAAACAAGAACTTGGGAAGGGTCAAAAATATTTCCTCTCTTATATGAGGCAAGCCCTTTAAGAATGGAGGAATTGGCTATTTTTATTTATTTATTTATTTATTTATTTGTTTGTTTGTTTGTTTATTCAGGATGACTAACCTGGACCTAACATCCAATGCCAATCCTCCTCTTTTTGCTGAAGAAGATTGGCCCTAACATTGTGCCCATTTCCTCTACTTTATATGGGATGTTGCCACAGCATGGCTTGCTAAGTTGTGCCTCAGTACGTGCCCAGGATCTGAACTTGCAAACCCTGGGCCATCAAAGTAGAGTGTGCAAACCCAACTGCCAAGCCACTGAGCCAGACCCTGGCTATTTTATTTTATGCATGGAAACAAACACAGAAAATCAAGAAAAGTCAAGAAAGAAAGAAATATATTCCTAAAGAAAGAATAAGATAGGATCTCAGAAAAAGTCCTTAATGAAATATATTTAAGTCATTTACATATTAAAGGGCTCAAAATAATAGTAATAAAGATGATCACTGAGCTCAAGAGAACAATGGATGAACACAGTGCAAGGTTCAACAAAGAGAATATATAAGAATACATCAAATCAATATCACAAACCTGAATAATACAATAACTACACTGAAAGATAGACTAAATAGATTCAACAGCAGACTAGATGAAGAAGAAGAAAGGGTCAGGAAACTTGAAGACAAGGCAGAGGAATTTATCCAAACAAAGCATGAAAGAAAAAATAATGGAAAATGTAAAGCAAGCTTAAGAAACTTACGTGACAACCTCAAGTAGACTAACATTCACATTATAGGAGTCCCAGAAGGAGAATAGAGAAAAATGATCCAAAAACTTATTTGAAGACATAATAGCTGAAAACTTCCCTAACCTGAGTAAGCAAACAGACATTCAGATCCAGGGAATCCAGAGAGTTCTAAATAAGATGAACCCGAAGAGACCCATATTAAGACACATTATAATTAAAATGTCAAATGTTAAAACAAGGAGAAGATCTTAAAAAAATCAAGAGAAAAATAACTTGTTATGTACAAGGAAACCCCCAATAGATTATAAACAGATTTTTCAGCAGAAACATTGCAGGCCAGAAGGGCATACTCTGAAATCTTCAAAGCATATCCAAAATGCTGAAAGAAAAAAATTTCAACCAAGAATACTCTCCCTGGAAAAGTTGTCTTTCAGAATTGAAAGAGAGATGAAGAATGTTCCAGACAAACAAAAGGTAAAGAAGTTCATCGCCAATAGAACAGCCTTACAAGAAATGTTAAAGGGACTTATTTAAGTGGAAAAGAAAAGGCCACAAGTAGGAATAAGAAAATTATCAAAGAAAAAATATCACTGAAAGAGGAAGAGAAGAAGAAAGGAAACAGGAAATACAAAACAGCCACAAAACATTAAGTGGCAATAAATATATACTTATCAACAATTAAATGTAAATGGACTAAATTCTCCAATCAAAAGATATAGAAATGCTGAATGGATTTAAAAACTAGACCCATGTATACGCAGCCTACTAGAGACTCACTTGAGAAGTAAGATCACACACAGTTTGAAAATGAAAGAATGAAAAAAATATATACTATGTAAATGGAAACCAAAAGAACACTGAAAAGGCTATACTTATAGCAATAAAATAGTTTTCAAAATAAAGACTATAAAAAGAGTGAAAAAGAACATTAAATAATGATAAAAAGTCAATCCAACAAGAGGATATAACACCTAAATACTTGTGTACCCAAACACAGGAATACCTACATTTATGAAGCAAATATTAACAGACCCAAATGGAGAAATAGACAGCAATAAAATAATAGTAGGGGACTTTAATACTCCACTTTCATCAATAGATGGATCATCTAGGAAGAAAATTAATAAGAAAATGTTAGCCTTATATGACACATTATACCAGATGGACTTAACAGATAAATACAGAACATTCCATTCAAAAACCACAGAACAAACATTGTTCTCAAGGGCATATTAAGCACATGTTAAGCCACAAAATAAGGCATAACAAATTTAAGATTAAAATCATATTAAGCATCTTTTCCAATGACACTGGTATGAAACCAGAATTCAATTACACAAAGCAAACTGGAAACATCACAAATATGTGTAAATTAAACAACATACTAGTGAACAACCAATGGGTCAAAGGAGAAATCAAAGGAGAAATCAAAAAATACATTAAGGCAGACAACATACCAAATTTCAGTCATATGGCAAAAGCAGTTCTAAGAGGGAAGTTCATAGGAATAAATGCCTACATAAAGAAACAAAAACCTGAGATAAACAACCTACCTTTACACATAAGTAACTAGAAAATGAACAAAGGCTAAAGTTCGTAGGAGGAAGAAAATAACAAAAAAGCAAAGCAGAAATAAATGAAATAAAAACTAAAGACAATAAAGAAGATGAAACACAGAACTGATTTTTGAAAAGAAAAAATATTGGCAAACCTTTAACTAGACTCATCAAGGAAAAAAAGAGAAAACTCAAATAAATAAAATAATATATGAGAGGTGAGACACTACAACTGATACTATAGAAATAGAAAGGATCATAAAAGACTACTATGAACAATTACACGCCGACAAGTTGGACAACCTAAAAGAAATAGAAAAATTGTTGGAAACATACAACCTACCACACGTAATCAAGAAGAAATAGAAACTCTGAATGAACCAATTACTTGTAAGGAGATGTAATCAGTAATCAATAATGTCCCAAGAGAAACAGTGCAGGACCAGACAGCTTGGTTGATGAATTCTACCAAATATTTAAAGAACAATTAATATCTATCCTTCTAAAATTCTTCCAAAAAATAGAAGGAATACTTTCACTCTCATTTTATGAGACTAGCATTACCCTGATACTAAAACTAGGCAAGGACACTACAAGAGGAGAGAATTAATGGCCAATATCCTTGATGAACATTGGTGCAAAAATCCTCAATAAAATATTAGCAAATCATATACAACAATATATTAAAACCATCATATACCGTGATCAAATGAGATTTATTCAAGTGATGCAAGTCTGGTTCAAAACTGCAATTCATCACTGTGATACACCACGCTAACACAATGAAGAATAAAAATTATCTGATGACCTCAATATATGGAGAAAAAGCATTTGACAAAACTGAACATCGTTGTGATAAACATTCTCAATAAAGTGAATATACAGGGAATATACATTAACACAATAAAGACCACATATAACAATCCCACAGCTAACAACCTACTCAGGGATAAAAATCTTTAAGCTTTTCCTCTAAGATCAGGAATGACACAAGTGTACACTCTCTTGCCACTTTTATTATTATTAATTTTTTTTTTGGTTTATTGTGGTAACATTGGTTTATAACATTGTATAAACTTCAGGTGTACATCGTTATATTTTTACTTCTCCATAGATTACATCATGTTCACCATCCAAATATTAATTACAATCCATCATCACACACATGTGGCTAATTATCCCTTTCACCATCCTCCTTCCCTCCTTCCCCACTGGTAACGAGAAATCCAATCTCTGTCTCTATGTGTTTGTTTGTTGTTCTTATCTACTAGTTAATGACTGAGATCATATGGTATTTGACATTTTCCTTCTGACTTATTTCACTCTGCATAATACCCTCAATGTCCATCCATATTGTCACAAATGGCTGGATTTCATCATTCCTTATGGCTCATTACAGCATTATTCACAATAGCCAAGACCTGGAAGCAATCTAAGTGCCCATCAAGGGACAAATGGATAAAGAAAATGTGGCATATATACACAATGGAATACTACTCAGCCATAAGAAACGACGAAATCCAGCCATTTGTGACAACATGGATGGACATTCAGGGTATTATGCAAAGTGAAATAAGTCAGAGGGAGAAGGTCAAATACCATATGATTTCCTTCATTAAGTAGTAGATAATAACAACAATAAACAAACACATAGAGACAGAGATTGGATTGCTGGTTACCAGAGGGGAAGGGGGGAGCGAGGAGGGTGAAAAGGATAATTCGGCACATGTGTGTGGTGATGGGTTGTAATTAGTATTTGGGTGGTGAACGTGATGTAATCTATGCAGAAATAGAAGTATAATGATGTAGACCTGAAATTTATACAGTGTTATAAACCAATGTTACTGCAATAAACAAAAAAAAAAAAGAAAGAAATCTCCATAGGAACTAGTGCTAGGCAGAAAATGTAAACAGTGGTGAATAAATTTCTGGAGTTTCAGTGTGGACAAGTTTGATAGTTGAAAATTAACTCCAGGAAGACCATCTTTTTCATAAGGTGACCTCTACACTTTTCTGAATTTTACCTGATGAAGCTCAGCCAGGTCTGTACAGTATATTTTGGAGAAAAATCCTCTCATGCTTCTTGCCAAAGAACTTTGTTCTTAACAAAGACTGTCCTCAGATGAAACCATTTAACCATAGCCTAATGAGTTGTAATATTATTAGAGCCTATCTAACCTTGGAAAGAAAATATCTAACTCTAGCCCAGTCTGGCCATCTTGTTCCACATAAGTGATGGAAGGGGACCTGAGAAGCCCACCTGGAGTTCACATCCGATGGGTACAGGCTTATTAAAATACTAACATGTAATCAATTAAAGAATGATCTACTGAAAGAGATTGTGCAGATACACGTTGTTTTTATATGTCAGTTATAACTCAATAAAGCTGTTTATCAAACAATGAAATAACCTGTTTATTTATATAATGGAGTAGTCTTCAGAAATTAAATTATTGAACAAGCATCATAAGCATCAGCATGGATAAGTTACAAAAAATAAAGCAAGTTTTATAATGATTTGCATAGAAACTTAGAAGTTATATAAAATTTGACAAATTACAAAACTACCCTATACATTGTTTCAGTGTGTGCATAAATAAGTTTGATAGTGATAATCTCTAAATTCCAGACAATGTTTTCCTCTGGAGAGGTAGGAAAATTATATTAGGGAAGAACATATGGAGAACTTTGGAGCGTGTGTCCCACCTTGGGTATGCATATTATACTACAGATTTCCTGAAACATGTGATAACCCTTCAGATTCCTCATTTACACAAATACCTTTTTTCTTTTCATCCTGCAGCCTTTTGAGAGTGTCTGCTGATCACCTCATCTGCTGCCCCTTGCCAGAGACAGTCATAGGTAATGTGTTTTTTTTTTTTCTGGTGAGGAAGATCATCCCACAGCTAACATCTGTTGCCAATGCTCCTCTTTTTTGCTGAGGAAAATTGGCCCTGGGCTAACATCTTGCCCATCTTTCTCTACTTTATATGGGACACCACCACACCATGGTTTAACAAGCAGTGGGTCTGGTGCAGGCCTGGGATCTGAACCAGCGAAGCCTCAGGCTGCCAAAGCTGAACGTGGGCACTTAACCAATGCGCCATCAGGCTGGCTCCGGTAAATGTTTCTTTAAGTGCTTTAAATAGACGCCACTTAGAAAGTTGTTCCAACATGATGGAGACCAAAAAAAAAAAAAAAAAATTGCATATGCATTTGTCCCGGTCCTTAGGAACCCATCAGAAAAGTTAAAATGAACAATTCATCATTTTTTGACAAGATCCATATTTCCAATCTCTTCCCTCTCTGCATTAACAAGCCACACTGGGAACACAGGCTGCTGCTGAGCTGGTGAGTGGGCTTAAAGGTTGCTTTAGTGGAAGAATCAGTTCTTGGAGCAACTTATTCTGACGTTTCCTTGATGTCTTCCTATCTGAAATTATACTTAAGGCTCATATGTAAAGAAAGAACTATTTTTAAATGATTATAAAAACCATCTTTACATTTCTAATTTTTAAATTATAGTCTCCATGGCAACTGCTTCCTCCTATGTTTTAATTCCTGAAATCAACCTCAATGACACATTTATATCTTTGCCATAGATTTCTCTCAGGAGAAGTTGATAGAATGTCTGAATTATCTTCAGATATTGCCTATTATGTTCTCTTTATACATTAGGTAATACAAGTATTTTATCACCATATGAATTCTTTAAAAACTGAAAGTGTGGAATTTTGATACAGAAGTTGAGATTGCTATCATAAAAAACTCCTGTTCACTTTTTTTGGTCCATATTTATTATTTTATTTATTTACTTATTTATATCATTTTGAGGTAACATAGGTTTATAACGTTATATAAATTTCAGGTGTATATCATTACATTTCACATTCTGTGTAGATTACTTTGTGTTCACCACCTAAATTCTAGTTGCCATCTGCCAACATACACATATGCCCTTTACCCTTTTTGCCATCCTCCTACTTCTTTTCCCCTCTGGTAACCCCCAATCTTTTCTCTGGATCCATGTGTACATCATTGTTTCTGTTTTATTTTCCACATATGACTGAAATCATACAGTATTTGGCTTTCTGTCTGACTTGTTTCACTTAGCAAAATACACTTGACTTTCATCCATGTTCTCACAAATGGCAAGATTTCATTTTTTTATGAATTAGTAGTATTCCATTGTATAATACCACATATTTATCCATTCATCCATCTATGGGCACTTATGTTTTTTCTGTGTACTGGCTATTGTGAATAATATTGTAATGAGCTTGTAGGTGCATATACTTTTTTAAATTAGCATTTTCACTAATTTGTTTTCTTTGGTAAATACCCAGAAATGTAATAGCTTGATCATATAGTAGTTCTATTTTTAATTTTTGGAGGACTCACAGTACTGTTTTCCATACTGACTGCACTGTTTACATTCCCATCAGCAGTGTATGAGGGTTCTCTTTTCTCCACATCATCACCTACACTTGTTATTTCTCATCTTTGCAATAGTAGCCATTCTGATGAGTGTGAGGGGAATACCTTTGTGGTTTTGATTTGCATTTCCCTAGTAATTAGTGTTGCTGAACATCTTTTCATATGCTTGTTGGCTATCTGTATATCTTCTTTGGATAATTGTCTGTTCAGATCCTCTGCCCATTTTTTAATTAGGTTGTTTGTATTTTTGTTGTTGAATGGTATGAGTTCTTTATATATTTTGAATACTAACCCATTATTGGATATATGATTTGCAAATATCTTCTTTGTTTTGTCAGTAGTTTCTTTTTCCGTGCAGAAGCATTTCAGTTAGCTGTAGTTCCATTTGTTTATTTCTTCTTTTGTTTCTCTTGCTTGAGGAGTGGTATTCAAGAAGATACTGCTAAGACTAAAGTCAAATAGTATACTACCTGTGCTTGCTTCTAGGAGTTTTATGGTTTTCAGGTCTTACATTCAAGTCTTTAATCTATTTTGAGTAAAATTTTTTGTATGGTGTAAGATAATGATCTTTCATTCTTTTGTATGTGTTTGTCCAGTTCTCCCAACACCATTAATTGAAGAGACTTTGCTTTATCCATTGTATGTTCTTGGATCCTTTGTCAAAAATTAGCTGTCTATAGATGTGTGGGTTTATTTCTGGGCTCTCAGTTTTGTTCCTTTGATCTCTGTGTGTAGTTTTCTGTGAGTACCATGCTGTTTTGATTACTACAGCATCTAGTATACTTTGGAATCAGGGAGTGTGATAACCCCAGCTTTGTTCTTTTTTCTCAGGATTGCTTTGGTTATGCAGAGTCTTTTCTTATTCTATGTAAATTTTAGTATTCTTTCTTCTATTTCTGTGAAAAATATTATTAGGATTCTTATTGTAATCTGATTGAGATTGTTTTGAAACTGTAGATTGCTTTAGGTAATATGGACATTTTAACTATGTCTATTTTTCCTCCAATTCATAAGAACAGAATATCTTTCCACATCTTTGTGTCGTCTTCAATTTCTTTCAACAATCTTTTATAGTTTTCAGTGCACAAGTTTTTCACCTTATTGGGTAAATTTATTCCTAGGTATTTTATTTTTGTGTGTGTGATTGTAGATGGGATTGTATACTTGATTTCTCTTTCTGCTAGTTCATTGTTAGTATACAGAAATGCAACTGATTTTTCTATGTTGATTTTGTACCCTGCAACTTTACTGTCTTTGTTTATTATTTCTAATACTTTTTTAGTGAGTTATTTAGAATTTTATATATGTAAAATCATGTCATCTCCAAATAATGACATTTTTACTTCTTCCTTTCTGATTTGGATTACTTTTATTTCTTTTTGTTGTCTAATTGCTCTGGCTAGGACTTCCAATGTAATGTTGAATCAGAGTGACAAGAGTGGGTATCCTTGTCTTGTTCCTATTCTTAGAGGGATAGCTTTGTTTTTCACCATTGAGTATGATGTTAGTTTTGGGTTTTTCAGACATGGTCTTCATTATGTTGAGGTACTATCCTTCTATATCCATTTTATTCAGAGTTTTATCCTAAACAAATGCTGATCTTGTCAAATGTTTTCTCTGTCTATTGAGAAGATCATGTGATTTTTAATGAACATCTTGTTAATGTGGTGTATCACATTAATTTGTGGAAGTTGAACCATCCTTATCTCTCTGGAATAAATCCCACTTGATCATGGTATATGATCTTTTTAATGTATTGTCATGCTCAGTTTGTTAATACTTTGATGACTTTTGCATCTATGTTCTTCAATGATATTGGCCTGTAATTTTCTTTTGTGGTATTGTCCTTGAGTGCTTTTGGCACCAGCGTAACATTCACATTGTAAAATGTGTTAGAAAGCATCTCTTCCTCTTCAAGTTTTTGGAAGAGTTTGAGAAGGATAGGTACTAAATCTTCTTTGAATGTTTAGTAGAATTTGCTGTGGAAGCCATCTGGTCCTGGACTTTTAGTTAGGGGGAGGTTTTTGATTACTGTTTTGATCTCCTTACTAGTGATTGGTCTGTTCAGATTATTTATTTCTTGTTGATTCAGCTTTGGAAAGTTGTATAATTTAGAATTTATTCATTTTTTCTAGGTTATTCAATTTTTTGTTCTATAGATTTTCACAGTATTCTCTGAGACAATAAGTACCTACCTATCAATAATTTTGTATTTCTGCTGTATTCTGTGGTAAGTTGTAATTTCTCCTCTTTCATTTCTCATTTTATTTATTTGAGCCTTCTCTTTCTATTCTTAGTATTCTAGCTGAAGGTCTGTCTATCTTTTTTATCTTTTCAGAGAAAAAGCTCTCAGTTCCATTGATCTTTTCTATCGTCTTTTTATTCTCTGTTTCATTTATTTCTGTTCTCATTGTTATTATTTCTTTCTTTCTACTGATTTTGGGCTTTGTCCTTTATTTATTTTTTTTTTGTTTCTTTAGGTGCAATGTTGTATTTTTTACCTTAGATTTTTCTTGTTTCTTGAGGTAGGCCTGTATTCTATAAACTTCCCTCCTAGTAATAGTTTTGCTGCATCCCACAGATTTTGGTATGTCACATTTTCATTTTCATTTGTCTCCAGGTATTTTTTATTCTTCTTTGATTATTTGTTGATGCAGTAGTTGTTTGGTGGCATTACGTTTCATCTCCACATATTGTGACTTTTCTAGTTTTCTTCTTGTAGTTGATTTCTAGTTTCATACCATTGTGATCGGAAAAGATGCTTGATATTATTTCAATCTTTTAAAATTTATTAAGACTTGTTTTGTGGCCTAATATGCAATCTATCCTGGAGAATGCTTCATGTGCATAAAAATAAAGTGTATTTTGCAGATTTTGCATGGAATGCTTTGTGTATATCTCTTAAGTCCATCTGGTTGATTGTGTCATTTAAGACCAATGATTTTTCCCCCCTGAGGAATATTGGCCCTGAGCTAACATCTGTTGCCAATATTCCTCTATTGTTTATGTGAGCCACTGGCACAGCATGGAGAGACGTGTGGTGTGGGTCCACGCCCGGGAACTGAACGTGGGCAAAGCAAAGCATACCAAACTTAACCACTAGCCTACTGGGTCTGGCCCAATGCCAATGACTTTTTATTGATATTCTGTGAATGATTTATCCATTGATGTAAATGGGGTGTTAAAGTCCCCTACTAACATAGTGTTACTCTCAATTGCTCCTCTTATGTCTGTTAATGTTTGCTTTAGGTATGTATTTAGGCACTCCTATGGTGGGTGCATAGGTATTTACAAGTGTTATATCCTCTTGTTGGATTGTTCCGTTTATTATTATGTAAAGTCCTACTTTTTGTCTTGTTAAAATTTTTGTTCTAAAATCTATTTTTTCTGATATAAGTATTGCTAACCAAGCTTTCTGTTTCCATTTGCATGGAATATCTTTTTTCATCCCTTCAAATTCAGTCTGTGAGTGCCTATAGATCTGCATTTTTGTCTGTTGTATGCAACATGTACCTAAGTCTTGGTTTTTAATCCATTTAGCCATCTTCTGTCTTTTTATTGGAGTATTTAGTCTATTTACATTTAAGTAGTTATTGATAGGTATGTACTTATTGCCTTTTGTTATGTTTTCTTCGGAGTTTTTTTTAGTTCTTCTCTGTTTCTTTCTTCTGTTCCTCTCTTCTCTTGTGATTTGATGAATTTGTTTACTGTTATGTTTGGGTTTTTTCTCTTTATTTTTTCTTCATTTATCATAGTTTTTTGGTTTGTGGTTAACATGACGTTCATGTATACTAACCTATGTATACAGAAATCTAGATCAATTTGATGGCCTCTTAAGTTCAACCTCATACTAAAAGCCCTACACTTTTACTCTACCCTCCCAAGTTTTATATTTTTGACGTCATTTTTTGCATATTTTAATTTTGTATATCCCTTAACCTCCTATTATACATGTAGATGATTTTAGTATTTTGTCTTTTGATCTCATACTAGCTGTACAGGTAGTTGATCTACTACCTTACTGTATATTTGCCTTTACCAGTGATATTTTTTCTTTCAGAATTTTCCTATTCCTATTTGTGGCCTTTTCTTTCCACTTGAAGTTCCCTTAATGTTTCTTGTAAGGCTGATTTGGTAGTGATGAATTCCTTTAGCTTTTGATTGTCTGGAAACCTTCCATATGAATGATAACCTTGCCATATAGGGTATTCTTGGTTGCAGGTTTTTTCCATTCAACACTTTGAATATACCATGCCGCTCCTTTCTAGTCTGCAAGGTTTCTGCTGAAAATGCAGCTGATAATCTTGGAGTTTCCCTTTTATGTAACTTCTTGCTTTTCTCTTACAGATTTTAAGATTCTCTTTATCTTTAATTCTTGACATTTTAATTATACTACCTCTTGGTGTCTCTCTCTTTGGGTTCATCTTGTTTGGTGCTTTATTTGCTTCTGCTACCTGGATGTCTGTTTCCTTTCACATGATAGGAAGTTTTCAGCTATTACTTCTTCGGGTAAGTTCTCTGACAAATTCTCTCTGTCTTCACCTTCTAGGACACCTATAATGCAAATGTTAGTATGCTTGATTTGTTTCAGAAATCAGTTAAACTGTTTTCATTAATTTTCTTTCTTTCTTTTGTTCAGCTTGGGTGATTTCCTCTACTCTTTTATCCAGATCACTGGTATGTTCTTCTGTGTCATCTGCTCTGCTCTATATTCCCTCCAGCGAATTTTTCACTTCCATTATTGTGTTCTTCAGCTCTGGTTGCTTCATTTTTATATTTGCTAATTCTTTGTTGAAGTTCTTGCTATGTTCATCTATTTTTCTCTTAAGTTCAGTGAGCATCCTTATAACTAATAGTGTGTACTCTTCATCAGGTGGATTATTTATTTCTGTTTGCTTTTTTTTTTTAGTTCTTTTTTTGAGGGTTTGTTCAGTTCTTTATTTTGGAACATATTCCTTTGTCTCCTCGTTTTACCTACTTCTCTGTGCTTATTTCTATGAATTAGATAGATCAGTTATATCTCCTGATCTTGGAGTTATGGCCTTATGTAGATGTCTTATGGACCCCAGCAGAATGCTCCCCTCTCATTATCTATGTCAATTACTCCAAAGGTGTCCCCTGTGTAGGCTGTGTGCTTCCATCTGTATGGTGGGCCTGCGATTACTGCAGCTACTTGTGTAGGCCAGTCTGGACCCAGGCCAGCTTGTTGCAAGGCCCAGACAGATGTGGCTGAATGCACACATTATTGGGTGGAATAAGCCTCTAGTATAGCAAGCTATGAGGCCTAGAAGCTTAGAAGTACTTGTTCACTTGTGAGTGAATCAGACCCCTGGTGTGGCTGATTGTGGGTCCAGCAACACATAACTGCTGCAAGTTCACTGGTATGCGGGAAGGCCCCTGGTATGTCTGGTTTCTAGGCCCAGTGGCATGCAACTACTGAAGTCACCCAGTGTGGCTGGCTGCATGGCCTGGTGGCAGTTAGCTGCCTCTGCTGCACTGGTGACTGGGGCTAGCCCCCAGTCAGATGGGCTGTGGGAGTATGCAGCTGTTGATATCTCACTCTTGGACTGGGTAGACAACAGGTGTGGGCTGGTTATCCGACTAGGTGGTACACAACTGCTTCAGATATGCTGGTGAGTGAGGCAGTGAGTTAGTGTTTCAGGCACATTGGTAGGTGGGGCAGTCCCCTGTGTGGCTATTTGTGAGACAGCTTCATAAATCTGTCATGGGCTCACTGTTGAGTGGAATAGGTCTCTAGGGCAGGCTGCCAGCTCTGCCTGGAAGTGTCACATTGCCTCAGTTGCTGTAGCGAGTTGGGGGAGGCCCTATGCTAATAAGGTAGAGGGAGGATTCCAAATGGCACCTGTCATTGTTTTACCAGCATTGCTAAAGTAGGTCATGAAAATATCTGCCACTGGTGACTCAATGGGAGGATGGGCCTAGTTTCCTCCTGAGTTTTGAGATGAGCTATGGGCTTAGTAAACGAGTCTCTTTTACCAATTGACTATGCACTTTTCTATCTAGTGTTTTGTGCTGTTGTCCAGATCAAGTGAGTCTGTGTGTGGGCCATTTAAGAGCAGATTTTCCTTTTTCTGGAGTTCTGCAGTTTTCATGGGTATATTCCTGAAGGTTTTCAAAGTCAAGTGTTTCAGGATCTTGTCTCTTTTGCTCTAGATCTAATGCCTCTCATTCCTAATGTGAAGCTCAAATCCCCCACTCCTCCAAGAAAAGCTCTGTACCTTTGAGATTGCTCTCAAATGGGAAATGCTGTAGCTAGGGTGTATTTTTTTTCCTCAGCAGGACTTTGTCTCTGTCTTTTTCACCCGTCTTTGTTTTGCCCCTTGTTGTGGAGGTTCTTTTTATACAGAGATCTGTGCAGATCTTTCTCAGAGGAAATTGTTCCACTGGTATTTGTAGGTTTGTTTTGTGTATGAGACGAGGTGAGCTAAGGATCCTCTGATGCCACCATCTTCCAAACTCTCTATTCACTTGCTTTTTATTTTACTGAAAACAATATAGTATAAGACTAAATTGCAGAAAGAGGAGAAAAGAACATCTCAATCATTAAATCATGCTTAACATCATTTCCCTCAACTCTCAGTATGTGGAACAACAAATAATACTGTGTTGGCCACCAAACAAATACGTGATGTAGCATGCATATTTTTAACATATTTAGTAAAATATAATGCATGTATTATACAATTCATCCATTTATAATATAAAATTTAATGGTTTTTTCATATTCACAGACATCAATCATTGCCATGGTTAATTTTAGAATATTTTATAACCTCAAAAAGACACCCCATACCCCATATCATATCTCTCTACCCACCACTCTCTAGCCTTAAGCAACCATTTAAGGTACTTTGTCTCTATAGATTTCCATATTTTGAGCATTTTATAGAAATAGAATTAAAATATATATGATCCTTTTGACTAGTTTTTTTCACTTTGTGTTGTATTTAAGGTTTATCCATATTGTGGCATATATCAGGATTTAATCTCTTTTTATTGCTAAATAATATTTTATTACTTGGTTACACTACATTTTGTTAATCTTTTTATCAGTTGATGACATTTGAGTTGTTTATACCTTTTGATTATTATATATAATTGAGATATAAACATTCATGTACAAGTTTTTGTATGAAAATATTTTCATTTCCCTTCAATATTTACCAATGAGTGGAATTGCTGGATCATATGATACCTCTATATTTAATCATTTGAATAGCTGGCAGACTGTATTCCAAAGCAGCTGCTTTATTTTACATTCCCACTAGCAGTATAGATGGATTAGTGTTTCTTCATCTCTTTGCCAACACTTCTTGTCCACCTTTTTGATTATAGCTATGCTAGCAGGTATCTCAAAGTGATTTTGAATTTCATCCCTGTGATTACTAATGCTGTTCGACATATTTTTATGTGCTTATTGGCTATTTATATATCTTCATAGGAGGCATGACTATTTAGACCCCTGCCTATTTTTTATTGGTATTTTACATTTTTAGTATTTTACATTTTTAGTATTAACTTATAAGTATTCCTTATATATTTTGGGTACATTAACAGAGACATAATTTGATAACATTTCCTCCCAATATGTGGATCTTCTCTTTATGTAGTTAATATTGTCTCTTAAAATGCAAACGTTTTTTCATTTTGAAAAACTTAACAGTCCAAATTTTTGAAGTCCTCTAGTTTTTGAAGTCCAAATCATCTATTTCTTTCACTGTTTTTTGTACTTTTGGTGCCATATGTAAGAATCTTTTATTAAGGATCACACCATGAAGATTTTCCAAATGTTTCCTAAGAATTTTATAGTTTCAGCTTTTAAATTTAGGTCTTTAATTTCTTTTGAGTGAATCATTGTATGTAGTGTGAAGTAAGAGTTCAACTTCTTTCTTTTGCATGTCATTATCAATTGCTCCAGAACCATTTGATGAAAAGACAATTAAAAATTGAGTAGTCCACAGGGCCAGCCCGGTGGCGCAAGCGGTTAAGTGCGCACGTTCTGCTGCGGTGGCCCGGGGTTCGCCGGTTCGGATCCCGGGTGCGCACCAACACACCGCTTGTTAAGCCATGCTGCGGTGGCGTCCCATATAAAGTAGAGGAAGATGGGCATGGATGTTAGCCCAGGGCCAGTCTTCCTCAGCAAAAAAAGAGGAGGATTGGCATTGGATGTTAGCTCAGGGCTGGTCCTCCTCACAAAAAAAAAAAAAAAAAAATTGAGTAGTCTTGGTACCTCCACTGATAAACAGTTAGCCATGAACACATGGGTTTATTTCTTGACTCTCCATCCTATTCCATTAATTCCTTATCATCGTCCCTGTCTCCATCCCCATCCCCATTTGCATTGTGCTATCACAGTACCACAGGTCTTCATTATAGTAAGTTTTAACGTCATAAAATATTCTTCTGTTTATTTTCAAAATAGTTTTGGCTATGCTGGGTCCCTTGCAATGTTATATGAAGTTAAGAACAGTTTGTCAGTTCCAAAAGAAAGTCAGCTGGTATTCTCATAGAAATTGCATTGAATCTGTAGACTAATTTGGGGAGTATTATAATCTTTAAAAAGTTAAGTTTGATCCATGAACATGGAATGTTTTCAAATCATCAAATCTTCTTTAACTTCTTTCAACATTATTTCATATTTTCAGAGTATGTTAGCACTCTTGTTAAATTTACTCAAAGATATTTCATTATTTTCATGCTATTGTAAATAGTATGTAGTTGACCCTTTAATCATCATGCAATATTCCATTATATCACTAGGAACACATTTTATTTTAAAATCTAGTTTATCTGATATTAATATAGCCACTCCAGCATTCTTTTTTTTCCTTTGTGAGGAGGACTAGCCCTGAGCTAACATTTGCCAATCCTCACATTTTTCATGAGGAAGACTGGCCCTGGGCTAACATTCGTGCCCATCTTCCTCCACTTTATATGGGATGCGGCCACAGCATGGCTTGACAAGTGGTGCATCGGTGCGCGCCCGGGATCCAAACCTGCGAACCCCAAGCTGCTGCAGAGGAGTGCACGCACCTAATCCCTGTGCTACCAGGCCAGCCCCCCAGCATTCTTATTGTTATGGTTTATGTGATACATCTTTTTCCATACTTTTGTTTTCAGACTATTTGTAGATGAATCTACACCACATCTCTTGAAATCTGTTATAATCAATTCATGTTTTTTATTAAACCTGACAGTCTCCAACTTTTGATTTAGTTGTTTAATCCATTGACAATTAATGTTACTATTGATATATTTGGATTTTTTTCTACCAGGTTAACTTTTTTTTCTCTACATCTGTTCAGTTATTCTTCATTTATAGCACATTTGAAGTAAGAAATATTTTCTAGTGTGGCATTTTAATCCATTACAACATTGTGATATATTTTTGAAGAATTTTGTCATTGCTTTTAGATTTACCGTATATATCAACTTTATAAAATCAGCTCCAGACTTATACTAGCTTAATTCCAGCTATAGCTGAAAATGTTACTCCTAAATAGTTCTATTTCTTTTTCTATTTTCATGATATTAATGTTCCATATATTATATCTAAAAATGTTTACATCGGGGCCGGCCCAGTGGCACAAGTGTTTAAATGCTTGTGCTTCACTGCAGTGGCCCAGTTCACTGCTTCGGATCCCGGGTGTGCCCTGATGCACTGCTTGTCAAGCCATGCTGTGGTGACGTCCCATAGAAAGTAGAAGAAGATGGGCACAGATGTTAGCCCAGGGCCAGTCTTCCTCAGCAAAAAGAGGAGGATTGGCAGATGTTAGCTCAGGGCCAATCTTCCTCACAAATAAAAAAAATGTTTACAAACTCAGCAACCTATCCTTACAATTTTTTCAATAAATAAATTTTAGTTTTAGAAAAGTTTTAGACTCACAGCAAAATTAAGCAGAAAGTTTCTTTATACTCCAGTCCCTACACACACACAATTTCCCCATTATAAATATCCTTAAAATAGATATAATTGATAAAACTATATTGACATATTATCACCCAAATTCATAATTTACATAAGGGTTCAATCTTTGTATTATGCATTCTATGTGTTGTAACAAATGTACAATGACATGTATACATACTGTAGGATCATATGGAAGAGTTTCACTGCCTTAGACATCTTCTGTGTTCCACCTACTCATCCCTCTCACCCCCAAACCCTGGCAACCACTGATGTTTTTACCATATGGAACCATGCAGCGTGTAGTCCTTTCAGATTGGCTCCTTTCACTTAGTCATATGCATTTGGATCTCTTCCATGTTTTTTCATGGCTTGATATCTTTTTTTAAGCATTGAATGAGAGTTCATTGTATAGATGTACATAGCTTGTTCATTCATTCACTTATTGAATAACAGCTTGGTTACTTCCAATTTCTGGCAATGGTTACTAGTGCTAGTATAATCATTCAGATTCCAGTCTTTATGTGGATGTAAGTTTTCAATTCATTTAGGTAAATACCAGGGGTGTGATTCTTACAGTGTATGGCAGTAGGATGTTTAGTTTTTTCATTCTTTCTTTTAATTCCCCTAGCTTCACTGAGATATATTCGACATATTATGTAAGTTTAAAGTGTACAATGTGATGATTTGCTACAGGTAAATATTGTGAGATGATTACCACAATCATGCTATTTAATACATTCATCACATCACATGACTACTATTTTCTGTAGTGAGATTATTTAAGACCAAACCTATTAGCAACTTTAAAATATACAATACAATATGTTAACTATAGTAAACAAGCTATATATGAGACCTTCAGAACTTACTCATCGTATAACAAGAAATTTGTACACTTTTATCAACATTTCCCCATTTTGTGAACCCCCAGCCCCTGGCAACCGCCATTCTTCTCTCTGTTTCTATGAGTTTGACTTTTTTTACATTCCATATATAAATGAGAACATACAATATTTGTTTCTTTCTGACATTTATTTTACCTTCCATAATGACCTAAAGATTACTATGTATCATGGCATGTGGCAGAATTTCATATTTTATAGCTGAATTATATACCATATTTTTTACCTATTTGTGAATTGATGGACATAGGTTGTTTCCATATCTTGGATACTGTGAACAATGCTGAAATAAACATGGGGATGCATATATCTTTTCAAGACACTAATTTCATTTTCTTTGGATATATGCGCAGAAGTAGGATTACTGGATCATATGGTAGTTTTACTTTTAGTTATTTGAGGAATCTTCGTACTGTTTTCAACAGTGACTGCACCAATTTACATCCCCACTGACAGTGTGGAAGGTTTTCTTTTCTCCATATTCTCAGATATATCTTTTGCAAATATTTTGCCCAGTGTATGACTTATGTTCTCATTCTCTTCACTGTCTTTCACAGAGCAATAGGTTTATATTTTAATAAAGTCTTCTTGAGAATTATTTCTTCCACAGATTTTGCCTTTGGTTTTCCCTAAAAAGAGAGAGGGAGGAAGGAAGAGGAAAGGAGTTATAGTGCACATGTGTATGGTGATGTAAGGTAATTAGTCTTTGGGTGGTGAACATGTTGTAGTCTATACAGAAGTTGAAATATAATGATGTACACCTGAAATTTATATAATGTTATAAACCAATATTCTTCAATAAATAATAAAAAAGTATTAACTTGAAAAAAAGTAAAAGTCAGTGCCATACTCAAGTTCATCTACATTTTCTTCTGTTATATCTTCTAGTCGTTTTATAGTCTTGAGTTTTATATTTAGGTCTATAACCTATTTTTTACCTAATTTTAGTGAAAGCTGTAAGATCTGGGTCTAGATTTATTTTTTGCAGATGGATGCCTAGTTGTTTCAGCAACATATCTTGAAAAGACTATCTTTGCCCTATATTAATGCTTTGTTCCTTTGTCAAAGATCAGTTGACTGTATTTATGTTAGTCTATTTCTAGACTCTCTATTTTGTTCTATTAATCTATTGGTCTATCTTTTACCAAGACCACACTTGATGATAATCTTTCCGGTACCTCTTGAAACTAAGTACAGTTAGTCTTCTCACTGTTCTCCTTCAGTATTTCGTCAGCTATTCTGAGTTTTTCCCTTCCCATATAATCTATAGAATCAGTTATTAATGTCCACAAAATGATTTCCTGGGATTTTGGTTGAGTTTGCATTAAATTTATAGATCAATTTAGGGAGAACTGACATCTAAAATATATTGAGACTTCTTATCCATGAACATGAACTATCTCTTCATTAATTTACTTCTACTTTGATATCTTTCATAGGGGTTTTGTATTTTCCTCATATATATCTTGTAAATACTTGTTAGATTTGTAGCTAAGTATTTCATTTGGGGGGTTGCCAATGTAACTAGTATTGAGTTTCAAATTTCATATTAAAGATTGTTTATTGCTGGTATATAGGAAAGTAATTGACTTTTGTATATTAACCACATATCTTGAAACTTTGTTATTATTGTTTATTAGTTCCAGGAGATTTTTTTGTATATTCTTTCTACATAGATAATTTTCTACATAGATAATCGTATAATTTGCAAATAAAAACAGTTTTCTTTCTTTTTTCCTAATCAGTAGGTCTTGTATTTTTTTTTCTTTTCTTATTGCTTTAACTGGGACTTTCAATATGCTGTTGAAAAACAATGACAGAGCACATCCTTACCTTGTTCCTAATCTTAGCGGGGAAGTTTTGATTTTCTCATCATTAAGTATAATGTTAACTAGAGGTTTTTTGTAGATGTTTATTAAGTTGGGGGAGTTCCTATGTATTCCAGTTGGCTGAGCGTTTTTATCATAAATGAGGCTGGATTTTGTCAAATAATTTTTCTGTGTATATTGATAATACCCTATGATCTTTCATCTTTAGCCTATTAATGTGAAGGATTACATTCATTAATATTTGAATATTGAACCAGCCTTGTACATCTGGGATAAATCCTACTTGGTCATGTTGTATACTTTTTATATTGTTAATTTCAACTTGTTAATCTTTTGTAGAGGATATTTTTATCTATGTTAATGAGAGATATTGGCATTTTTCCCTTGTAATATCTTTTTCTGGTTTTGGTATTAGAGAGATGCTGGCCCTATAGAATGAGTTAGAAAGTATTCTGTCAGCTTTTATCCCATGAAAGAGATTGTAGAGAATTTGTGTAATTTCTTCCTTAAATGTTTGGTAGAATTCACAGCATAACTATATAGGCCAGGTGCATTCTGTTTTGGAAGGTTATAAAATATTAAATCAATTTATTTAATAGATGTACCCTATTTAGATTATCTATTTCTTCCTGTGCAATTTTTGTCAGATTGTGCCTTTCAATGAATTGGTCCATTTTATTTAGAATATTAAAGTTGTGGTTGTGAGGTCATTCATGACATTGCTTTATTATTCTTTTAATGTCCATGAGATCTGTAGTAATGTTCCATATTTTATTTACGAGTTAGCAATTTGCTAACTTTGTCTTCTCTCTTTTTCCTGAGCTACTTTTACTAGAGGCTTATTGATATTATAAGTCTTTTTAAAGAACAATATTTTGGCTTATTGATTTCTCTTTATTGATATCCTGTTTTAAATTTTTTTTCTTATAAATGTTATTATTTTTTCTTCTGCTTACTTGAAATTTAATTGGCTCTCTTTTTCTAGTTTTTTAAGGTGAAAGTTTGATTGATACTACATATTTCTTCTTTTTTAATTACACATTCAATACTACAAATTTGCCTCTAATTCCTGATTTCATTGATTCACACAGGTTTTGCTAGGTTATATTTTTAATTTTCATTTAATTCAAAATATTTAGGAGTAATGTCTGCAACATGGCAGCATGAGTCCTTCTTTTTTATCTCTCCTTTGATTAACAACTAATTGGACATCTATAACTGAACTAAAGTGCCACTGCACATTACAGCTGTGCATTAAATAGTGGGTGAATAAATAGTAGGGGAAGGCAGAGCCAAGAAATTCAGTGGGCCTGCCCCACTCCCTTTTGCCTGGGGGAAACCTGGAGAATGCAAAATTATGTAGATACCCACGGGTAATAGAGAATTTGTGTAGGTCCATCCTGCAAGACAGGAGAATCTGGCATGCCATTGGAGTGGGACAGAAATGAGTTTGGAAGCAGCAGAGAGGGAGGAAGTCACCAAGGCTATGCCCTCCCCAAGGTGACGCTGCAAAGTACTGGGCTTATGAAGACATTAGTGGGAACTTCTCTTGCAGAGGAGAAGGAAAGCAGTGGCCTCTCAATGGAGAAGATGGAAAATGAAAGTGTGCAAGTTGCCAAGTTGTGCATGTTTCAACTGCCTCATTGTGCAAGTTGTGACTGGAGGGGTCTGTTTCTCTCCCGCATCACCTGCAGAGCTATTGGATTCTAACAGAAAGGCAAGTATAAGAATAACTGGTGTACCAGAAGAACAAGTGGGGGACAAACAGGGAAAGAGTTTATTTAAAATATATTATCTATATCATCCAAAACTTGGGGAAGAACTTGGAATACAAGTTCACAAAAATAACATAACACTCTATTGTTTCAATACGGAAAGACCACCTCCAAATCACGTTATAATGAAGCTGTAAAAATCAATGATAAAGATAGAATCTTAAAGGAAGCCAGGGAAAATAAAGAAAGTAACCTACAAAGGAACACCCATCATGCTATCAGTAGATTTCTCAGCAGAAACTTTGGGCACAAGGAGAGCATGGAATGACATATTCAAAGTGTTGAAAGATAAAATTTGCCAGCCAAGAATACTTTGTCTAGCAAAGTTATCTTTTAGATATAAAGGAGAAATAAGAGATTTCCCATACAAGCAGAAGCTGAGGGGATTCACCACCACTATCCCTGCCTTTCAGGAAAGGAATAGCTGACAATTGTTCTTCAAGCTGAAATGCAAAGATTCAAATCAGTGACAAGAAAACATAAAGAAGTACACATCATCTAGTGAAGATGAAAAATAAGTAGTCAGATTTAGAAAACTCTATTTCCAAAATTCTATCTTAAAATTCTATTTTAGAATGGTGTGTTAACCACTTAACTACAGGAGAAAGGTTAAAGGAAAATTATATTTAAAATAAATATAGCTACTATAATTTATTAACAAACATAAAAAGAGGTAAGTTGTAAAGTCAAAAATATAAAAAGAGGAGTGAAAGGATGAAGATTTTATAAGTGAATGAAAATAAATTGCTCTCAGCAGGAAATGGAGTGTTTTATTTATGAGATTTTTATGTAAGACACAAGAAAACTCTAGAGTAGGTTCACGAAACATAAAAAAAGGAAAAACAGAGCAAATCATTTTGGGAAACCAACAAGTACAAAGGTAGGTAGAAACTGAAGGAAAAAGAATAAATAAACATAAAAAACAACCAAAAGACAAGTAAAAAGATGGCGGTAGTAAGTCCTTGCATATGAATAATCACTCTAAATATAAATGGATTGAATTTGCCTGCCAAAAGGCACAGAGTAGCTGGATGAATCAATAAAAAATACCTAACTATTTGCTGCCTAAAGAAGACTCAGTTCATCTCTAAAAACACACATATAATCAAAGTGAAGTGATAGAAGAAGTGGAAGGAAAGAGAAACCAAAAGAAATTAGGGATAGTCATTTTTATTCAATGGAAGTGGAAACCAAAAGAAAACAAGGATAATCATAGTTATATCAGAAAAAAATAGACTAAAGGAAAAAATAGTAATAAGAGACAAAGCAGGTCTTTACACAATAGTAAAGGGGTTAATACCTCAAAAAGTTATGACAATCATAAATATTTATGCAACCAACATTGGAGCACCTAAATATATTAAGCAAATACTTATAGATTTGAAGGAAGAAATAGAAATAGAAATATTATTGTAATGCAATAATATAGGGAACTTCAATCCCAACTGTCAGCAATGCATAGATAATCCAGACCGAAAATCAACAAGAAAATGTTGGAATAGAACCTACTGTAGGCCAAATGGTCTTAACAGACAGATATAGAACAGTACATTCAACAAGAGCAGAATTCACATTCTTTTCAAACACACATGATCACCAGGATAGATCATAGCACAGGGAACTAAACAAGTCTTAGAAAAATTAAAAAGATTGAAATCATACTAACTATATTTTCAAACCACAATGTTATGAAACTAGAAATCAACAACAAGGAGAAAGCTGAAAAATCTATAAATATGTAGAAACTAAACAACAAACTTCTGAGAAAACAGTGAGTCAAAAAAGAATTCAAAAGGGATATAAGAATTACATTGAAGCAAATAAAATATAAATATCATATGGGATACTGCAAAAGCCATTCTGAGGAGAATGTTTATAAAAACAAATGCATCTACTATGGAATTAGATCTCAAATACACAACTTATTGTTACAATTCAAGAAAGTAGAAAAAGAAGAACAAATAAACCCAAAGTTAGCAGAAGGAGATAATAAAGATTAGAGCAGAAATAAATTAATTAGAGTTCAGAAAAACAATAGAAAGATTGAGAAAACTAAGCTTTTTCTGAAAAGATTTTTAAAAATGACAAATTTTACATAGACTAAGTAAGAAAAAAAGAGAAAACTCAAATAAATAAAATCAGAAATGAAAGAAGAGCCATTACAACTGACACTACAGAACTATATACAATCATAAGACACTACTCTGAAAAACTGTATGCCAATAATTTATAAAGTCTAGAAGAATAGATAAACTTCTAGAAACACAACCTATCAAAACTGAATCAGGAAGAAATAAAAGAATCTTAAATGGAAGAAATAATGAGTAAAGAAACTGAATCAATAATTAAAAGCCACCTAACACAGAAAAAGACAGTGTCACACAGCTTCACTGGCAAATTATACCAAACATTTTAAGAACTAATGCCAACCCTTCCCAACTTCTCCCAAAAAAATTATATAGGAGAAAACAGTCCCAAACTCATTCTACAAGAACAGTATTATTCTAATACCAAAGCATATAAGGAAACTGCAAAGAAGAAACTACACCAATATCCTTGATGAACATTGATGCAGAAATTTTCAATAAAATTCTCAAAAAACTTAATTGAAGAATACATTAAAAAGATCATAAACTATGACCAAGTGAGATTTAACCCAAGGATACAAGGATGATTCAACATACACAAATCAGTAAATGTAATACATCATACTAATTGAATAAAAGATAAAAGGCATATGATCATTGCAATATATGCAGAAAAAGCATTAAAAATATATGACACACTTTTATAGGAAAAAACCCTAAACAGATCGGCTATAGAAGAAACATACTTCTATATAATAAATGTCATATACAAAAAATCCTCACAGTTAACATTATACTCAATGGAGAAAAATTTAAAGCTTTTCATCTAATATCCAGAACAAGATCAGGATGTCCACTTTAACCACTTTTATTCATCATAGTACTGGAAGTCCTACCTAGAACAATTAGTCAAGAAAAAGAAATAAAAATCATCCAAATTGGGAAAGAAGTAAAATTGTTGCTATTTGCAGACGGTATGATTCTCCATATAAAAAATCCCAATGACTGAACCAAAAAAAAAAAAAAAAAAACTGTTGGAACTAATCAACAATTTCAGTCAAGTTTTAGGAAATGAAATCAACAGAAAGAAATCAGTTGCATTTTCTGTACACTAATAATGACATCTGAAAATAAAATAAAGCATAAAAACAATAAAATACTTAGGAATAAATTAAGCCAAGTTGGTAAAACTTCTGTACCAAAAAGGCTACAGGACTTTGCTGAAAGAAATCAAAAAGGAAGAAATCCTGTGTTCATGTATCAGAAGAAGTAGTATTACTAAAATGTCCATACTACCAAAGCTGTCTATAGGTTCAGTGCAATTCGCATCAAAACACCAACGGCATTCTTTGAAAAAATAACCCTAAAATCTATACAAAACCACAAAAGACCACAAATAGCGAACATAATTCTGAAGAAGAAGAAAAATGCGAGAGGTATCACACTTTCTGATATCAAACTATACTACAAATATATAGTAATTAAAACAGTATGGGCCTGGAATAAAGAAATAGACACACAGACCAATGGTACAAAATAGCCCAGAATTAAACCCCCACATATACAGTCAACTAATATTCAAAAGGAATCCAAGAATACTCAATGGGGAAAAGATAATCTGTTCAACAAACGATGTTGGGAAAACTGGATAAACACATGTACAATAATGAAATTGGACCCCTACTTTGCAGCACTCACAAAAATTAATCCAAAATGGATCAGAGACTTAAATATAAGAAGTGATACCATAAAACTCCTAAAAGGAAGTGTACAGAAGAAAGTTCTCATTGTTCTTGGCAATGATTTTTTGAATATGACACCAAAAGAAAAAGTGACAAAAGTAAATATCAATACATGGGTCTACAGGAAACTTAAAAGCTTCTGCAGAGCAAAAGAAACAATTGAAAAAATGAAAAGGCAATACACGTATTGGGAGAAAATTTTTGAAACCGTGTATTGGATAAGGGGTTAATATCTAAAAAAATATTAGAAAGACAGATACAACTCAACAACAATAAAAACCCAACAATCTTAATTAAAAATGGGCGAAGGAAATAAATAAACATCTATCCAAAGAAGACATCCAAATGGACAATGGGTTCATTAAAAGGTGTTCAACATGATTAATCATAAGAAAATGCAAATCAAAACCACAATGAGATATCACAACCTCACACCTCTTAGAATGGGTGTCAACAAAAAGACAAGAGGCAGAGGCTAGCCTGGTCGCACAAGCGGTTAAGTGCACGCAGTCCTCTTCGGTGGCCCAGGGTTCGCGGGTTGGGATCCCGGGCACGCACCAACGCACCTCTTGGCAAGCCAAGCTCTGGGGGCGTCCCAAATAAAGTAGAAGAAGATGGGCATGGACATTGGCCCAGGGCTGGTCTTCCTCAGCAAAAAAAAAAAGAGGATTGGCAGATGTTAGCACAGGGCTGATCTTCCTCACAAAAAAAAAAGAAAGAAAAGAGGTAAATGCTAGCCTGGACATGGAGAAAATGAAACTTTTATACACTGTAGAGGGGAAATTGGTTCAACTTCTTTGGAAAACAAAATGGAGTTTCGTCAAAAAATAATAATAAGGGGCTGGCCCTGTGGTGTAGTTGTTAAGTTTGCATGCTGCACTTTGGTGGCCCAGTGTTCACAGATTTGGATCTCAGGTGTGCACCAATACACCGCTTGTCAAGCTGTTCTGTGGTGGTGTCCCATATAAGGTAGAAGATGGGCATGGATGTTAGCTCAGGGCAAATCTTTCTCAGTAAAAAGAGGAAAACTGGCAATGGATGTTAGCTCCATACACACAAAAAATAAATAAAATGATAATAATAATAGAATTAGCAGATGATTCAGCAATACCAAGACTGGGTATATACCTAAAGGAAATGAAAACAGGATATCAAAGAGATGTATGCACTCACGTGTTTATTGCATCATTATTCACAATAACCAAGATAGGGAAACAACCTAAGTGCCCATTAGGGGATGAATGGATAAATAAGATACTATATATATACACATATATGTGTATATATGTCTGAAATGTTATTCAGCTGTGAGAAATTATTATACTGCTATTTACCGTACAGATGGACGTTAAGCACATTATGCTAAATGAATTGTCAGAGAGAAAAAGACAAGTAACCTCTGATATCACTTATACATGGAATCTAAAGACGCCAAACTCATAAAAACAAGGAGTAAAACAAGACCAATAAGTTCTACGTATCTAAAATATGACATGAAAATAGTAGTTATAATACTGTATATATACTTGAAGGTTGCTAAGACAGTAGATCTTAAATGTTCTCACCATGAAAAAAAAAATGGATTTTGTGACATGATGAAGGTGTTACTGGGGATGAGAGACTAGGGGACAGGATAGATGTTGTTTACGGATATAAACTTGCAACAAGTAGTAAATAAGCCCTAGATATGTGAGGCATCGGATAGTGAATATAAACAACACTATAGTGTTATAATCCTCAGACCTGCTAAGAAACTAGAACTTAATTATTCTAACCACTAAAAAGAAATGCTAATTATGTAACACGATTCAGGTGCTAATTATCATTAAAATGGCATTCATGTTACAATATATAAATTTATCAAATTAATATGTGTAGTCTTTAAATTTAGACAATGTTATATGTCAAATATATTTCAATTTAAAGAACGAAGTCACAAATTTTTTAAATTTTTCTTGAAATTTTTAATTCTTGTTTAATCTCCATGTATTAGGGGATTTTCCAGCTATCTTTCTGTTGTTGATTTCTAGTTAAATTTCATTGTGACCTAAGAGCATAAATTTCATGATTTTATTTATTCAATTTGTTAAGGGTTTATTTATAGCCCAGAATTTGGTCTATATTTTTTTTTTAATTTTTTGTTTATTGCAGTAACATTAGTTTAGAACATTGTAAAAATTTCAGGTGTACATCATTGTACTTCTATTTCTGCATAGATTACATCATGTTCACCACCAAAATACTAATTACAACCCATCAGCACACACATGTACCGAATTATCCCTTTCACCCTCCTCCCTCCCCCCTTCCCCTCTGGTCTATCTTGATGAATTTACCAGGTGAGTTTGAGAAGAATGTGTGGTATGTTGTTTTGGATGAAGTAATATATAGACATCAATTATATCTGGTTGATTGATGGTGCTGTTGAATTCAACTATGTCTTAATGATTTTCAGAATACTGGATCTGTCCAAATTTTCATAGAGGAATGTAAAAGACTTCAACTCTAATAGTATATTCATCAATTTCTCCTTGTAGTTATGTTAGTTTTATCCACAGGTATTTGGCACCCAGTTCTTAGGCAAATACGTATTAATCGTTGTTCTGTCTTCTTGGTATATTAGTCTTTTTCTCATTATGTAATGACCATTTATATCCCTAATAACTTTCCTTGCTCTGAAGTCTGGGTTGTCTGAAATTAATAGACAACTCCCATTTTCTTTTAATTAGAATTACCCTATTATATGTTTCACTATTCATGTTTTTCAAGCTTTATTAGGAAGTGACATATAACATGTTTAAGGTGTACAAGTTTAAAGTATACAATACGTTGATTTGACATTCTTATATATTGCCAAATGATTAACACCCTAGCATTAGCTCACACTTCCATCATGTCACATGATTACCATTACTTTTTTGTCGTGCGAACACTTAAGATCTACTCTCTTAGCAACGTTTGTGTATGTATACAGCATATTAACTGTAATTATCTTGCTGTATATTAGATACCTAGAATTTATTAGTCTTATAACTGGAAGTTTGTACACTTTGACTACTATCTCCCCACTTTCCCCACTCCCCAGCCCCTGGTTACAACTATTCTACTCTCTTTTTATATGTGGTAATCTTTTTTACATTCCATATATAAGTGAGATCATACAACATTGTCTTTCTCTATCTGCCTTATTTCACCTAGCTGAATACCCTCAAGGTCCATCCATGTTGTCACAAATGACAGGAATATTTTCTTTCTCATAGCTAAATAATATTGCACAATAATACATCACAACTTCTTTATCCATTCACCTGTTAACAGACACTTAGGTTATTTTCATATGTTAGATATTTTTAATAACGCTGCAATGAACATTTCCTCTAGATATATACCCAGAAGTAGAAATTCTGGTATATATGGTAATTGCATGCTTAATTTATTGAGGAACTTCCATACTTCCCTTCCATAACAGCTGTACCAATTTACATTCTCTCAAACAGTATACAGGGTTTTCTTTCTTGTTTGTATCCTTTTTTTCCCACATCTTCACCAGCACCCATGTCTCATCTTTTTTATAATAGCTATCCCAATATATATGAGGTGATATCTCATTGTGGTTTTCATTTGCATCTCTCTGATAATTAGGGACATTGACCATCTTTTTAGGCATCTGTTGACAATTAAGATGTCTTCTTTGGAAGAAAAGTTTACTTTGTTTATCTGCCCATTTTGCAATCAGATTGTTTGGTTTTTGCTGTTGAGTTGTGTGAGTTCTTTATATATTTTTGCTATTAACCCCTTATCTAATATGTGATTTGCAAATATTTTGTCCTGTTCCATAGGTTGCCTCTTCATTTTCTTGATAGTTTCTTCTGCTGTATAGAAGCTTTATAGTTCGATACAGTCCCACTTATTTATTTTTTCTTTTATTCCTTGTGCTTTTGGTATTATATGCAAAAAATTATTGCCAAGACCAATGTCAAAGAACTTGATTTCTATGTTTTCTTCTAGGTCTTTTATGGTTTCTTGTAAAACTTTTACTTATGTTTAAGTCTTTACTCCATTTTGAGGAAATTTTTAACTGTGTTGTAAAATAAAGGTCCAATTTTATTATTTTCCATGTGATTATCCCGTTTTCCCAACACTGTTTATTGAAGAGACTATCTTTTCCTCATTGAGGATTCTGGACTCACTAGTCAAATATTAGTTGACCCTATTATATTCATGAGTTTATATCTGTGCTCTCTACTGTGTTCCATTTGTCTATGCATCTGTTTTTAGTCCAGTACCTTACTATTTCA